>NC_067248.2:98800145-99102658 GCF_019359855.2 Lolium perenne | reverse complement strand
AGGTAGCATTCCGTCCAACGGTGTGTCAAGGTCAAGAGTAGCGAGGATAGAGTTCACCTTATCGTGTAGCGCTTTAACTCGGGCTCGTGTCATCGGTCCACTTGGGGGACTTGTTGGTCTTGGTGTGGAGGTGACCGAAGGCCACCCCGCATCAGATATACGATCTATGGAGTCACACGAGTGAGAGACCGCGGTAGAATCACAAGTGCGAAAGATAAATCATATAAGGAGTGCCTTGATACAACTCATAGATTTGTGTCTAAGAGAGGAGGGGGTTTCCCTAATCCCAAAGGGATGGTGGAGGCATAAGCCAAGTTCTCACTCAAGTTATGTCTTACCTAATGAAGGGGGAGGTGGGAGCCACTAAGGAGGGAGCCACTAAGGAGGGGTAGTTTAGGCATACAAAGAGCATAGTGGGATGGTTTATATTATGAGCTTCGTAGTGGGGACGGCGGTGTCGGCGTAGGCATGGCGACAGTGCCGTCTTCCTCCGGTGTCGAGCAGGGTGGCAGTGCTGGCCATTCCGTGGCGGTAGTGCCGGCCTTCCTAGACGCATCTCCTTCTTCCGTCTTCTCTTCCATGCCTCCGTGATATCGGCCTTGCGTCCTCGGGTCTCCATGGCATCCTCCCTTCCCTCCGTACTTGTCGTCGAGTTCCTATCATCGAGATGTGACGGAGAATGAAGTAGTATATCGTCCCAAATAGGTGATTCGAGGCACGCGTAAAGGAGAAGATTCACCTTTGCGTGCCGTCTTGGCGATGAAGCACATGATGCGGTGAAGACCGAAGGTCGCCCCGTATCAAAACCATTGCTAGGTTCTTCAATGGCCTCAACTACCCCATCAAGAGGATTGTGGAGTTCCAACAATACTCCAACATGGTTGAGTTGGTTCACCAAGCTTCCAAGGCCGAGCGTCAAGTGAATGAGGACATCAAGTACTCGAAGTCCAAGCAATACTTCGCCTCCAAACTTGCTACAACAACTCCCACAACAAGCGTCAAGCCAACCGCATCCTCTACACCTTCCAAGCAACCTACTATCCAAAGTCGCATGAAGCAAACGGTGTCCTCCACCGCCTCCTCCAAAGCCTCTACGGGATCCTCCAATGTCACTTGCTTCAAGTGTGGCACGCAGGGCCACAAGTCCTTCGAGTGCAAGAACACCAAGGTTATGATCACTATGGAGAATGGTGACATAGAGACGCTAAGTGAGGGCGAATATGAAGCCCTAGTACAAGCCGCCGTTGCTAATGAGGAAGAGTATGATGAAGAAAGTGGGGAAGACCCTCTCTTATGCACCCACGACCCAAGCCCTTCACTTGTGGTCACTCGAGTGCTCACAACTCAACCCCAAGCTATGGAAGACCAAAGATGCAACATCTTCCAAACTCGTGCCGGAATTGGTGGCAAGTCAATCAAGGTCATCATCGATGGTGGGAGTTGCCACAACTTGGCAAGCACCGAGTTATGTGAGAAGCTCAATCTCACGCTTCGCAAGCATCCTCATCCATACCATGTTCAATGGTTGAGCGACAAGGGCAATGTCAAGATTCAACACACCGTCACCGTCAACTTCAAGATAGGACCCTATGAAGACACCGTTGAGTGTGACGTGGTGCCTATGACCGTGTGCCACATGTTGCTTGGCCGCCCATGGCAATTGACAAGAAGGCCATACATGATGGTTACTCCAATGCATACACCTTCAAGGTCAAGGACAAGAAGTTCGAGCTTCGCCCAATGACTCCTAGCCAAATCATCGCCGACAATGCGAAGGCTTTAGCGAGGGCACAACACCACACCCACCATAGTGAATTGAGAGGAGAGGGAGCGACCCACCAAAAGGAGAGTGAGCACCACCAACCACATATGAGTGAGAGAACGAGTGTCCTCTTAGCCACAAAAAGCGAGTGGAGAGAAGTGAAAGACAACCCATCCACCACCATACACTACGTGCTCATTTGCAAGGGCCTCTCGTCGGAGACTAACGACTTATCCAACATTCCTTCGTCTTTGTTGTCTCTTTTGAAGGAGTTCCAAGACGTCTTCCCCGACGAGCTACCTCATGGACTACCACCGCTTCGGGGCATCGAGCACCGCATCGACCTCATACCCGGCGCTCCCCTTCCAAACCGCGCCGCATATCGCACCAACCCCGAAGACACCAAGGATATTCAACGCCAAATACAAGACCTCCTCGCTAAAGGGTACATTCGAGAAAGCCTTAGCCCTTTTGCCGTTCCCGTGATTCTTGTGCCTAAACCAGATGAGACGCAACGGATGTGTATGGATTGTCGCCCCATCAATGCCATTACCGTCCGTTATCGCCATCCCATTCCGCGTTTAGACGACATGCTTGATGAATTGAGTGGTGCCACCATTTTCTCTAAGATTGATTTGCGTAGTGGCTACCACCAAATTCGCATGGCAATTGGTGATGAATGGAAGACGGCATTCAAGACCAAGCTTGGTCTATATGAATGGCTCGTCATGCCATTTGGTCTTTCAAATGCTCCTTCGACTTTCATGCGTCTTATGAATCACATTTTGAGACCTCTCATTGGCAAGAGCGTGGTTGTTTACTTTGATGACATTCTTATCTATAGCAAAAATCTCGAGGACCATGTTCAACATGTGAGAGAAGTCTTATGCATATTGCGCCACGAGAAGCTCTTTGCCAACCTCCCAAAATGCAATTTCGCTCAAAACAAATTGGTTTTTCTTGGTTTTGTGGTTTCCGCCAACGGGATTGAAGTTGATTCTTCCAAGATTGAGGCCATCCACAATTGGCCCACTCCCACAAATGTTGGTCAAGTTCGGAGTTTTCATGGTCTCGCCGGTTTCTACCGCCGCTTTGTGAAAGATTTTAGCACCATTGCTTGCCCTTTAAATGAGCTTACTAAAAAGAATGTTCCGTTTTGTTTGGGGCAAAGCACAACAAAACGCTTTTGATGAATTGAAAAAGAGACTCACCGAGGCACCATTACTTGTTCTTCCCGATTTCGCTCAAACATTTGAGATAGAATGTGATGCGAGTGGCCTTGGAATTGGTGGTGTCCTCATGCAAAATGGAAAACCCGTGGCATACTATAGCGAGAAGTTGGACGGCGCACGCCTCAACTATCCTATATATGACAAGGAGCTTTATGCTTTGGTTCGTGTTCTTGAAGTTTGGCAACATTACCTTTGGCCAAAGGAGTTTGTTATCCATTCGGATCATGAGTCATTGAAATATTTGAAAAGTCAACACAATTTGAAAAAGAGACATGCTAAGTGGGTTGAGTTCATAGAGTCCTTCCCTTATGTTATCAAATACAAAAAGGGCAAGGAAAATGTGGTTGCGGATGCACTTTCCCGCAAGAATACTCTTCTACTCACCCGCTTGGAGTTTCACATTTTGGGTCTTGAGGAGATCAAAGAACTTTACCCTTCCGACTCTTTCTTTGGACCAATCTTTGCAAAGTGTTTCGTTGACCGAGGATTTGATGATTTCTATTTGCATAATGGCTACTTGTTTAAAGCTAACAAGATTTGCATTCCCGAGTCTTCTCTTCGTAAGTTGCTTTTGCAAGAGTCACATGGAGGTGGTCTCATGGGTCACTTTGGACGAGAGAAGACATATGCCATGCTCTCAACCCACTACTATTGGCCAAGAATGTACCGCGACGTGGAACGCCTTTGCCGACGGTGTACAACGTGCTTACAAGCTAAGTCTACATCCAATCCTTATGGTCTTTACATGCCTTTACCCATTCCATATGCACCTTGGTCGGACATAAGCATGGACTTTGTACTTGGCTTACCACGCACAAAACATGGTCATGACTCAATATTTGTGGTAGTGGATAGGTTCTCTAAAATGGCTCATTTCATACCATGTCATAAGAGCGATGATGCTTCACACATTGCTTCATTGTTTTTCAGGGAAGTGGTTCGCCTACATGGAATACCGGCTAGCATTGTGTCGGATCGAGACGTCAAGTTTATGAGTTACCTATGGAAGTCGCTCATGGCGAAGTTTGGAGTGAAGCTCTTATTCTCATCGTCCTCGCACCCTCAAACCGATGGACAAACCGAAGTGGTCAATCGAAGCCTCTCAACACTACTCCGCACACTTGTGAAGACAATTTTGAAGTCATGGGAAAATTGCCTACCCCATGCGGAGTTCGCCTACAATCGAGCCAAGCACTCCACAACTTCAAGAAGCCCCTTCATGATCGTCTATGGATTCGAACCTCCAACGGCACTCGACATCCTTCCTGATGTAGCCCCGCCTATCGTCGACGCTACACCATGGCCGAGGAGTCCCCCAAGTGGACCAACAACACAAACCCCCGCCATATATGTCAAGGTGAACTCTTTCCTCTCTATGATCGACCTCAACACCAACTTGAATGGTATGCTACCTCATGCCTATCATCATGGTGTCTATAGGTGCCGACGTCGACAAGGACCAAGAGAGAAGGAACCCCCATGGTGCAAGGAAGAAGGAAGAAGAAGAAGGAAAGAAGAGGAGAAGGAAGAGGGAGAAGAGGAGGGAGGAAGAGGCCTGCCGAGCCAGAGGCCGGTCGAGCCAGCCTGAGCCGGGCAGGCCGGCCCGAGAGGCCGGTCGAGACCGGGCCACGAGCCGGGCGCCCTCCGGCGCCAACCAGGCGTCGTACCGGAAGCCAACCGGACGGAGATTTGCGACATTTCCGGTTGGCGACCGGTCAACCGGCCCCACGACCGGACCGGCCGGCCACAGGCCCGGTCCGACCGGCCCCTGGACCGGATTTCACGGGTTGACCCCACCAACTTACACCTTTTTGACCCATGTTGCCTTGTATGCCTATATAAGCACCTAGGTCGTCCCCTTTACTCCTTAGACAAGATTTAGGCTTAAACATAACTTTGAGCTTTGTCTCCCTAGGGTTTCATCCCCTTTGAATCAAGGCCACCCTTGTGGATGTATGGATTTGGATGTGTGAGATTCTAGTGCATCCACTCTCTCTCCCACTCCTTGATTCATCCTCCCCACCGGTCTCTCCTCTCGGAATTCTACCTCGAGTCTCTTCCGGGTGGATTCTATTGGCGTGGTCCATCGAGCCACGAGGGTAAGCATCGATTGTATCGGGTTGGTGTGCTTTGTGTTCTTCGCGTTCTTCGTGTTCTTCCGCATCTCCCTCTCTTTCCCCCTTTGGATCTTGGGTCATTCGCGAGATCGGGCCACACACGGGGTCTTAGACCTCATCACTTCCACTACCTCTTCATGAAAGGACGAACATGGACTTCGACAAGCGCACCACCGCCATGAAGAAACTACATGAAGAGACAAGAGCAACCATACAAGAGCATGTACTTCGCCAAGCTAACCGCTTCAACGCCAAGAAAAAGGAACGCGTGTTTGAAGAAGGAGACCTCGTTTGGATCCACCTAAGGAAAGAAAGGTTCCCGCAAGAACGCAACTCCAAGCTCAAGCCAAGAGGAGATGGGCCTTTCAAGGTCCTCAAGCGCATCAACAACAACGCCTACGTCATCGACATACCAACCTCAAAGTACTTGGTGAGCAACACTTTCAACATCTCGGATCTCTCACCCTATCATGGAGATGAGGAGGAGCAAGAGTCGAGGACGACTCTCTCCCAAGGGGGGGGGGAGATGATGCGGGGTGTCCTTTGGACACCTCCTCACCAAGACCAACAAATCCCCCAAGCGGACCAATGACAAGGGCTCGCGCTAAAGCTCTACATGACAAGGTGAACTCGCTCCTCACTACCCTCGCCCTCGATACCCCATTGGATGGAATGCTACCTCATGCCGAAACGCTTTGTGTTATTAGGTACGTGGAGCATCAAGACCACGGAGAGGACGATACGCCATGGTCAAGGGAAGGAGAGGAGCAGCTGATCGAGAAGATGTACATGGAGTTGGACCCGAAGTCGTCCGAAGAACGCAAGGAAGAGAAGATGAGCGGCCAGTCCAGAATCCGGTCTGACCGGCCTCCTGACCGGGCCGCCCGGTCCACGATCCGGCTGACCGGCCTCCTGACCGGGCCACCCGGTCCACAACCGGCCCCTCAACCGGTGCCATCCGGGCGCCATCCAGGGACCCCGGAACCTCGCCCGGTTGCCGACCGGTCCAGAACCCGGTCCACGACCGGACTGTCCGGTCCCAGGTCTGGTCTGACCGGCCGCCTGACCGGCACGCACGACTAAAGATGCCTTTTCGGCCCGAAACGTTTTCCTTTGTACCTTTTTGGCCCGTGTCGCCTTGTACCGCTATATAAGCACCCTGGACAACCCCTTTACCCCTTAGACTTGTTTAGAACTCAAACCTACCTTTGAGCTTAGTCTCCCTTGGGTATGATCCCTCTGTAATCAAGGCACTCTTGTTGTTGATTTGTGAATTGCTAAGTAAGATTCTAGTGCAAGGCACTCTCTCTCCCTTACCAATCCCCTTCTCTCCAACACCAATCTCTCTCCGGGAATTCTGCCGCGTGCCTCTTCCTTGGAGATTCTATTGGCGTGATCTACCGAGTCACGGGGGTAATATCGGGTGTATCGGGTTGGTGTGCGTGCGTGAGTACCGGTGTTCTTCGTGTTCCTCGTGTTCCTCTCGCTCTCCCACCTCTTCCCCTTGGATCGTGGGTCAAATCGCGAGATCGGGCCAATCCCTAGATCTCAGATCTCATCAACGTCACTCTTACCGCCAACCGGCCGAAGGACGCAGGGCACCAGATCCGCGAGTGGCAATGCTCGGCTGCTCGTGCCGGAGCCGATACCGTGCTGCGCGCCGCGTGCTCCTGGTACCCGGACTTGGATCTGGATGCTCTTCAGGGTGTGCGTGAAAAAGCTCCCACCGATACGGATCCGATTCTCACCGTGAAGCGGCAGGATCGTGCCTATCGGCTTGCTGAGTACGCGCCGGTTCGCACCTTCATCTCTCCTCCCGAAGGCGTCAAGGACTACCTCAGCGATGAGGAAGAAGAGGAGGAAGATGAAGATGAAGGTGCCGGTGATGGTGACGCCGCTCCGGAAGATCCAGAGGCCGTTGACGCTCCTCCAGAAGCCCCTGCTGTTTAAATATTTGTCGTGACATGCTTATCTGCCTTTGGTGTACCTAAGCTTCAAAAACAATGGTTGTTAAATTCTACCCCGGTATGCCGGGGTTTATGATGTAATATAAAACTTATCGTTTTGGTTGTGGTACAACTTTATGCCGGTATCTTGCATACCGGTAACTTATTAAGTCATGTTGGTTGGTTAACTTAGCATATTGCTTTTGTCATTTGCTTTTATCTTGCACTGTGAAGATTTCGGAATCGTTTCCGCATCCAATTTGATGCACACTTGGTTCTTTCCCCTTGCCTCTGCCTACCTCTTTTGGGTGTTTTGGCATATGAGTTACAAGGTTCTTTTGCCAAGCGAACACTTCCCTGAACTTAGGAAAAATTCGAAATTTTTCACAAAAAACCGGTAAAACCGGGGTTAGTTAAGCTTTTCCGGATTACTTGTTCCCACTTCCTCTTTTCGCAGTTCACGTGCTTAATTCCTACCGGTTTATCTTGCTTGCCATGAAGCCGGTTTGCGGACAACAGCAGAGTCGAAGACTCCGGTAGGTTTAGCACGTTTAAACCGGAAAGAAAAGATGTTCAAGAAGCAACCGGCAAACAGAAAAAATAAACAGATTTCATGCAAGTTTGATAGAGGCTGTCCCCGAGAAACATTCGAGGTGCCGGGGTCTTTTATTCATAGCATAAGGTACAAAAAGGAACTTCTTACAGTACAACTTCAAGAGTAGAAAGGACGCAACAATGCTATGTTCCACGGACGCTTGGTCTCATCTCCGGATTTGTCCGTCTTTCCTTTCTTCCACTCCTGTGCATCAATTAGGTAGTAGGCATCATTGTGCAGTGCTTTGCTTACAATGAATGGCCCTTCCCAAGGAGGTGAAAGTTTATGCCGGCCTTCAGTGCGTTGCACTAGGCGTAGCACCAGATCTCCTTCCCGGAAAACTCTCGGGTTAACCTTCCGGCTGTGATAGCGTCTGAGGTTCTGCTGGTAGATGGCTGTTCTTGCCAGTTCCAGTTCTCTTGCTTCTTCTAGCAAGTCCACATCGTTTTCTCGTGCCTCTTTTACCTCTTGTTCGGTATAGAGTTGCACCCTTGGTGAATCATGGAGAATGTCGGTTGGTATTACCGCTTCTGCTCCGTAAACCATGAAAAAAGGAGTGTATCCGGTTGACCGGTTTGGAGTCGTTCTTATGCTCCATAGCACTGATGGTAACTCATCGAGCCAACATCCCGGTGACTTTTCAAGTGGTTCAATGAGCCTTGGTTTTATGCCGGAAAGCACCAGCGCATTGATTCTTTCAACTTGGCCATTGCCCTGTGGGTGTGCCACTGAGCACAAATCCAACCGGATGTTGTTGTCCTCACAGAATCTCTTGAATTCTCCTTGGGCAAAGTTTGAGCCATTATCAGTGATGATGCTGTGTGGGTATCCATACCGGAGAATGACATCTTTTAAGAATTTCACCGCTGTGTGGCCATCACATTTTGCGATAGGCTTCACTGCCAGCCACTTGGTGAACTTATCTACCATTACCAAGATGTGGGTCATGTTTCCCCTTGCGGTTTTGAATGGGCCAACCATGTCAAGGCACCAAACAGCAAATGGCCATGTTAACGGTATAGTCTTTAATCCGGAAGCCGGGGTATGATTTTGCTTGGCGTACCTCTGGCACCCATTGCACTTTCTCACCAAATCCTCAGCATTCTCCAAAGCTGTTGGCCAGTAGAAGCCATGCCGGAACACTTTTGCCACCAGCGCCCTTGACGACGCATGATGCCCACATTCTCCTTGGTGAATCTCCTGGAGCATTTCTTTTCCCTCTTCCGGCTCCACGCATCTTTGCAGGACACCGGTAACACTTCTCTTGTACACTTCTTCATTGATAAAAGTGTATGCTTTGGCTCTCCTCTGGATCCTTCTTGATTCGTTTTCGTCAACCGGCAAGGTGCCGTTGATCAGGAATTCCTTAATAGGTTTAACCCAAGATGACGCTTCTCTAACCACAAACACCGGTACATCTATGTCCATGCTGTCCACAAGCATTGCCTCTTCCGGTATGGGCGTCGCAGTCCCCGAGCTTACCGGAGCAGTCCCCGAGTGTACCGGAACAGTCCCCGAGCTTCCTTCGTCAACCTCCATTGGTACCACATGCGACTCCGGTACAAAAATTGATTCCGACTCCGGACTTGGTTTGATTGATGGAACTCTTAAGTGTGCCAAAGCTATTCCGGGAGGAATTTCCTGTCTTGATGAGCCTAGCTTAGATAAAGCATCCGCGGCTTCAGTTTCAGCCCGTGGCACATGGTGAAACTCACAGCCTTCAAAGAAGCCGGCAATCTTTTGTACATGAAACCGGTATGAAGCCATGTTGACATCTTTTGCATCCCAATCTACAGAACACTGCTGCACCACAAGATCTGAATCACCGTAGCAAATGATCCGGTGTGCACCGATTTCTTTTGCGACCTTAAGCCCATGTATTAGAGCCTCATACTCAGCGACATTGTTTGATGCCCTGAAGTGCACTTGCAAAACATACCGGAGGTGATCTCCCTTTGGTGAGGTAAGCACTACACCGGATGATGTAGCCCCGCTCGCCAACGACACTACATCAAGGCCAACAAGTCCCCCAAGTGGACCAATGACAAGGGCTCGAGTTAAAGCTCTACACGACAAGGTAAACTCGCTCCTCACTTCCCTCGACCTAGATACCCCATTGGATGGAATGCTACCTCATGCCAAAACCCTTTGTGTTATTAGGTACGTGGAGCATCAAGACCATGGAGAGGATGATACGCCATGGTCAAGGGAAGGAGAAGAACAGCTGATCGAGAAGATGTACACGGAGCTGGACCCGAAGTCGCCCCAAGAACGCAAGGAAGAGACGAAGAGCGGCCAGTCCAGAATCAGGTCTGACCGGCCTCCTGACCGGGCCACCCGGCCCAGAATCCGGTCGACCGACCGCTCGATCGGCCACAGGTCCACAACCGGTCCAACAACCGGTGCCATACGGACGCCATCCCGGGGCTCCAGAACCTCGCCGGTTCTTGCCCGGTCCCAGTCCGGTCACCGATCGGTTGCCCTGTCCAGGTCCGGTCCAACTGGCCTCCTGACCGGCCTGCACGACTAAAGACGCCTTTTCGGCCCGAAACGTTTTCCTTTGTACCTTTCGGCCCGTGTCGCCTTGTACCGCTATATAAGCACCTTGGACATCCCTTTTACCCCTTAGACTTGTTTAGAACTCAAACCTAACTTTGAGCTTAGTCTCCCTTGGGTATCATCCCTCTGTAATCAAGGCCACCCTTGTGGATGTATGAATTTGGTAGTGAGAGATTCTAGTGTATTCACTCTCTCTCCCACTCCTTGATTCGTCCTCCCCACCGGTCTCTCCTCTCGGAATTCTACCTCGAGTCTCTTCCGGGCGGATTCTATTGGCACGGTCCATCGAGCCGTGAGGGTAAGCATCGATTGTATCGGGTTGGTGTGCGTGGTTCTTCGTGTGTTCTTCGCGTTCTTCGTGTTCTTCCGCCTCTCCCCCTCTTTCCCCCTTGATTCCTTGGGTCATTCGCAAGATCGGGCCACAATCGGGGTCTTAGACCAAATCATATGGTATCAGCAGCCTTTGGTTTCCGCGGATTTGACCCTCCACCCACCCAATTTCGTTTCTAGAAAATTTTCCAAAAAATAGCCCTAAATTGCCTTTGGACGGATCTGTGATTTGGTTGAGTTTTGAGTGGTTTTGCTCCGTGGATCTGGTGTTGTTGTGCTTGATCTACTATTTCCCCAACTTTTAGCCTCCAATTCCACCGTTTCCCTTCGTTTTGGTCGATTTGGTTTTGGTTTGGGGAAGAACAGGAGAGAGAAAGCTCCAAATCGTGCAGCCCGGTTTCGAACCCGGTCAACCGGCCCCCAGACCGGACCGTCCGGCGCAGAACCCGGCCAACCGGCCGCAAACCGGACAGCCTGTTAAGGTCTAAGACCCCGTGTGTGGCCCGATCTCGCGAATGACCCAAGAATCAAGGGGGAAAGAGAGGGAGAGGCGGAAGAACACGAAGAACGCGAAGAACACAACGCACACCAACCCGATACAATCGATACTTACCCTCGTGGCTCGATGGACCACGCCAATAGAATCACCACGGGAGAGACTCGAGGTAGAATCCCGGAGTGAGAGATCGGTGTTGAGGATGGAGGTAGGTGAGGGAGAGAGAGTGGGCTACACTAGAATCTCACTCACATAGATCCAATCATCCAACATGGGGTGCCTTGATACAAAGGGGATGAAACCCTAGGGAGACAAAGCTCAAAGTTATGTTTAAGCCTAAATCTTGTCTAACCAGCTATGGGAGCGAGCTGGGGTCTTTTATAGGCATACAAGGCGACCTGGGTCGACAAGGTACAAGTGGTGATGCGGTCTGAGACCCCGATTGTGGCCCGATCTCGCGAATGACCCAAGGAATCAAGGGGGAAAGAGGGGGAGAGGCGGAAGAACACTAAGAACACGAAGAACACACGAATATCCACGCACACCAACCCGATACAATCGATGCTTACCCTCACGGCTCGATGGACCGTGCCAATAGAATCCGCCCGGAAGAGACTCGAGGTAGAATTCCGAGAGGAGAGACCGGTGGGAAGGACGAATCAAGGAGTGGGAGAGAGAGTGTAAAACACTAGAATCTCACACTACCAAATCCATACATCCACAAGGGTTGCCTTGATTACAGAGGGATGATACCCAAGGGAGACTAAGCTCAAAGTTAGGTTTGAGTTCTAAGCAAGTCTAAACAGTAAAGGAGGGGGTCCAGCTACTTAAATAGGCAGGCACAGCCAGCAAGGGCGAACAGGTACGCGAATGGATAAGTCAAGGCAGTTTGGTGGGGTATTCCCGTCGGATCCGGTTGTGCGTCCGGTCAGACCGGGCCTGTGACCGGGCTGTCCGGTCAGGGGTCCGGCTCGACCGGGCCTGTGACCGGCTGTCCGGTCATGGATCCGTCGACCGATCGCCAACCGGAATCTGCGAAGAATCCGGTCTTGGGTCCGGTCGTCGTCCTGGCACGAGGGAGCTGGCCTGATTGCGCCGGTTGACCGGGCACGTGGCCGGGCGTCCGGTCGTGGGTCCGGTCCGACTGGTCCTGGACCGGCCAGCGTCCTTTTCTTCCTTGGCGATCTTCGGGCGACGGTGGCTTCGGCTTCATGTTCATTTCCAGGTTCTGCTGCTCCTCTCCTTCCCTTGACCATGACGTCTCATCCTCTCCGGGGTCTTGGTGCTCCATGTACCTAATCACACAAAGTGTTTCGGCATGAGGTAGCATTCCATCCAATGGGGAGTCGAGGTCGAGGGTAGTGAGGAGCGAGTTCACCTTGTCATGTATTGCTTTGGCTCGAGCCCGTGTCATGGGTCCACTTGGGGGACTTGTTGGCCTTTATGTAGTGTCGTTGGCGAGCGGGGCTACATCATCTCCCCCCCCCCTTGGGAGAGAGTCGTCCTCGACTCTTGTTCCTCCTCATCTCCATGGTGTGGGGAGAGGTCCGAGATGTTGAAAGTGTTGCTCACCAAGTACTTGGATGTTGGTATGTCGATGACGTAGGCGTTGTTGTTGATGCGCTTGAGTACCTTGAAAGGCCCATCTCCTCTTGGCTTGAGCTTGGAGTTGCGTTCTTGAGGGAACCTTTCTTTCCTTAGGTGAACCCAAACTAGGTCTCCTTCTTCAAACACTCGTTCTTTCTTCTTGGCGTTGAGGCGGTTAGCTTGGCGAAGGACATGGTCTTGTATGGTTGCTCTTGTTTCTTCATGTAGTTTCTTCATAGCGGTGGTGCGCTCGTCGAAGTCCATGTTGGTCCTTTGATGAAGAGGGAGTGGAAGGATGTCGAGTGCCGTTGGAGGTTCGAATCCATAGACGACCATGAAGGGACTCCGTAATGTTGTGGAGTGCTTGGATCGATTGTATGCGAACTCCGCGTGGGGGAGGCAATCTTCCCATGACTTCAAGTTTTTCTTCACAAGTGTGCGAAGGAGTGTGGAGAGGCTTCGATTGACCACTTCGGTTTGTCCATCGGTTTGAGGGTGCGAGGACGATGAGAACAAGAGCTTGACTCCAAATTTTGCCATAAGCGACTTCCATAGATAACTCATGAACTTGACGTCTCGATCCGACACAATGCTTGCCGGTATCCCATGTAGGCGAACCACTTCCCTGAAAAACAATGAAGCAATGTGTGAAGCATCATCGCTCTTATGACATGGTATAAAATGTGCCATTTTTGAGAACCTATCCACTACCACAAAGATTGAATCATGCCCATGCTTTGTTCTTGGTAAGCCTAACACAAAGTCCATGCTTATATCCGACCAAGGTGCATATGGAATGGGTAAAGGTATGTAAAGACCATGGGGGTTGGATGTTGACTTAGCTTGTAAGCACGTTGTGCAACGGTTGCAAAGGCGCTCCACGTCTCTCTTCATGCGTGGCCAATAGTAGTGTGTGGATAGCATCGAAAGAGTCTTGTCGCGTCCAAAATGACCCATGAGGCCACCTCCATGTGACTCTTGCAAAAGCAACTTACGAAGAGAAGACTCGGGTATGCAAACTTTGTTAGCTTTAAACAAGTAGCCATCATGCAAGTAGAAATCATCAAAACCTCGGTCAATGGAACACTTTTCAAAGATTGGTCCAAAGAAAGAATCGGAAGGGTAAAGTTCTTTGATCTCCTCAAGACCCAAAATGTGAAACTCCAAGCGGGTGAGTAGAAGAGTAATCTTGCGGGAAAGTGCATCCGCAACCACATTTTCCTTGCCCTTTTTGTATTTGATTACATAAGGGAAGGACTCTATGAACTCAACCCACTTAGCATGTCTCTTGTTCAAATGTTGTTGACTTTTCAAATACTTCAAGGACTCGTGATCCGAATGGATAACAAACTCTTTTGGCCAAAGGTAGTGCTGCCAAACTTCAAGAACACGAACCAAAGCATAAAGCTCCTTGTCATATATAGGATAGTTGAGGCGTGCACCATCCAACTTCTCGCTATAGTATGCCACGGGTTTTCCATTTTGCATGAGGACACCACCGATTCCAAGGCCACTCGCATCGCATTCGATCTCAAATGTTTTGGCAAAATCGGGAAGAGCAAGTAATGGTGCCTCGGTGAGTCTCTTTTTCAATTCATCAAAAGCTTTTTGTTGTGCTTTGCCCCAAACGAACGGAACATTCTTTTTTGTAAGCTCGTTTAAAGGGCAAGCAATGGTGCTGAAATCTTTCACAAAACGGCGGTAAAATCCGGCAAGTCCATGGAAGCTTCTAACTTGACCAACATTTGTGGGAGTGGGCCAATTGTGGATGGCCTCAACTTTGGAAGAATAAACTTCAATCCCGTTGGCGGAAACCACAAAACCAAGAAAAACCAATTTGTTTTGAGCGAAATGGCATTTTGGAAGGTTGGCAAAGAGCTTCTCGTGGCGCAAGATGCATAAGACTTCTCTCACATGTTGAACATGGTCCTCGAGATTTTTGCTATAGATGAGAATATCATCAAAGTAGACAACCACGCTCTTGCCAATGAGAGGTCGCAAAATGTGATTCATAAGACGCATGAAAGTGGAAGGAGCATTGGAAAGACCAAACGGCATGACGAGCCATTCATAGAGACCAAGCTTGGTCTTGAATGTCGTCTTCCATTCATCACCAATTGCCATGCGAATTTGGTGGTAGCCACTACGCAAATCAATCTTCGAGAAAATGGTGGCACCACTCAATTCATCAAGCATGTCATCTAAACGCGGAATGGGATGTCGATAACGGACGGTAATGGCATTGATAGGGCGGCAATCCATACACATCCGTTGCGTCTCATCCGGTTTAGGCACAAGAATGACGGAACGGCACAAGGGCTAAGGCTTTCTCGGACGTACCCTTTAGCGAGGAGGTCTTGTATTTGTCGTTGGATCTCCTTGGTATCTTCGGGGTTGGTGCGGTAGGCGGCGCGGTTTGGTAGGGGAGCGCCGGGTATGAGGTTGATGCGATGCTCGATGCCCCGAAGCGGTGGTAGTCCATGGGGTAGCTCGTCGGGGAAGACGTCTTGGAACTCCTTCAAAAGAGACAACAAAGACGAAGGAATGTTGGTTAAGTCATTAGTCTCCGACGAGAGGCCCTTGCAAATGAGCACGTAGTGTATGGTGGTGGATGGGTTGTCTTTCACTTCTCTCCACTCGCTTTTGGTGGTTAGGAGGACACTCTTTCTCTCACTCATATGTGGGTGGTGGCGCTCACTCTCTTTTTGGTGGGTAGCTCCCTCTCCTCTCAACTCACTATGGTGGATGTGGTGTTGTGCCCTCGCTAAAGCCTTCGCATTGTCGGCGATGATTTGGCTAGGAGTCATTGGGCGAAGCTCGAACTTCTTGTCCTTGACCTTGAAGGTGTATGCATTGGAGAAACCATCATGTATGGCCTTCTTGTCAAATTGCCATGGGCGGCCAAGCAACATGTGGCACACGGTCATAGGCACCACGTCACACTCGACGGTGTCTTCATAGGGTCCTATCTTGAAGTTGACGGTGACGGTGTGTTGAATCTTGACATTGCCCTTGTCACTCAACCATTGGACATGGTATGGATGAGGATGCTTGCGAAGCGTGAGGTTGAGCTTCTCACATAGCTCGGTGCTTGCCAAGTTGTGGCAACTCCCACCATCGATGACGACCTTGATTGACTTGCCACCAATGCCGGCACGCGTTTGGAAGATGTTGCATCTTTGGTCTTCCATAGCTTGGGGTTGAGTGGTGAGCACTCGAGTGACCACAAGAGAAGGGCTTGGATCATGTGTGCATAAGAGAGGGTCTTCTCCACTTTCTTCATCATAGTCTTCCTCATTAGCAACGGCGGCTTGCACTAGGGCTTCATATTCACCTTCACTTAGAGTCTCTATGTCACCATTCTCCATAGTGATCATGACCTTGGTGTTCTTGCACTCAAAGGATTTGTGGCCTTGGGTGCCACACTTGAAGCAAGTGACATTGGAGGGTCCCGTAGAGGCCTTAGAGGAGGCGGTGGAGGATTCCGTTTGCTTCATGCGACTTTGTATGGAAGGTTGCTTGGAAGGTGTAGAGGATGCGGTTGGCTTGACACTTGTTGTAGGAGTTGATGTGGCAAGCTTGGAGGCGAAGTATTGCTTGGACTTCGAGTACTTGATGTCCTCATTCACTTGACGCTCGGCCTTGGAAGCTTGGTGAACCAACTCAACCATGTTGGAGTATTGTTGGAACTCCACAATCCTCTTGATGGGGTAGTTGAGGCCATTGAAGAACCTAGCGATGGTTTGGTTCTCGGACTCTTGGATGTTTGCTCGCATCATGGTTAACTCCATCTCCTTGAAGAATTCCTCAACGGTCTTGGTGTCTTGCTTCAACTTTTGTAGCTTGTTGAAGAGATCGGTCTTGTAGTGTTTAGGGACAAAGCAAGCTTCCATCTCCTCCTTCATGTCTTCCCATGTGTCAATTGGAGGATCACCCTTTTCTTCCCTAAGAGTGACAACTTGTTCCCACCAAGTGTTGGCATAATCTTCAAACTCGAGGGAGGCCATGGCTACTTTCTTGGCACCGGAGTAGTTATGGATGCGGAAGATCTTGTCAACCTTGAGTGCCCATGAGAGGTAGGCCTCGGCATCATCTTCACCCTTGAACTTTGGCATGTTGAACTTGAGCTTTCCATACATATTCTCTTCATCTTCCATGTTCCTTCGGCGAGGACGGATGCCTTCATCTCTTGCGACTTGAGGCGGTAGAGGAGGTCTTCCACGACCAACCATAGCATTGGGTTGGCGGTTGAGGTGCACACTAGCTTCACTTGGCTCATGTTGAGGGAGTTGTTGCGGATCTTGACGAGGTTGTTGACGTTGTCCAATGTTGGCTCTCTCATCTTGATCTTGTTGAGGTTGTCCTCGGCCCCTTTGGTCATGGCGAGGATGGTTCCGAAGGTCACGCCTTGGTGGATCTTGATGACCTTGGTCTTGAGCATCCACATGGGCTTGACGATGAGGTGCCGGGTCCATGTTGTGGAGGACGTTGTCTTGTGGTTGGTCGTCATGCCCATGGTGGGCATGGCGAGCCGCTTGATGACGATCTTGGTGAAGAGCTTGTTCTTGTTGCGGACGTTCATGAGGACGAGCATGGCGATGGAACTCTCCGCGCCTTGAGTTGGAGCGAGAATCATCATGACGAGCGTGCGGTCGACGAGAGCGATGGTGATCTCCATGCCTTGAGTCGGAGCTTGAGGACGAATGGCGATCATGGGAGTAGTCATCATGTGAGGAGGTCGATGACGATGAGGAAGTAGAGCGATGTCGATGTCGGCGTCCGAAGTTGTTGATGGCGCGCTCGAGGCTATCCATGCGCCGCTCCATGTTTGCATCATTGGCCGTCACTTGGTCATGCAAGTTGTCCGTAGCTTCACGAAGAAGGACCATATCTTGGTTCACTTGGCCGAAGTTGTGGGCCACTTCTTCATATTGTTCATCGATGCGTGTCTCGAACAAGTGGAGTTGGTCCTTGAACTCTTGGCGTTGCACCCATAGGTTGTGTTGGGTGGCCAACCTCTCGGAGGGGTGTAGGACCTCATCCTCCTTTGCTTGGTCTCCGTGCCTATCCATGATCACAAGACAAGAACTATGTTGTGGATGTTAGTGGAAGGAGACTACCTCTCACTCTTACCGTGGCAAGATAGTATTGAGGCAATCAACCAAGCCGAAAGTAAGACCAATTGTATCGGGACACACACAAAGGCACACGCAAAAGCTAGCAAATATGGTGTTAGGAATGGATGGTGGAAAGCCAAAAGACGAAATCCAAAATCGAGTATGTTGTTAAGAGTGGGTAAGGTCCAAAAATCCAAGTGTCAAAGTGGCGATCACTATAAACACGGAAAAATGTGGAACTCACACACGAGATGAGCGGGGTTAGTGCAACCAAGGAACGAGCGGAAAAATGAAAAAACCCAAAACAAGGGTGCTCAATGTCACACTAACGCAAGAAGAGATCGAAGCTAGGTTGCATAGATTAGAAACACCAAGATTCGCACGAGGTCTCTCTTCGCTATCTCTCTTGCTTGCTTAAAAGCTTTTCACTCTTTTTGTATCGGTGGCACTTTGCACTTTGCTTTTCTCTCTTTTTTTTTTCACTAGCACACTATGCTCTTACTCTTTTGCTGGCCACTCACGAGCTCCACTTATGAGCTTTACTCACACAACGCACACCCTCACGGTCGGGACCTCGTGCGATGTTTCGCAACACTCGGAAGCTTCGCTCGTGGGATAGATCGCAAAAGAAGAGGGCTACAAGGGTTACTGCAAGTTATACCTGCGATGGTGGAGATGATGGTGGTGGTGGTGGTCGGCGGTGGTGTTAGTCGATGTCGAAGACGAGGAGCCCGGTCGGTGGTCCGGTCGGACCGGATGCTGCGCCGGCTGCTCCGGTCTGGGGTCCGGTTGACCGGCTTCTGGACCGGCTGATCCGGTTTGCGGCCGGTTGACCGGGTTCTGCGCCGGACGGTCCGGTCTGGGGGCCGGTTGACCGGGTTCGAAACCGGGTTCGTCGATTTGGAGCTTTCTCTCTCCTGTTCTTCCCCAAACCAAAACCAAATCGGCCAAAACGAAGGGAAACGATGGAATTGGAGGCTAAAAGTTGGGGAAATAGTAGATCAAGCACAACAACACCAGATCCACGGAGCAAAACCACTCAAAACTCAACCAAATCACAGATCCGTCCAAAGGCAATTTAGGGCTATTTTTTGGAAAATTTTCTAGAAACGAAATTGGGTGGGTGGAGGGTCAAATCCGCGGAAACCAAAGGCTGCTGATACCATATGATGCGGTCTGAGACCCCGATTGTGGCCCGATCTCGCGAATGACCCAAGAAATCGAGGGGGAAAGAGGGGGAGAGGCGGAAGAACACTAAGAACACGAAGAACACATGAAGATCCACGCACACCAACCCGATACAATCGATGCTTACCCTCACGGCTCGATGGACCGTGCCAATAGAATCCGCCCGGAAGAGACTCGAGGTAGAATTCCGAGAGGAGAGACCGGTGGGAAGGACGAATCAAGGAGTGGGAGAGAGAGTGTAAAACACTAGAATCTCACACTACCAAATCCATACATCCACAAGGGTTGCCTTGATTACAGAGGGATGATACCCAAGGGAGACTAAGCTCAAAGTTAGGTTTGAGTTCTAAGCAAGTCTAAACAGTAAAGGAGGGGGTCCAGCTACTTAAATAGGCAGGCACAGCCAGCAAGGGCGAACAGGTACGCGAATGGATAAGTCAAGGCAGTTTGGTGGGGTATTCCCATCGGATCCGGTTGTGCGTCCGGTCAGACCGGGCCTGTGACCGGGCTGTCCGGTCAGGGGTCCGGTCTGACCGGGCCTGTGACCGGGCTGTCCGGTCATGGATCCGGTCGACCGGTCGCCAACCGGGAATCTGCGAAGAATCCGGTCTTGGGTCCGGTCGTCGTCCGGTACGAGGGAGCTGGCCCGGTTTGCGCCCGGTTGACCGGGCCTGTGGCCGGGGCGTCCGGTCGTGGGTCCGGTCCGACCGGGTCCTGGACCGGCCAGCGTCCTTTTCTTCCTTGGCGATCTTCGGGCGACGGTGGCTTCGGCTTCATGTTCATTTCCAGGTTCTGCTGCTCCTCTCCTTCCCTTGACCATGACGTCTCATCCTCTCCGGGGTCTTGGTGCTCCATGTACCTAATCACACAAAGTGTTTCGGCATGAGGTAGCATTCCATCCAATGGGGAGTCGAGGTCGAGGGTAGTGAGGAGCGAGTTCACCTTGTCATGTATTGCTTTGGCTCGAGCCCGTGTCATGGGTCCACTTGGGGGACTTGTTGGCCTTGATGTAGTGTCGTTGGCGAGCGGGGCTACATCAAGTGGGTGGGTCAAAACCGACGGATCCGGTTTGGGGCCGGTCTGACCGGGCTGTGGACCGGATGGTCCGGTCACGGGTCCGGTCGACCGGTCGCAAACCGGAAACCTCGCAGATTTCCGTCCGGTTGGCCTCCGGTACGATGCCTGGGTGCGCCCGGTCTGTGGCCCGGTCTGACCGGCCTTCAGACTGCCTGTCCGGTCTGTGGCTCGGCCTCGACCGGCCTCTGGGCTGGCCGGCCTGTTCCTCCCTCCTCTTCTTCCTCTTCCTTCTCCTCTTCTTCCCTTCTTCTTCTTCCTTCTTCCATGCACCATGGGGGTTCCTTCTCTCTTGGTCCTTGTCGACGTCGGCACCTATAGACATCATGATAGGCATGAGGTAGCATGCCATTCAAGTTGGTGTTGAGATCGACCATAGAGAGGAAGGAGATCACCTTGACGTATATGGCGGGGTTTTGTGTTGTTGGTCCACTTGGGGGACTCCTTGGCCATGGTGTAGCGTCGACGATAGGCGGGGATGCACTTGTCGGTCTTGAAGCGGAGGTGTCCAAAAGCCACCCCGCATCATCTCCCCCCCCCCCCCTTGGGGAAGAGTCGTCCTCGACTCTTGCTCCTCCTCACCGATGAGGTAGACGGGAAGGACTTGTATAGGTGCCCTTGTGTCCTTAGGGATGCTCGTCGTAGTGCAGGCGTCTTTGTTATAGTCCATAACGGGTCTCCCATGTAGTGGTGGAGGGGCAAAGTCTCGGTCGAAGAAGAACAAGGGGAAAAACAACTTGCAAAAGGAAAGCTTGTGGATGCCAATTTGGTGACCGGCGAACAAGAGGCTCTCAATCAAAAACGAAGCATCAAGTCGTTTCTCCAAGAGGCGTGTGGCAAAAATGGGAACCGCAAGAGTGTCAATGTATCCAAAATTTGGTGGGGCAAAAGTTTGTGCAAGTAAAAGTTTGGTTTGTAAAGTGTCAAAAATGTGATGTGTCGTATTGTCCCACACAAATGGAACAACCAAAAGGCAAGTATCGGCGGAAAAATTTGGTGCAAAATTGTTATGTGCAATGGCAAAGCTATGGAGACTTCTAGCTTGGGAAAGTATGGGTGGCGTGAGCCGAGTATGGGTATCCTCAAGTTTCAAAGAATCCATTGCAAATGCCAAAGATGAAATGAGAAATCTTAAGAAGAGCAACTTTTTGTGTAACTTGTGGCACAAGGTGCATAATGTGTCTCTCACATGTATGACATGGTCCTTGAGATTCTTGTAGTGTATGATGATCTCATCAAGACATACAACAACCATTGTGCCAACAAGATATGTCAAGATATGTTGCATAAGAGGCAAAAGAGGTGACGAGGAATTGGACCAAACCGGAAGCTCGACAAGAAATGTCGGAAACACACGATGGCGAAGGCGTTGGGAAACATACCCTTTGGTGTGAGTCCCGCGGGTTAGGTCCTTGATGGGGTAGCTCTCAATTGCGCGTTTCGTGAGATCATGCTCCGTAGCGGTGGAAGTGGTCGTCCGTGTACCTACACATGGAAGAAACAAGACAAAAAGCGTGTGTGCATGGTAGATGAATACATCATCCATCATGATGTTCCATGTCTTGTGCACATCACCATTAGTGTCAAGCAAGATAGTATGAAATGCATGGCGATGGTGCATATGGCAAGAAGGTGCATTCATGGCATGTGGTAACTCATGATCATCAAAAATAGAGAAGGCTATGGGGGCCATCTCATGGACAATGAAATAAGCATTCTTGCATTCCAAGCATAAGAAAGAGCAATTGTTCGCAATCTTGGATGCAAGGATCATGGAAGAGTGTAAACATTTGGGACAAAGCATTTGGAAGCTAATGTCATCCTTGTCATTATCATTGCAAGCAATACATGGGAAAGAGCAAGTGGTCGACATGTTGCAAGCAATGGTAGAAAAATTGAAGCTCTCATAGCATGGCATGTTCATGGTATCACAATCAATCAACTCCACATGATCAACAATGTTAGGAAGTAAAGCATCACATGGGAATATGAAAGAATCAAGTGACGTAGCAAATGTATCATCAAGATCATGCATGCGCTCATAAGTCATCATGTCCACTAGTGGGATCATGGCATCATCAACACCTATGTTGTTACCTTTGAAGGCCGACTCGTGTGATGTAGGTGTTGTGGAAGTAGGAGGATCCATGTGGTCGACATGTCCATCTTGGAGCAAGCATGGTGAGATATCATCGTCTTCATGCACCATGTACATCTTCTCCATGAGCGGGAACTCGTCCTCCGTGGAACCTAGTGCAACATAAGAAGACACAAACGAGGGAGAGGTTAATGTGTTAGCAAATGCGATGTCCTCCATGGACCTATCATCTACCTCTCTCAACTCACTTTGTGTATCACTCATGTCCTCCAAATGGAAGCACTCAAACTCACATATGGGGTGGAAGTCACTCAACTCACTATCACTCTCGCTCAAGTGGGCTAAGTGGCTCTCATGCTCACATGGGATTGGTACCAACTCATCAATCAAACATGTAGGAGTAGGCTCGACTTGCTCATCTCCATGCGCCTCCTTGGTTGAAGGGAACATCCCATGCTCAACCATCTCAACTCCATGCGCCTCCGTGGGTGAAGGGAGAATCCCATGCTCACCATGCTCAACTCCATCGCCTCCTAAGTCGTCCTCAAGTGGTGGCATCTTGGAGACTTGTGCATTGAGCTCGTCGAAGTAGAGCTTCTTGGCGCTTGGCGTTGTGCATTGCCATGCCACGTGACCCTTGGCCTTGCACACCTCACATAGGAGATTGGGACATTCCCGTGGAAGGTGGCCTTGTTGCTTGCACTTGTAGCATCGGAGTCCATAGGCATATGACGAGGTAGGGGCCATTCACTACAAGAAAAGTTGCCATGGCCGACGAAGTTGAAGTCGCGCCGTGGTTGCTGGTGTACCATGGCCGACGATTTTGGTCCCTCCGTGGTGCATGTCAAAACTTTTTTTTTCTCGTTTTTGAGGCCACCTAGCCCGACGAAAGCGGCCAAAACGTGGCGTATGGTGTCCCGGGACGTGGTGCATCTCGAAATCTCGGGTTCGCCGGCCGAGTCAACGCAAATCCGCACCGCCGAGGGATGTAGGGCCCAGATGGCAGCCTCTCTGGCATTGTTTTTTTTCTACATCGCGCCATCTCGTTCAACGTTCTCCGATCGAGCCGTTTACGATGCAGGATCATGGGTCCCGCATGTCATCCTCTATGAACCAAAATTCTTTCTATTCTTGGATTTTTTTGACCCCCGATTTACGGCTACTTCCTTTTTCTTTTGATCCCTTGCCGCCTTGGAAACGTTGAGACCGCTGCTGCTAAATGGGACCCGCATGTCATCCTCTATGTGCAATCAACTTTCTTTTCTTGGAGTTTTTTTTGGCACCTCAAATTTGGTCACTTGCCTTTTTCTTTCGATCCCCTGCCGCCTCTCAAACGGTGATACCGCTGCTGCTAACTGGGACCCGCATGTCATCCTCTATGTACTATAAAACTTTCTTTTCCTGGATTATTTTTGGCACCTCAAATTTGGTCACTTGCCTTTTTCTTTCGTTCCCCTGCCGCCTCTCAAACGGTGATACCGCTGCTGCTAACTGGGACCCGCATGTCATCCTCTATGTACTATAAAACTTTCTTTTCTTGAATTATTTTTGGCACCTCATATTTGGTCACTTACCTTTTTCTTTCGATCCCCTGCTGCCTCTCAAACGGTGATACCGCTGCTGCTAAATGGGACCCGCATGTCATCCTCTATGTACTATAAAACTTTCTTTTCTTGAATTATTTTTGGCTCCTCATATTTTTTCACTTGCCTTTTTCTTTCGATCACCTGCCGCCTCTCAAACAGTGATACCGCTGCTGCTAAATGGGACCCGCATGTCATCCTCTATGTACTATAAAACTTTCTTTTCTTGGATTTTTTGGCACCTCATATTTGGTCACTTGACTTTTTCTTTCGATCCCTGCTGCCTCTCAAACAGTGATACCGCTGCTTGCTAAATGGGACCCGCATGTCATCCTCTATGTACTATAAAACTTTCTTTTCTTGAATTATTTTTGGCTCCTCATTTTTTTTCACTTGCCTTTTTCTTTCGATCCTCGCCGCCTCTCAAACATGATACCGCTGTCGCTAAATGGGACCCGCATGTCATCCTCTATGTACTATAAAACTTTCTTTTCTTGGATTTTTTTGGCACCTCATATTTGGTCACTTGACTTTTTCTTTCGATCCTCGCTGCCTCTCAAACAGTGATACCGCTGCTTTGCTAAATGGGACCCGCATGTCATCCTCTATGTACTATAAAACTTTCTTTTCTTGAATTATTTTTGGCTCCCGATATTTTTTCACTTGCCTTTTTCTTTCGATCTCATGCCACGTTTGAAACGTTGAGGAACCTGGCAGCTCATGGGACCCGCATGTCATCCTCTATGTACTATAAAAGTTCATTTTCTTGGTTTTTTTTCACCATCTGATTTTTGGCAATTTCTTTTTTCTTTTGATCCCCGCCGCCTCTCAAACGCTGATACCGCCGCTAAATGGGACCCGCATGTCATCCTCTATGTACTATAAAACTTTCTTTTCTTGAATTATTTTTGGCTCCTCATATTTGGTCACTTGCCTTTTTCTTTCGATCT
Source organism: Lolium perenne (assembly GCF_019359855.2). Lineage (NCBI taxonomy): Eukaryota > Viridiplantae > Streptophyta > Magnoliopsida > Poales > Poaceae > Lolium > Lolium perenne. The sequence goes on along the minus strand of NC_067248.2, from coordinate 99,078,024 downwards.
CATGCCAAGTTTGAAACGTTGAGGAACCCGCTGGCTCATGGGACCCGCATGTCATCCTCTATGTACTATAAAAGTTTATTTTCTTTATTTTTTTCACCCTCCGATTTTTGGCTATTTCCTTTTTCTTTTGATCCCTGCCGCCTTGGAAACGTATGGTAAGCTGCTGACTCATGGGACCCGCATGTCATCCTCTATGTACTATAAAACTTTCTTTTTTTGGATTATTTTTGGCACCTCATATTTGGTCACTTGACTTTTTCTTTCGATCCCCTCGCCGCCTCTCAAACGGTGAGACCGCTGCAGCTAAATGGGACCCGCATGTCATCCTCTATGAGCAATCAACTTTCTTTTCTTGGATTTTTTTTGGCACCTCATATTTGGTCACTTGCCTTTTTCTTTCGATCTCATGCCACGTTTGAAACATTGAGTAAGTCGTTGGTTCAAGGGACCCGCATGTCATCCTCTATGTCCATCAAGTTTCTTTTCTTGGATTTTTTTTCACCCCTAATTACTAGCTACTTTCTTTTTCTTTTGATCTCAAGCCGCATTACAAACATTGAGACCGCTGCTGCAAAATGGGACCCACATGTCATCCTCTATGTACAATAAATCTTGGATTATTTTTGGCTCCCGATATTTGGTCACTTGCCTTTTTCTTTCGATCTCATGCCGCCTTTGAAACGTTGAGTAAGCTGCTGGCTCATGGGTCCCGCATGTCATCCTCTACGAACAATAAAAGTTTCCTTTATTGGAGTTATTTTTTACCCCTAATTTCTCGGCTATTTGCCTTTTTCTTTTGATCCCCGCCCCCGTTGAAACGATGAGGACGCTGTTAAGTGTCGGTCCCACATGTCATCCTCTATGAACAATAAAAGTTTCCTTTGGTGGATTTATTTTTTACCCCTAAATAATTTCTGGCTATTTCCTTTATTTTTCTTTTGATCCCTCGCCGCCTTGGAAACGTTTGAGAATGCCGCCTCATGGGTCCCGCATGTCATCCTCTCGTAATGATAAATGTTTTCTTTTCTTGGATTTTGTTACCAACTGACTTTTGGTTTTTTATTTTATTTTCGATCCCCGCCGCCTTTGAAACGTTGACGACGCCGGCTGGCTCATGGGTCCCCGATGTCAGCCTCCCGTACAAGAAACATGTGATATCTTGATTATTTCGCTACGAGCTATTGCAAACGGATAAATTAAATCTTTATTTTTACATAAACAAACTTATATGTTGAGTGTCCTTGTTTTTTGTTTTTGCGATGCATAGGACTTTCCTGTTTTTTTAGAAAAATCCGAACTTTCCTGTTTTGGAGTGGGCTGAAATTGTACGAGACAAAAGGCCCACAGGATAGTTCGAAGGCCCGATGTCCAGATACAGCCCAATTGAAATCTTTCTTTTCTTGGATTTTTTCACCCCCTGATTTACGGCTACTTCATTTTTCTTTTGGTCCCGTGCCGCCTTGGAAACGTTGAGACCGTCTTTGCAAAATGGGACCCACATGTCATCCTCTATGTAACATAAAGTTTCTTTTCTTGGATTATTTTTGGCTCTTGATATTTGGTCACTTTCCTTTTTCTTTCGATCTCATGCCACGTTTGAAACGTTGAGGAACCTGCTGGCTCATGGGACCCGCATGTCATCCTCTATGTACAATAAAAGTTTCTTTTCTTGGATTTTTTTTCACCATCTGATTTTTGGCTATTTCCTTTTTCTTTTGATCCCCTCGCCCGCCGCCTTTGAAACGCTCGAGTAAGTTGCATGCTCATAGGTCCGACATGTCACCGTATGAACGATAAAGCTTTCCTTTCTTGGAGTTTTTTTTACCCCCTAATTTCTGGCTATTTTCTTTTTCTTTTGATCTCAAGCCGCATTTGAAACGTTGAGACCGCTGCTGCTAAATGGGACCCGCATGTCATCCTCTATGTACAATAAAGTTTCTTTTTTTCTTGGATTATCTTTAGCTCCTGATATTTTGTCACTTGCGTTTTTCTTTCGATCTCATGCCGCCTTTGAAACGTTGAGTAAGCTGCTGAATCATGGGTCCCGCATGTCATCCTCTACGAACAATAAAAGTTTCCTTTTTTGGAGTTATTTTTGACCCCTAATGTCTGGCTATTTGCCTTTTTCTTTTGATCTCCTGCCCCCTTTGAAACGATGAGGATGCTGTTGGCACGTCGGTCCCACATGTCATCCTCTATGAACAATAAAAGTTTCTTCTGATGGATTTATTTTGAACCCCTAATTAATTTCTGGATATTTCCTTTTTTTTCTTTTGATCCCCTGCCGCCTTGGAATCGTTGAGGATGCCGCCTCATGGGTCCCGCATGTCATCCTCTCAGAACGGTAAATGTTTCTTTTCTTGGATTTTGTTTACCAAATGATTTTTGGCTTATTTTATCGTTCGATCTCGTGCCGCCATTAAAACGTTGAGGACGCCGGCTGGCTCGAGGTCCCACATGTCATCCTCTATGAACAATAAACCTTTCCTTTGTTTGATTTATTATTGACACATAATTTCTGGCTATTTGCCTTTTTCTTTCGATCTCATGCCGCCTCTGAAACGTTGAGACGCTGCTGGCTCATGGGTCCCACATGTCAGCCTCTATGAACAGTCAAAGTTTCCTTTGTTTGATTTTTTTTTACCCTAATTACTGGCTATTTGCCTTTTTTTTATCCCCTGCCGCCTTTGAAACTAAGAGGACGCTGCTGGCCCATGGGTCCCACATCTCAGCCTCTCTGAACGATAAACCTTTCCTTTCTTTTTTTTTCGATCCCGTGCCGCCTTGGAAACGGTGAGACGGCTCCTGCAAAACGGGACCCATATGTCATCCTCTATGTACAATAAATTTCTTTCCTTGGATTATTTTTGGCACCTGATATATGGTCACTTGCCTTTTTTTCGATCCCCTGCCGCCTTTGAAACGTTGAGGACGCTGCTCGCTCGTGGGTCCCATATGTCGCCTCTAGGAACAATAAACATTTCGTTTCTTGGATTTATTTTTGACCGCTGATTTCGGCAACTTTGCTTTTTCTTTCGATCCCCTGCCGCCTTTGTTAAAGTTGAGGACGCTGCTGCAAAATGCGTCCCACATGTCAGCTTCTCTGTACGATAATTGTTTCCTCTCTTTGATTTTTTTTCCACTGCTGGCCAATGGGTCCCCGATGTCAGCCTCTATGTACAAGAAATATGTGAATTCTCGATATATTTTAAGCCGAGATATGTAGGATGCTTTTTTTTTCGATCCCTTCTGTTTGTTTTTACCTTCAAATGTTGAGGGACGCTACTGGCAAATGGGTCCTGCTCTAGCATTCTCAATCGAAGGAAAACTGAAATATTGCCTATTCATTTGTTTTTCATACTCCATGCATCTAATCCATACTAATTGTTGATCCGGGTTTTAGTTCAACTTAATTAGATCAAATTTGATCTACGAGGGAGTATGTAATATATTTTGGGTTCACAACACTGCACTTGTTAACAACAATCTGATGAAGAGGTTTGTCATTTTTTTTAAACTACAAATACACTCTAAGATCTTGCACACTAATAGAATAAATCTTGGAACTTTATATAATTAATGACAATTTTGAAATCGACTATATGAATATATCAAAATATAGAGCCCATGTAGATGCGCATACTGGCTATGCGCATTTAAAAAGAATCATAATCATAATTGATACGAAATAAAAATAACTTTATATGTAGAATCTCGGTTTCTAGAGGGCCAATCATAGGATATCCGTGTTTAAATTAGGAAGGGCCCCAATGGCATGAGTCGGAGGCCCATTAAGTGTTTTTGGAATGTTATCAAAGTAAGCAGTGACAAAGAATCACCATGTACATGGCTGGCGGCAGCCCAAAAGTACAAACAATTGGCCCATGCAGGGAAGGTAGTACTTTTTTTTATTGGGAAGGTTGTCTGGCTAACCCAAAAAAAAAAGTGGTGCTACATGGGGTAATACTTGAACCCGGAATGAGATCGAGTGCCTTGATGAAGGCGAGGCACACATAAATAGTACTCCGTACCATGCCTTGCCCCTCCCTTTCAACCGTTGGATAAAAAATAATTAGACAGATGACTATTAACTAGTAACTGCTACAGTACCAACCAATGTACAGGACATGTGCTACAGTACGTCGTCCACAGTGCATGTGCTTTAGAACCATGAACAGTACATATGCTACATGCTACAGTACTTTGATCTTAGCTATCTATTTTCAATCCAACGGCCAAATCTACAAGTCACCGTACTGTTCATCTGTGCCTTGCTTATGTCAAGGCACTGGATCCTGGACACTTGAACCCATGATCGTTGCTGAGGGTTGCCTATTTGCGCATAATATGTTTTGTCAGCGGTCACTTCACTAGTTTGTGCAAAACATATCCAGCGCAGGATTCAAAAAAACATCACGTTTTTTTCTTTACGTAAACAACAAAACATCTCATGTTCATCACAATCCAGCCAACATAAGCACATAATAATTAATAGTACAACTAGAGAGCTGTACACATAAATAAGGTTTGTCAAGCTTCATGCACTAGCCAACGCAACCAAAAGTCCGAACTAATGGAAAGGGCTAGGCAATCCAATTATACATTTCAACATCCCCCCTCACATGTGACCACAATCCAGTAATGGTACCATCATGTTCACCACAATGCATCATTAAAGAGAGCAGTATACTATTATAGACCAGCTCTCTCTAAAGAACATTTGTAAGACAACTTAATACAGCTGTGATTGATATTGTTGCCCCAGCGATGGGTGATAACCTGAACACCATATAACCTTCTCACAGCAATTGTAACCAAATATGAGCACCTGCAATGATTTGGTGTCAAGCTTCTTGAAGGTCAGGAGGTATCCTACCTTCAAGTCATGTGCTTTGACAAACTCTGGCCATCCTTTGTCCATTAAAACATTGCCATCTTGTTGCTTCAGGTCCACAATCCAGGTGCATGCAAAGTGGACATCTTCAAAGTTGATGGACTCGGACACCCACCGTAAAACCAGGGTAGAACACGACTGGGATGGAAATCACCTCTAACTCCGATGTACATAGTACCTTGCGAAGGCCGTCGTGGGTATTCTCCTCATCGATGCGCCCAAACACCTTGCACACTGGGGCTGGCTCTACAGATGTCTCCTTCCATGATAAGCTCTCTCCAAGCTTGAGCTTCTTGTTTGAACACTGCAAAAAAGAGGCCTCAATTAGATAATGCCTCTAGCTTCTGACCGTAATTCCAAGCAAATGCATAATAAAAGGCACCTAGCAAACTCAGCGGATCATTGTTCTTATCAAACACACAACGAACAATAAGCTTCGAATCTAGCTAGGCTGATATGTACAACCTTGTATCATCAAATTATTCAGCATAGTGTATCATTGTATCGCAGAAGCCAAATCGATATAAATAGTAGCTATGAGAATAGAAATCAAGCTAGCATGAGCCATGCATGCTTGCTGGCTATGTCTAGCATCGAATAATGCATCTCGCAGTTCATCATCCGCCAAGACAGATTGACCAAGCAAACAAAAAATCAGCGTCGGCCTAAAGAGTCCACAAGCCAGACATGCATGCTCGGTGTCCTCATATGTGATCATCGGCCGTGGATTGACCAATAGCATATTTGAACGATTATTACTGCACACATTAGATCCAGTCCCAACATAGCTAGCATGGGTGCATGTGTAACCCGAGTCTTTACCAGAGGATTAATATATACACTGGCTGAGAGAAGTACTGTATATCAAACAATGCTAAGCAACCGGCAATACAGCTTAGATATAATAAAGATGTGACCGGCAACGCTAGTGATTCGGGGGAAACATACCGCCATTGCAGCCATGGACCGAGAGAATCGGGGATGCCGCGCCGCCTTAGTGGAGTTTTTAGATGCGACGTCGCCGCATCCGTAGAGGACGGAGTCCAAGCCGCGTAGTCCGAGCGGTGGTGGACGCCGGTGGTGTAGAGAGAGGACTCAGGGGAGATGGACGGCGAGGGATCTGGGGAGATCCGAAGTTACGAACATGAGGGGGCTGTGAGAACCGAGAATGATACATCAGCAATCAGCAAGGGAATAAATGCGCGTGTCCCCCGGTCAAAAAAATGCGCGTGTCTAGGGAGGAACGAAGCTGTGCACGCAGGAATCCACACACAAAACTTCACCCGGCGGGTCACTGGGCTTTATCAGTATCTGGTGGGGTCCGGACCTACAGACCAGTGAGACATGTCGTGTGGGTTATGATCCGTTCAGTGTGCACACAGAAATTGCATTCAGAGCTCAGGGCTGTGCCACCGAGCTCGAGAGCTCAAGACTATACGGTAATATATCCATTTCTTTTGGGAAAATGAAAACGATACTCCATCTGATCCTCATTACATGATGATAAAATGGACGTCTCTACAACTAATATGTGTCTAGATACATCTATATGAGAGCGTACGTGTTTGTACTGTGTATCTAAAAAATATGGATCGGAGGGAGCATTAAGAGGTGTCCAAAAAAACTGCAAACAAACATGGATGTAAGCAGTTGAGTATTAAACCAGTGCGTGAAATACCTTTATATCTCGACCATGTAACAATGAATATGAGAAGTTTTTGGGGTTTGACCATCTGCACTTGTGTTTGCTACAATCAGATCAAAAAATTGGTCACTTTTACACTTTCTAAAATAAAATGTATTTTTCCCTGAGATTTTACAAGTTCGTACAAGATAGCATTGACTACATCTGGGATATATCACATTTACACTTACAAATCTATGAATATTTCAAAATATTGAGCTCCGTGTACCTACATATAATACAAATCATCAGACCGCACATTGAAACTACCGCAGCATATCACAGTAAATTAAAATAAAATAAAACAAGTCTAACATATACTATATTAGCTAATTAACAAAGTCTCATCACAGTGTATCTGATCCCCAGTTCAGCTTAATACAAAAACCAAGTTCAGCTTGAACATCAGCAGGGGAGTAACCCAGGTCCAAAAGCAGCATCTAGTTAATTCAATAAAATATTGAGGTTATTCTGATCCCCTCTTCCTAAAAACACTGCAGATCATGCATGCAACTAAGGGTGATCAGCACAAAAGATTATCCTCTGGGTGGAGGTGTTACTGTCGTAGATCAACACATTCATCAAGGAAGTGTCTTTCACCTCGAAGACGAGAAGGTCATCAAGCTGCAGTTCATGCGCCTCTGCAAACCCGAACCAACCATCCTTCAAGACCAGTTCACCCTGGTACTCATCGATGTGCACATACCAGGCGCAGCCTACGCTGGTCTTGAGCTTGATAGGCCTGGGAAGAATCCCTTTCAGACATTGCTTGAATTCTCTGGGGATGACCAACATATACATGTCATCGTTGCCGTCCAGTTGCACATAGAAGCGCGAGGGCTGAGGAGGGTCCGCCGAGTGACCAACCCGTTTAGGGCGGCCTTTCCCTCGCCCTTTTAATATACAACGTTGAATTGCTGCATCACGCCTGCCCGTCACCTTTGGCTTTTTGGCTAGTGAATTTCTTTGAATTCTGAACTCGGGGCGGTGCAGAGGACATGTACAATCGACAGGTCTAAGACGTAGTTGCTCATTGACGTTGGAGCGAGTTTGCTTCGCATCTAGTTAAGCACGGTATATATCAATCAACGGCATATAAATCGAACGTAGCATACATGGAGAAAATGCATCTAGCTATCTCTTTAATTAGTTTGCACAAAATCTAGCAGCAGCAAGACAATTTGATTTTACAGGTATCGAGCAAGCTTTCAGACTTTCAAACAGGTAACATGGAGCATATATTTGTATGTTCAGATCACAAACCCTGCTCTGTGATGGATAATATTACTAAACATCTTTTTTTGCCAGAACTAGTACTTAACATCTACTGTTTCCCGTCATTAAAAAAAATTTGCAGAAGAATACTACGGTTTCCCGTCATTAAATTTTAAAGAAAAAAGAACTTGTTTAAGATCCCAACTATCATTGACTACTTACACCTGCATCCTAGTGAGTTCAGGACAACTTACAGCATCTTTTGGTGGTGCCGCCACCGGAGAAGACCGTGCCGCGGGGGTTGGGGTCGGCGCAGCCGGAGAAGCTGGTGCCGCCGCCAGGGAAATCAGTGCCGAGCCAGATGGTGCTTCCAGCGGAGAAGAAAGTACCGCGAGAGATGGAACCGACGCTGCCAAAGGGTAAGAAACGGATGTACTCGTAGATCCTTCTCTAGTCACGATCTGGATAGAAGAGATCGGACGTCCATCAAGCCGCCGGAGGATGCGGTGGATCAAATCGCCGAGTTCGTGGAAATATCGGTGATGTTCATCTCCGTGGTCGGCGGCAAGCAGCTGCCGGTGGAAGGAGGAGGCGAGCCGTTCATGGCGATCATTAGTGTAAAAGAGGAGAAGTGGGTGGGAGTATGGGTGGGAGAGAGAGGGTTCGGGACTCGAAGTAATTGTAGTCTGCTCTCTCTTTTTTACAAGCATGCGTCCTCGTGCTGATATTTTTTTAGATACGTACTCAGGCTGCTTTGTCAAACCAGGGCCTCAATGAAGCTAATAGCACGCTATAGCATATCTAGAGGGTCCACGCTTAGTAATTTTGCTCATTGGCGCTATTTGCGAAACAGCATGCTATATCGCCCTAAAACTTCATATCGTTAGCGCGCTATTTTTTTCATGCATTTTGCTTTCACTTTTTCGTGGTGATGAACTAATCTGTTGGTTCCACTTCTAAATCAGAAAATAATATCGCTAATGCTAATTTTTTTAATAAATAATTTATACTATGTTGTTGCCTTGTGAAATGTTGATGTTAGCCTTCTAATATACTTGAGATCTATTTCTATATGTGGTTATGTATGTATGATTCAGTCACTTTTGGACTATATATATCTATTCGTTCTAGTAAAATTATTTATTTTTAGGCTATATTTAGTATTATTTTGAAAATGCTATTTAAAATATACCACACTATTACCACGATATAGCGTCCATATCGTTTGAAGGTGGCTGCCGCTAATTCATTTAGCACGCTATTTTAAACCTTGGTTAAGACGCGTTTGGCGGCTCCGCATCCGTGCTGGTGGGGAAATACCGTACCTAAGTGCTTAAAAGATTGCATCTTTTAGGTGGAAAACATTAGGGCATGTCCAACACAAAGCGCATCGCAAGGGCGCTAGGAATTATTTCCTCGTCGTTTGGCGGTTGGAGAGGCTAATCCCAGCGGTAGTCCTAGCGTCGACGCAAAAGAAAGCAGGGGCGTGAAACTCTTTTCACCTGTCCTAGCTAAAGCACCGGAACCAACAGGAAGTCAGTCATTATCGCAATTAGCGCTGCAAGGAGAGTACCGGAGGATTTTACAATCTTTTGACATTCATTTGTTCTCTATTAGCGCCATATAGTATATAGCATTGTAATGCCCTTATACTCCTCTCAACATTAAAAAAGGTGTGCATATACTAATAACAGTTGCTGAAATGAAACTAAAAATAAACAGACATGCACGGTTTACGAAGGATGGAAATACAGAGTTCATCACCATCCGTTTTTAAATTATAAGATTAGATTACTTCAATGTGGGTTTACATACGCACTAAAATGAGTAAACAGACACACTGAAATGGGTCCAGGTATATAAGATTCAGAAAAAGGAAGAGCATCTTAAGATACGTAACAGGTTACTAAATTGTTCAAACATATCGTACAAAAAAGATTATTTGCTCCAGTAAAGATTCATGGCTCAGTTTAGGGTTGCATCAACATGCGGATATTTTTCAGACTAGGCTTAAACCACATTGTCGCTTGTCGGGAAATCCCCAACCATCTTCTGGAAGGGTGATAACTCCCATGAGCTCATTTTCCCCTTGCTGCAGGTTACAACGACAAATACAACTAAATGCTGGTTCCCGAAATGCATAGTACGCGATGTACACACAATTTGACCTCATGAATGGAGTCAATGTTCCATCAGGAGCATTGCCATCATTTATCTTCGTGTTCAATGGATAATTCAGTCCAATGAACAGAGAGTGTGTGCCAAGGCTGTCAACTCGACTCCAATTGGGTCCAATCAGGGATAGATCTTTCTCAAAAACATGTATGACAGGGGCAGGACACTCCCGCAGGATAAGGCCATTACCATGATGCAGAACTTCGCAGCTCAAGGTGATCATTGCTACGTATATACCGATCTTCATGGATGATCATCAAGCGCTTGCCATCGGCTGATCGAGCTAAAAACCATCTGCCAGATGGTTCCTTCATCGGTGATGGGATCACGAATGGCGGGGCAAGGTGTGCATCTGCATTGTAAACGGAGACAACAAAAAATAGTGTTTGAATGGCTCGGGAAGACAATAATACCAAAGAGCTGCAACTTCACATTTGTAGGATCAAATGGAGGATGCAGTCATTATACTTGTATAAAATCTCGAAGAAATAAAATTGTTCCCATTTGAGATGTATGTTAATTACACTCATATTCATTGATGGTAGATACATGTCTCAACCTTATCTGATCCATGATTGTAATGCTTTGAGTACATCGAATATTGAAATAAATTGAAAGTTTGCATGCATCAATTGATGAAGAGGCCAGGGCTAAGCTCCTTATTCATATTCTGACAAGAGCATGTAGTAACTAATTCAGGAATGCATTCATATACTGCAATAATCTGGTTTGGGTTGACAGATTAGTGCACAGGCATATACTATCGTAATTCGTTTGTAGCAATGGTTCACCAAAGTTAGGATAATTTAATGGTGCACAATCATTTGAAAGGTGAAAAAAAGTCTTAGTGAGCAATTAGTTATTTCAGTTACAATATATCATGAATGGGCTTGATATTAAAATTTATTGCGAAGTATATCATATGGATTGAAGAATTACCAGCCTGTGATTGATCCCAGCAATATGTGGTGCCGGTCCACCCATCCACCGCAACAATAAAGCCGTTGTGCTCGATGGCATCACTGTAATCTACACCCCAACTAGCAAGAGAGAATAACCTCCACTCCTGGCTACCATTAGCCGTAAGCGAGTCCAGAATTGAATAGAGCGATGAGCTTGTAATCTGAGTAATGTCCAGCTTTTGTGGGCACTTCGCAAATTACAATCTTCAACAAAAACATGGCACGCCCATACGTCATGTACCTTTCGGGAGGCAAGTCGGGAAGCCAATCCATTCCTCCCGAAAAATGTTGCAAGTTTCCGACGATGGTAGGGAGATTTCTTGGTGCGTGTAGATGTTCGCGAGGAACCAGCTTCCCACCACTGTCCACGCCGGCGATCCGGGGCCGCCATTCATGCCAACCCGTAATCTATTGTCCATGAACGGCAGGGGATGGCCGTGCGCCGAGGATGGTCGAGGGGCACAACGTGGTACACCGTGTGGTGCGCACTACTATCATCATAGTGCCAATGGGCAGAATCGGGCATCAGCAAGCAGTGGTCCATCCCAATGGTGTAGATTCATGTTTTGGCGACATGGCGGCACCGGCGTTTTGGAGCATGCGGCCAGCCGGACGTCGATCGTAACGTCCGGACTGGGGCAATGAGATTGAACAGCTCGGCGGGGAGCTTCCCAGCCGCCATCCAGCTGGTCGTCGTTCGATGCCGCCATGGAGACGAGATGGATTTAAAAGGGCGGATGCAAGTATGTGTGATTGGAGTTTTGTAGGAGAGTCGAGCGGGAAGGAGGAGTGCTGCGGTTCTGCGGAGGGGTGAGGAGAGAAAGCTATGCAAATGGGAGATCTAGAGGATGAAAACTTCTAGCAGCGGTTGCCGAGTGGAGAACGATGATGGAAGTGGAGAGCCAAGGATGGAAACGATGGACATGAAGAGTAGGAGTGGATATGACTTTTTATTCTTCAAGAATTGCATCGAGGCGCCGAGTAAAACTTCGGCTAGGATAGCACGCCACTACGTCCCGGTGCGATTCTTGTCCCATCAAATCAGTTTGACCACGTAAATGGTTTCTTTATTACAAGATAACTTAATTTTTTCGAACAATATATACTAGTACTCCATTTAATATAATCACTCCGATTCATATTACTTGTCAAATGATATGGATGAATCTAGAACTAAAATGTGTCTAGATATATCTATATTATAGTCAACTAATATGAATCCGAGTTTGTTTGGTTCAAAGGATTTCTAAAGGTATCTTGTACGGAGTAGGATTTTTACACATAGGGATTTTTCCTATAGAGCTTGCTTGATTCAAAGGATTGAGAACCCTCCAAAATACCTATGGATTGCTTTCTCTACAATCCTATCTCTCGGTAATATTGCTATGTGTCTATAACAACTATGAAATGAACTCAATCTCAATAGAAATTTCCTTTGTCTTTCCTAATCAAACAACTAGTTATTTTATGTCTTCGTTTACAAATTAAGATAATTTTTAGGTTATAGGTAATCGTCGAGCTTATGTGATCATCTTTTATGATCAAACTTACTTGATCACCGCGGAGGCGCAAAGGAGCAAGATGGTGTGCATTAATACGGCCGCATGGGGAAGGCACGGCTAGCGACGATGAGACGTATCGCGACATTGGCCTAGGGAACCGTCGCCACCATTAATAAAAGCTATCCCTTTGGGCACCATGTCTCCCACTACTCGTGTCACGCGCGCATGGCTGGGGAAGCCGGACAGAAAACATGACAACCAGGGGGAAAATGAATAAAAATAATACAAAGTCGAAAATATTTCGAAAAATAAACTTTGTACTTCGTAAGAAACTCCATGCGTTTAGCAAATGCGAAGGCAATATGCAGAAACACGTCTAGACCACGTCTAGAACCACTTCCCAAAGCTTAAGGATTATATTGATTTTTAGAAAGTCAAACTATGTTAAGTTTGACTAAGTTTTTACCAAAAGCATTAATATGCAAGATACAAAATCAATATTATTAGATAGAAAATAAATTATATTTTCATATGGTGTCTACAAAATATTATATGTGCTTTGATAGATTCTTCTAAGAGTTTGGTCGAACTTTACTTGGTTTGACTTTTCAAGAAAAATATACAAAGCTTTAAGCATTGGAACGGAGGTATTTTTCGAAGCACCTACTTGTCTTTAGAAGACAAAAGAAAACATGGAGTAAGGTTGTTTTTTGTGCAAAAGTTTACGTCAAAATCTGGTTATTTGTGTAAAAAGAATCTCAAATTGTGTTATGTGCAAAACTGCACCAAGAAGTGGTGGTATGTGCAATTTCCTCCATCACACAAAAGGCAAGCCATTGATACATATATAATTGTGAATAATTACAAAAGTAGTAGGCAGCTAATAAGCGCACATGATTAAACTGCTATGCGAGATCTTCAGCCACCAGAAGTCGTTCCCGCGCCTCTCTAGCATTGAAAATCACGCGTTCTGCGACTTCCATCAAAGAGACAAGCTGAGCTTTGATCCGTTTCTCCCGTATGAATGGCCTCGTCACAACTCCTACGAGCACAGGGCCGTGATCTCATCCACTTCTAGGAAAGACACCGCTCACTGCATACCGAAATATCTTGATCCCTAACTCTCTCGTTCTCCTCCCGCATCTTTGGCAAGATCCAACTTCATCCTCCGACAAGATAAGCAAGCGGAGTGATCCTGCCAAAGGTAACAACAAACATATCGAGCGTTACCGGCAAACGAAGGGCACAAATTGGCTGATTAACGAATATGGTCACTAACATGTAGGACAGACTTAAGTGGTGTCTACATGTCAGTGACTCGAAGTACCCAAAAACCAGCAACCCAAAGTCAGCTAGTAATATTAACCTCCGTCTTCAGCTCCTTCATCCTCTTGAACGGCGGGAAGTCGGCAACTTATCTTCTTCTACGACCTCTCGCTGAACTCCGACGTCGAAGGATGAGAGATCCTGCGAACGGATGTGCTGCGCTGCGCGTGCGATTCCTCAGTGGCGCTTCGGCGTAACTCGAGTTCTCCGCGCCGAGAGGCGGACGGTCCGCTCCCGGGGCCTCGTTGCCCCTAAGCCGAGAGAGCTCCGGTGTAAGCCGACGAAAAATGTTCAAAATGTTACAGATCGTGCATATCATTACCAGTGCAAACGAGGTAAGTGAATCTCCGGGATCTCGCCCAAAGACCGCGGTTGGTCCAATGCCACCACATCTTCTCCGAGATTGACTCACTCCTTTACATCATCTTCTCCGACATTGACTATCTCCTTTACATCATCTTCTCGCTCCGAGCTTGACCATCTCCTTTACATCATCTTCTCCTCGCGAGCTTGATCATCTCGCCTCACATCATCTTCTCCGGCGATATCGACCCTCTCCCCGCGGAAGATAACAGATATAAGTCCGAGTATTACCAAGAAAACGAAGGTAATTAAAAGAGGCGTAGTAACCCTTGTGTCCTGGCTAATCAACGGCGGGGACGCCGAGCCCGCATCGTCTCCTCCGAGATCTCCTTCGCAGCAGGATTGTTAGAGACGGTGTACTTCGGTAGTAGTATTTATGCGTGGGCGCCTGTGGGTCGAGAAGCTAGGACCGCATCTTCTCCTCCGAGCTCTTCCTTGGTAGACATGACAAATGAAACGAGGTGTGGGGGCGTAAAAGGTATAAAATGGCGGACGGCCGCCCGCCTCGGCCCTCCAAGGCTTAATTTTTTGCCTTACTAAACTAAAAACCCTATTTTGCGTCTCACACGGACTGCCCTCGAGGGCTGCAGTGGTCCCATATGCGTGTGTCCCACACTTTAGGTAGGCAAACTTCCAACAATCTTCTTTGTCAAGTGAAGACACGTCGTCAAGACTCTCTCTCTCTCTCCCCCCCTTTTGTCATTGAAAAAAAAAAGAATATTAGACGGGCGCGTAGCCTGCACTGCAGGGGGGCGATTTTTACAAAAATAATCCTTTTGGCGAAGAAAAACACGTAAAGCCACACAAAAAGGTTAGTCCAAAGGTGAAATAGATTGCTCCAGGGTCAGTCCGTAATTTTCTTTGCCAAAAGGGTTATTTCTCATCAAAATCGCCGCATCGCAGTTTGCAAAGATCGAAAAACCTTGCGTGCCGGTCAACATCACTTCCGGATAGGGGGAAAATATCTAGTGATACCATCCCTTACATGATACCATGATACCACTTCATAATATTTGAATTCTAAGTGTCGAAAAATTTAGAAAAAACCTTGTGATGCTACCCTAAATTTGTGGGACCCCAAAAAACTTGCAAATCAAGCCATAGAAACACGATCTTGTCCCCTACCCCCCCATGATTTTGACCTAAATTTGAAATCAAGCCAAAGGTGGTTCAAAAACGGCAATCGGAAATCATGGATTGTTCATCATTTTTCTATATAGCTAGGGAAAATAGCAGACATGCCATACCAATGTTTTAGAAAAGAGCCCTTCAAAAAAGTGTGGCAACATATATGTTGGAATTCGACCATCTTAATTTCTTCCCACGTGTGAGCTTTGGTACTACTACTACACAAGAACCATGTCAAACTTTTGAATCATGGCCCATTTTATGTATATATTTGCAACTTTTCATGCACGCATGAAAACTTTGCAAAATATGTGCATTTTGGGTTGTCGCACATAAATGTGTGTTTACTTGTCTGCCACCAATTAATCCAATTCTTATTTGTGGGGAAACATGACACGAGATGGCCATTTCCAAAGTTTCATGAATTATCTCAAAGTGAATCCATATATGTACAATTTTTGGGGGCTAAATTTCATGTTTTAAACCTAGCTAGTATTTGACCAAGATTCAAATGGGCATAAAATTCAAAAAAACCAGAAAAATGAAAAACCAAAGCACATAGCCTTCTTATGTCATATAGTAAGAATTCAAGTTGATAAACAAGGTCTAGACATATTCAAACTAGAAAAATCATGTATCTACCCCTAACACTCTAAACTCTGTCTTATGAAGTCAAGCATGAAGAGAAGTGGTTTTGGGTTTCAAACATGGAAATTTCAAAAACCTCCCAAAAGCTTCATTTTAGAGTGACTAAGAAGGATCCATGCTTACCTTTTAATTTTTAGATTTTAAACTTGTTTAAATCTTTGTGAAACCTAGGATTTGACCAAGATTCAAATGGGCATAAAAATCGTGAAAAAGCCAAAAGAATGATAAACCAAAGCACATAGCATTCTTATGTCATACAGTAAGCATTCAAGTTGATTAACAAGGTCTAGACATATTCAAACTAGAAAATCATGTATATATCTGTCCCTAACCTTAAACTCTGTCTTATATATGAAGTCAATCATGAAGAGAAGTGGTTTGGGTTTCAAACATGAAAATTTCAAGAACATCCCAAAAGCCGCTTCATTTTAGAGTGACTAAGAAGGATCCAGGCTTACCTTTTCGTTTTCATATTATATACTTGTTTAAATCCAGGTCAAACATAGGATTTGACCAAGATTCAAATGGGCATAAAATAAAAAAATAGAAGAATGAAAAACAAAAGCACATAGTCTTCGTATGTCATATAGTAAGCTTTCAAGTTGATAAACAAGGTTTAGACATGTTCAAACCAGACAAATCATGTATCTACCCCCTAACCATAAACTCGATCGATCTTATGAAGTCTAGCCTGAAGAGAAGTCGTATTGGTTTCAAACATGAAAATTTCAAGAACCTCCCAAAATCTTCAAATGGGCATAATATTCAAAAAAACCAGAAAAATGAAAAACCAAAGCACATAGCCTTCTTATGTCATATAGTAAGAATTCAAGTTGATAAACAAGGTCTAGACATATTCAAACTAGACAAATCATGTATCTACCCCTAACACTCTAAACTCTGTCTTATGAAGTCAAGCATGAAGAGAAGTGGTTTTTGGGTTTCAAACATGGAAATATCAAAAACCTCCCAAAAGCTTCATTTTAGAGTGACTAAGAAGGATCCATGCTTACCTTTTAATTTTCAGATTTTAAACTTGTTTAAATCTTTGGGAAACCTAAGATTTGACCAAGATTCAAATGGGCATAAAAATTCAGGAAAAAACCAAAAGAATGATAAACCAAAGCACATAGCATTCTTATGTCATATAGTAAGCATTCAAGTTGATAAATAAGGTCTAGACATATTCAAACTAGAAAATCATGTATATATCTGCCCCTAACCCTAAACTCTGTCTTATATATGAAGCAATCATGAAGAGAAGTGGTTTTGGGTTTCAAACATGAAAATTTCAAGAACATCCCAAAAGTCGCTTCATTTTAGAGTGACTAAGAAGGATCCAGCTTACCTTTTTCGTTTTCATATTTTATACTTGTTTAAATCCAGGTCAAACATAGGATTTGACCAAGATTCAAATGGGCATAAAATAAAAAAATAGAAGAATGAAAAACAAAAGCACATAGTCTTCTTATGTCATATAGTAAGCCTTGCAAGTTGGTAAACAAGGTTTAGACATGTTCAAACCAGACAAATCATGTATCTAGCCCCTAACCATAAACTCGGTCGATCTTATGAAGTCTAGCATGAAGAGAAGTCGTATTGGTTTCAAACATGAAAATTTCAAGAACCACCCAAAATCTTCAAATGGGCATATAACATTCAAAAAACTAGAAAAATGAAAAACCAAAGCACATATATAGCCTTCTTATGTCATATAGTAAGCATTCAAGTTGATAAACAAGCATGTCTAGACATATTCAAACCCGACAAATCATGTATCTACCCCCTAACCCTAAACTCTGCATGTCTTATGAAGTCAACCATGAAGAGAAGTGGTTTTTGGGTTTCAAACATTGAGATTTCAAGAACCCCCCCAAAAAAGCTTCATTTTAGAATGACTAGCTAGGAAGGATCCATGCTTACCTTTTCATTTTCATGTTATAGACTTGTTTAAATCTTGGTCAAACCTAGGATTTGACCAAGATTCAAATGGGCATATATAAACATTCAGAAAAAACAAAAACCAAAAACCAAAGCTAGCACATATAGTCTTCTTTATGTCATATAGTAAGAATTGAAGTTGATAAACAAGGTCTAGACATATTCAAACTAGACAAATCATGTATCTACCCCTAAAGCCCTAAACTAGCTTTGTCTTATGAAGTCAAGCATGAAGAGAAGTGTTTTTGGGTTTCAGACATGGAAATTTTGAAAACCTCCCAAAAACTTCATCTTAGAGTGACAAAGAAGGATCCAAGCTTACCTTTTCATTTTCATGTTTTAAGCTTGTTTAAATATTGGTCAAGCCTAGGATTTGACCAAGATTCAAATGGGCATAAAAATTCTGGAAAAATAATAAAAAAAAACCAAAGCACATAGTCTTCTTACGTCATATATATCTATAGTAAGCATATTCAAGTAGATAAACAAGGTATAGACATATTCAAAACAGACAAATCCTGTATCTACCCCCTAACCCTAAACTCGGTCTTATGATGCCTAGCATGAAGAGAAGTCGTTTTGGGTTTCAAACGTTTAAGCCAAAAGCCCCATTTCATATATTTCAAATTTGGTTCAAATTTGAAAGACATACAAGTTATAGCACACATAGTGCATACATGTTCACACATTCTGCACTAGATGCTAATTAACCCTATAGTTTGAGGCCATTTGGATGAGGTCGAAAAAAATCTTGGATTAGAAATGGGGTTGTTCGAACCCCGTAGTTGGATTTTTTATGAACTTGATCTGTAGTACTGGGCAAAACCCTAGTTTAACGTATTTAATTATAGATTCGTAGGTTGATTTTTCTACCTTTTTATTATTATTACTATGCAGCACATGTGTGTTTGCCCGTCGAGTGAAACTCGGAGGAAGAGGGATCACTCGGAAGGAGAGAAGAAGGGAGAGAATTATGGTGTCTCCCCTTTTTCGGGTGATGATGTTGACTTTTGTGCAGGGTTTGTCAGTGAGCAGGAGGTGCGAGCGAGCGAGCGAGCGAGTCGAGCGAGGCCGAGAATGAGAGAGATTTTTTTTGTGTGAGAGGGACAACCGAAGGATCCAGAAGGACCCACAGATTTCCAAAACGCATCCTGATGCGTCTTCTCTTGACAAAGAAGATGGCTTGGAGTTTGCGTACCTACTGCACTTGACTTGTGCTCACTGAAGTGTGGGACCTCACGCATGGGCGCCACACGTAAGTGACAGACCTGTTGGCAATGTTGGTGTAAAAACACGGTTGATTATTATAGTGCATTAGAACAAAGTTTCCTATGGATTCAACGGCAGGAAATCCTAGTTAACTCATTTACATGACATTATTTTTTCCATGAAGCAAAGTTAACACATCTATCAATTGGTACATTTTGGAGTGACTAAGAAGGATCCATGCTTATTCGTTTTCACGTGTTAAATTTTTTTAAATCTTGCTCAAACCTAGGATTTCACCAAGATTGAAATGGGCATGAAAATTCAAAAAAAAAATGAAATACCAATGCACATAGTCTTCTTCTGTCATATAGTAAGCATTCAAGATGATAAACAAGGTCTAGACATATTCAAACCAGGCAAATCATGTATCTACTCCCTAACGACCCTAAACTCCGTCTTATGAAGTAAGGCATGAAGAGAAGTGGTTTTGGGTTTCAAACATGCAAATTTCAAAAACCCCCCAAAAGCTTCATTTTAGAGTGATGACTAAGAAGGATCGAGGCTTACCTTTTCATTTTCATGTTTTAAACTTGTTTAAATCTTGGTCAAACCTAGCTAGTATTTGACCAAGATTCAAATGGGCATGCATAAAATTCAAAAAAAAACAGAAAAATGAAAAACCAAAGCACATAGCCTTCTTATGTCATATAGTAAGAATTCAAGTTGACAAACAAGGTCTAGACGTATTCAAACTAGACAAATCATGTATCTACCCCTAACACTCTAAACTCTGTCTTATGAAGTCAATTAGGCATGAAGAGAAGTGGTTTTGGGTTTCAAACATGGAAATTTCAAAAACCTCCCAAAAGCTTCATTTTAGAGTGACTAAGAAGGATCCATGCTTACCTTTTAATTTTCAGATTTTAAACTTGTTTAAATCTTTGTGAAACCTAGGATTTGACCAAGATTCAAATGGGCATAAAAATTCAGGAAAAAACCAAAAGATTGATAAACCAAAGCACATAGCATTCTTATGTCATACAGTAAGCATTCAAGTTGATTAACAAGGTCTAGACATATTCAAACTAGAAAATCATGTATATATCTGTCCCTAACCTTAAACTCTGTCTTATATATGAAGTCAATCATGAAGAGAAGTGGTTTGGGTTTCAAACATGAAAATTTCAAGAACATCCCAAAAGCCGCTTCATTTTAGAGTGACTAAGAAGGATCCATGCTTACCTTTTCGTTTTCATATTATATAGTTGTTTAAATCCAGGTCAAACATAGGATTTGACCAAGATTCAAATGGGCATAAAATAAAATAAAATAGAAGAATGAAAAACAAAAGCACATAGTCTTCGTATGTCATATAGTAAGCTTTCAAGTTGATAAACAAGGTTTAGACATGAACAAACCAGACAAATAATGAATCTACCCCCTAACCATAAACACCATCGATATAATGAAGTCTAGCCTGAAGAGAAGTCGTATTGGTTTCAAACATGAAAATTTCAAGAACCTCCCAAAATCTTCAAATGGGCATAATATTCAAAAAAACCAGAAAAATGAAAAACCAAAGCACATAGCCTTCTTATGTCATATAGTAAGAATTCAAGTTGATAAACAAGGTCTAGACATATTCAAACTAGAAAAATCATGTATCTACCCCTAACACTCTAAACTCTGTCTTATGAAGTCAAGCATGAAGAGAAGTGGTTTTTGGGTTTCAAACATGGAAATATCAAAAACCTCCCAAAAGCTTCATTTTAGAGTGACTAAGAAGGATCCATGCTTACCTTTTAATTTTCAGATTTTAAACTTGTTTAAATCTTTGTGAAACCTAGGATTTGACCAAGATTCAAATGGGCATAAAAATTCAGGAAAAAACCAAAAGAATGATAAACCAAAGCACATAGCATTCTTATGTCATATAGTAAGCATTCAAGTTGATAAATAAGGTCTAGACATATTCAAACTAGAAAATCATGTATATATCTGCCCCTAACCCTAAACTCTGTCTTATATATGAAGCAATCATGAAGAGAAGTGGTTTTGGGTTTCAAACATGAAAATTTCAAGAACATCCCAAAAGTCGCTTCATTTTAGAGTGACTAAGAAGGATCCAGGCTTACCTTTTCGTTTTCATATTTTATACTTGTTTAAATCCAGGTCAAACATAGGATTTGACCAAGATTCAAATGGGCATAAAATAAAAAAATAGAAGAATGAAAAACAAAAGCACATAGTCTTCTTATGTCATATAGTAAGCCTTGCAAGTTGGTAAACAAGGTTTAGACATGTTCAAATCAGACAAATCATGTATCTAGCCCCTAACCATAAACTCGGTCGATCTTATGAAGTCTAGCATGAAGAGAAGTCGTATTGGTTTCAAACATGAAAATTTCAAGAACCACCCAAAATCTTCAAATGGGCATATAACATTCAAAAAACTAGAAAAATGAAAAACCAAAGCACATATATAGCCTTCTTATGTCATATAGTAAGCATTCAAGTTGATAAACAAGCATGTCTAGACATATTCAAACCCGACAAATCATGTATCTACCCCCTAACCCTAAACTCTGCATGTCTTATGAAGTCAACCATGAAGAGAAGTGGTTTTTGGGTTTCAAACATTGAGATTTCAAGAACCCCCCCAAAAAAGCTTCATTTTAGAATGACTAGCTAGGAAGGATCCATGCTTACCTTTTCACTTTCATGTTTTAAACTTGTTTAAATCTTGGTCAAACCTAGGATTTGACCAAGATTCAAATGGGCATATATAAACATTCAGAAAAAACAAAAACCAAAAACCAAAGCTAGCACATATAGTCTTCTTATGTCATATAGTAAGAATTGAAGTTGATAAACAAGGTCTAGACATATTCAAACTAGACAAATCATGTATCTACCCCCTAAAGCCCTAAACTAGCTTTGTCTTATGAAGTCAAGCATGAAGAGAAGTGTTTTTGGGTTTCAGACATGGAAATTTTGAAAAACTCCCAAAAACTTCATCTTAGAGTGACAAAGAAGGATCCAAGCTTACCTTTTCATTTTCATGTTTTAAGCTTGTTTAAATATTGGTCAAGCCTAGGATTTGACCAAGATTCAAATGGGCATAAAAATTCTGGAAAAATAATAAAAAAAAAACCAAAGCACATAGTCTTCTTACGTCATATATATCTATAGTAAGCATATTCAAGTAGATAAACAAGGTATAGACATATTCAAAACAGACAAATCATGTATCTACCCCCTAACCCTAAACTCGGTCTTATGATGCCTAGCATGAAGAGAAGTCGTTTTGGGTTTCAAACGTTTAAGCCAAAAGCCCCATTTCATATATTTCAAATTTGGTTCAAATTTGAAAGACATACAAGTTATAGCACACATAGTGCATACATGTTCACACATTCTGCACTAGATGCTAATTAACCCTATAGTTTGAGGCCATTTGGATGAGGTCGAAAAAAATCTTGGATTAGAAATGGGGTTGTTCGAACCCCGTAGTTGGATTTTTTATGAACTTGATCTGTAGTACTGGGCAAAACCCTAGTTTAACGTATTTAATTATAGATTCGTAGGTTGATTTTTCTACCTTTTTATTATTATTACTATGCAGCAGACATGTGTGTTTGCCCGTCGAGTGAAACTCTGAGGAAGAGGGATCACTCGGAAGGAGAGAAGAAGGGAGAGCATTATGGTGTCTCCCCTTTTTCGGGTGATGATGTTGACTTTTGTGCAGGGTTTGTCAGTGAGCAGGAGGTGCGAGCGAGCGAGCGAGCGAGCGAGTCGAGCGAGGCCGAGAATGAGAGAGATTTGTTTTTTTTTGTGAGAGGGACAACCGAAGGATCCAGAAGGACCCACAGATTTCCAAAACGCATCCTGATGCGTCTTCTCTTGACAAAGAAGATGGCTTGGAGTTTGCGTACCTACTGCACTTGACTTGTGCTCACTGAAGTGTGGGACCTCACGCATGGGCGCCACACGTAAGTGACAGACCTGTTGGCAATGTTGGTGTAAAAACACGGTTGATTATTATAGTGCATTAGAACAAAGTTTCCTATGGATTCAACGGCAGGAAATCCAAGTTAACTCATTTACATGACATTATTTTTTCCATGAAGCAAAGTTAACACATCTATCAATTGGTACATTTTGGAGTGACTAAGAAGGATCCATGCTTATTCGTTTTCACGTGTTAAATTTGTTTAAATCTTGCTCAAACCTAGGATTTCACCAAGATTGAAATGGGCATGAAAATTCAAAAAAAAAATGAAATACCAATGCACATAGTCTTCTTCTGTCATATAGTAAGCATTCAAGATGATAAACAAGGTCTAGACATATTCAAACCAGGCAAATCATGTATCTACTCCCTAACGACCCTAAACTCCGTCTTATGAAGTAAGGCATGAAGAGAAGTGGTTTTGGGTTTCAAACATGCAAATTTCAAAAACCCCCCAAAAGCTTCATTTTAGAGTGATGACTAAGAAGGATCGAGGCTTACCTTTTCATTTTCATGTTTTAAACTTGTTTAAATCTTGGTCAAACCTAGCTAGTATTTGACCAAGATTCAAATGGGCATGCATAAAATTCAAAAAAAATCAGAAAAATGAAAAACCAAAGCACATAGCCTTCTTATGTCATATAGTAAGAATTCAAGTTGACAAACAAGGTCTAGACGTATTCAAACTAGACAAATCATGTATCTACCCCTAACACTCTAAACTCTGTCTTATGAAGTCAATTAGGCATGAAGAGAAGTGGTTTTGGGTTTCAAACATGGAAATTTCAAAAACCTCCCAAAAGCTTCATTTTAGAGTGACTAAGAAGGATCCATGCTTACCTTTTAATTTTCAGATTTTAAACTTGTTTAAATCTTTGTGAAACCTAGGATTTGACCAAGATTCAAATGGGCATAAAAATTCAGGAAAAAACCAAAAGATTGATAAACCAAAGCACATAGCATTCTTATGTCATACAGTAAGCATTCAAGTTGATTAACAAGGTCTAGACATATTCAAACTAGAAAATCATGTATATATCTGTCCCTAACCTTAAACTCTGTCTTATATATGAAGTCAATCATGAAGAGAAGTGGTTTGGGTTTCAAACATGAAAATTTCAAGAACATCCCAAAAGCCGCTTCATTTTAGAGTGACTAAGAAGGATCCATGCTTACCTTTTCGTTTTCATATTATATAGTTGTTTAAATCCAAGTCAAACATAGGATTTGACCAATATTCAAATGGGCATAAAATAAAATAAAATAGAAGAATGAAAAACAAAAGCACATAGTCTTCGTATGTCATATAGTAAGCTTTCAAGTTGATAAACAAGGTTTAGACATGTTCAAACCAGACAAATCATGTATCTACCCCCTAACCATAAACTCGATCGATCTTATGAAGTCTAGCCTGAAGAGAAGTCGTATTGGTTTCAAACATGAAAATTTCAAGAACCTCCCAAAATCTTCAAATGGGCATAATATTCAAAAAAACCAGAAAAATGAAAAACCAAAGCACATAGCCTTCTTATGTCATATAGTAAGAATTCAAGTTGATAAACAAGGTCTAGACATATTCAAACTAGACAAATCATGTATCTACCCCTAACACTCTAAACTCTGTCTTATGAAGTCAAGCATGAAGAGAAGTGGTTTTTGGGTTTCAAACATGGAAATATCAAAAACCTCCCAAAAGCTTCATTTTAGAGTGACTAAGAAGGATCCATGCTTACCTTTTAATTTTCAGATTTTAAACTTGTTTAAATCTTTGTGAAACCTAGGATTTGACCAAGATTCAAATGGGCATAAAAATTCAGGAAAAAACCAAAAGAATGATAAACCAAAGCACATAGCATTCTTATGTCATATAGTAAGCATTCAAGTTGATAAATAAGGTCTAGACATATTCAAACTAGAAAATCATGTATATATCTGCCCCTAACCCTAAACTCTGTCTTATATATGAAGCAATCATGAAGAGAAGTGGTTTTGGGTTTCAAACATGAAAATTTCAAGAACATCCCAAAAGTCGCTTCATTTTAGAGTGACTAAGAAGGATCCAGGCTTACCTTTTCGTTTTCATATTTTATACTTGTTTAAATCCAGGTCAAACATAGGATTTGACCAAGATTCAAATGGGCATAAAATAAAAAAATAGAAGAATGAAAAACAAAAGCACATAGTCTTCTTATGTCATATAGTAAGCCTTGCAAGTTGGTAAACAAGGTTTAGACATGTTCAAACCAGACAAATCATGTATCTAGCCCCTAACCATAAACTCGGTCGATCTTATGAAGTCTAGCATGAAGAGAAGTCGTATTGGTTTCAAACATGAAAATTTCAAGAACCACCCAAAATCTTCAAATGGGCATATAACATTCAAAAAACTAGAAAAATGAAAAACCAAAGCACATATATAGCCTTCTTATGTCATATAGTAAGCATTCAAGTTGATAAACAAGCATGTCTAGACATATTCAAACCCGACAAATCATGTATCTACCCCCTAACCCTAAACTCTGCATGTCTTATGAAGTCAACCATGAAGAGAAGTGGTTTTGGGTTTCAAACATTGAGATTTCAAGAACCCCCCCAAAAAAGCTTCATTTTAGAATGACTAGCTAGGAAGGATCCATGCTTACCTTTTCATTTTCATGTTATAGACTTGTTTAAATCTTGGTCAAACCTAGGATTTGACCAAGATTCAAATGGGCATATATAAACATTCAGAAAAAACAAAAACCAAAAACCAAAGCTAGCACATATAGTCTTCTTATGTCATATAGTAAGAATTGAAGTTGATAAACAAGGTCTAGACATATTCAAACTAGACAAATCATGTATCTACCCCCTAAAGCCCTAAACTAGCTTTGTCTTATGAAGTCAAGCATGAAGAGAAGTGTTTTTGGGTTTCAGACATGGAAATTTTGAAAACCTCCCAAAAACTTCATCTTAGAGTGACAAAGAAGGATCCAAGCTTACCTTTTCATTTTCATGTTTTAAGCTTGTTTAAATATTGGTCAAGCCTAGGATTTGACCAAGATTCAAATGGGCATAAAAATTCTGGAAAAATAATAAAAAAAACCAAAGCACATAGTCTTCTTACGTCATATATATCTATAGTAAGCATATTCAAGTAGATAAACAAGGTATAGACATATTCAAAACAGACAAATCCTGTATCTACCCCCTAACCCTAAACTCGGTCTTATGATGCCTAGCATGAAGAGAAGTCGTTTTGGGTTTCAAACGTTTAAGCCAAAAGCCCCATTTCATATATTTCAAATTTGGTTCAAATTTGAAAGACATACAAGTTATAGCACACATAGTGCATACATGTTCACACATTCTGCACTAGATGCTAATTAACCCTATAGTTTGAGGCCATTTGGATGAGGTCGAAAAAAATCTTGGATTAGAAATGGGGTTGTTCGAACCCCGTAGTTGGATTTTTTATGAACTTGATTCGTAGTCTTGGGCAAAACCCTAGTTTAACGTATTTAATTATAGATTCGTAGGTTGATTTTTCTACCTTTTTATTATTATTACTATGCACATGTGTGTTTGCCCGTCGAGTGAAACTCGGAGGAAGAGGGATCACTCGGAAGGAGAGAAGAAGGGAGAGCATTATGGTGTCTCCCCTTTTTCGGGTGATGATGTTGACTTTTGTGCAGGGTTTGTCAGTGAGCAGGAGGTGCGAGCGAGCGAGCGAGCGAGCGAGTCGAGCGAGGCCGAGAATGAGAGAGATTTGTTTTTTTTTTTTGGTGAGAGGGACAACCGAAGGATCTAGAAGGACCCACAGATTTCCAAAACGCATCCTGATGCGTCTTCTCTTGACAAAGAAGATGGCTTGGAGTTTACGTACCTACTGCACTTGACTTGTGCTCACTGAAGTGTGGGACCTCACGCATGGGCGCCACACGTAAGTGACAGACCTGTTGGCAATGTTGGTGTAAAAACACGGTTGATTATTATAGTGCATTAGAACAAAGTTTCCTATGGATTCAACGGCAGGAAATCCAAGTTAACTCATTTACATGACATTATTTTTTCCATGAAGCAAAGTTAACACATCTATCAATTGGTACATTTTGGAGTGACTAAGAAGGATCCATGCTTATTCGTTTTCACGTGTTAAATTTGTTTAAATCTTGCTCAAACCTAGGATTTCACCAAGATTGAAATGGGCATGAAAATTCAAAAAAAAAAATGAAATACCAATGCACATAGTCTTCTTCTGTCATATAGTAAGCATTCAAGATGATAAACAAGGTCTAGACATATTCAAACCAGGCAAATCATGTATCTACTCCCTAACGACCCTAAACTCCGTCTTATGAAGTAAGGCATGAAGAGAAGTGGTTTTGGGTTTCAAACATGCAAATTTCAAAAACCCCCCAAAAGCTTCATTTTAGAGTGATGACTAAGAAGGATCGAGGCTTACCTTTTCATTTTCATGTTTTAAACTTGTTTAAATCTTGGTCAAACCTAGCTAGTATTTGACCAAGATTCAAATGGGCATGCATAAAATTCAAAAAAAATCAGAAAAATGAAAAACCAAAGCACATAGCCTTCTTATGTCATATAGTAAGAATTCAAGTTGACAAACAAGGTCTAGACGTATTCAAACTAGACAAATCATGTATCTACCCCTAACACTCTAAACTCTGTCTTATGAAGTCAATTAGGCATGAAGAGAAGTGGTTTTGGGTTTCAAACATGGAAATTTCAAAAACCTCCCAAAAGCTTCATTTTAGAGTGACTAAGAAGGATCCATGCTTACCTTTTAATTTTCAGATTTTAAACTTGTTTAAATCTTTGTGAAACCTAGGATTTGACCAAGATTCAAATGGGCATAAAAATTCAGAAAAAACCATAAGATTGATAAACCAAAGCACATAGCATTCTTATGTCATACAAAGAAGCATTCAAGTTGATTAACAAGGTCTAGACATATTCAAACTAGAAAATCATGTATATATCTGTCCCTAACCTTAAACTCTGTCTTATATATGAAGTCAATCATGAAGAGAAGTGGTTTGGGTTTCAAACATGAAAATTTCAAGAACATCCCAAAAGCCGCTTCATTTTAGAGTGACTAAGAAGGATCCATGCTTACCTTTTCGTTTTCATATTATATAGTTGTTTAAATCCAGGTCAAACATAGGATTTGACCAAGATTCAAATGGGCATAAAATAAAATAAAATAGAAGAATGAAAAACAAAAGCACATAGTCTTCGTATGTCATATAGTAAGCTTTCAAGTTGATAAACAAGGTTTAGACATGTTCAAACCAGACAAATCATGTATCTACCCCCTAACCATAAACTCGATCGATCTTATGAAGTCTAGCCTGAAGAGAAGTCGTATTGGTTTCAAACATGAAAATGTCAAGAACCTCCCAAAATCTTCAAATGGCCATAATATTCAAAAAAACCAGAAAAATGAAAAACCAAAGCACATAGCCTTCTTATGTCATATAGTAAGAATTCAAGTTGATAAACAAGGTCTAGACATATTCAAACTAGACAAATCATGTATCTACCCCTAACACTCTAAACTCTGTCTTATGAAGTCAAGCATGAAGAGAAGTGGTTTTTGGGTTTCAAACATGGAAATATCAAAAACCTCCCAAAAGCTTCATTTTAGAGTGACTAAGAAGGATCCATGCTTACCTTTTAATTTTCAGATTTTAAACTTGTTTAAATCTTTGTGAAACCTAAGATTTGACCAAGATTCAAATGGGCATAAAAATTCAGGAAAAAACCAAAAGAATGATAAACCAAAGCACATAGCATTCTTATGTCATATAGTAAGCATTCAAGTTGATAAATAAGGTCTAGACATATTCAAACTAGAAAATCATGTATATATCTGCCCCTAACCCTAAACTCTGTCTTATATATGAAGCAATCATGAAGAGAAGTGGTTTTGGGTTTCAAACATGAAAATTTCAAGAACACCCCAAAAGTCGCTTCATTTTAGAGTGACTAAGAAGGATCCAGGCTTACCTTTTCGTTTTCATATTTTATACTTGTTTAAATCCAGGTCAAACATAGGATTTGACCAAGATTCAAATGGGCATAAAATAAAAAAATAGAAGAATGAAAAACAAAAGCACATAGTCTTCTTATGTCATATAGTAAGCCTTGCAAGTTGGTAAACAAGGTTTAGACATGTTCAAACCAGACAAATCATGTATCTAGCCCCTAACCATAAACTCGGTCGATCTTATGAAGTCTAGCATGAAGAGAAGTCGTATTGGTTTCAAACATGAAAATTTCAAGAACCACCCAAAATCTTCAAATGGGCATATAACATTCAAAAAACTAGAAAAATGAAAAACCAAAGCACATATATAGCCTTCTTATGTCATATAGTAAGCATTCAAGTTGATAAACAAGCATGTCTAGACATATTCAAACCCGACAAATCATGTATCTACCCCCTAACCCTAAACTCTGCATGTCTTATGAAGTCAACCATGAAGAGAAGTGGTTTTTGGGTTTCAAACATTGAGATTTCAAGAACCCCCCCCCAAAAAGCTTCATTTTAGAATGACTAGCTAGGAAGGATCCATGCTTACCTTTTCATTTTCATGTTATAGACTTGTTTAAATCTTGGTCAAACCTAGGATTTGACCAAGATTCAAATGGGCATATATAAACATTCAGAAAAAACAAAAACCAAAAACCAAAGCTAGCACATATAGTCTTCTTATGTCATATAGTAAGAATTGAAGTTGATAAACAAGGTCTAGACATATTCAAACTAGACAAATCATGTATCTACCCCCTAAAGCCCTAAACTAGCTTTGTCTTATGAAGTCAAGCATGAAGAGAAGTGTTTTTGGGTTTCAGACATGGAAATTTTGAAAACCTCCCAAAAACTTCATCTTAGAGTGACAAAGAAGGATCCAAGCTTACCTTTTCATTTTCATGTTTTAAGCTTGTTTAAATATTGGTCAAGCCTAGGATTTGACCAAGATTCAAATGGGCATAAAAATTCTGGAAAAATAATAAAAAAAAACCAAAGCACATAGTCTTCTTACGTCATATATATCTATAGTAAGCATATTCAAGTAGATAAACAAGGTATAGACATATTCAAAACAGACAAATCCTGTATCTACCCCCTAACCCTAAACTCGGTCTTATGATGCCTAGCATGAAGAGAAGTCGTTTTGGGTTTCAAACGTTTAAGCCAAAAGCCCCATTTCATATATTTCAAATTTGGTTCAAATTTGAAAGACATACAAGTTATAGCACACATAGTGCATACATGTTCACACATTCTGCACTAGATGCTAATTAACCCTATAGTTTGAGGCCATTTGGATGAGGTCGAAAAAAATCTTGGATTAGAAATGGGGTTGTTCGAACCCCGTAGTTGGATTTTTTATGAACTTGATCTGTAGTACTGGGCAAAACCCTAGTTTAACGTATTTAATTATAGATTCGTAGGTTGATTTTTCTACCTTTTTATTATTATTACTATGCAGCACATGTGTGTTTGCCCGTCGAGTGAAACTCCTGAGGAAGAGGGATCACTCGGAAGGAGAGAAGAAGGGAGAGCATTATGGTGTCTCCCCTTTTTCGGGTGATGATGTTGACTTTTGTGCAGTGGTTTGTCGCTGAGCAGGAGGTGCGAGCGAGCGAGCGAGCGAGCGAGTCGAGCGAGGCCGAGAATGAGAGAGATTTGTTATTTTTTTGTGAGAGGGACAACCGAAGGATCCAGAAGGACCCACAGATTTCCAAAACGCATCCTGATGCGTCTTCTCTTGACAAAGAAGATGGCTTGGAGTTTGCGTACCTACTGCACTTGACTTGTGCTCACTGAAGTGTGGGACCTCACGCATGGGCGCCACACGTAAGTGACAGACCTGTTGGCACTGTTGGTGTAAAAACACGGTTGATTATTATAGTGCATTAGAACAAAGTTTCCTATGGATTCAACGGCAGAAATCCAAGTTAACTCATTTACATGACATTATTTTTTCCATGAAGCAAAGTTAACACATCTATCAATTGGTACATTTTGGAGTGACTAAGAAGGATCCATGCTTATTCGTTTTCACGTGTTAAATTTGTTTAAATCTTGCTCAAACCTAGGATTTCACCAAGATTGAAATGGGCATGAAAATTCAAAAAAAAAATGAAATACCAATGCACATAGTCTTCTTCTGTCATATAGTAAGCATTCAAGATGATAAACAAGGTCTAGACATATTCAAACCAGGCAAATCATGTATCTACTCCCTAACGACCCTAAACTCCGTCTTATGAAGTAAGGCATGAAGAGAAGTGGTTTTGGGTTTCAAACATGCAAATTTCAAAAACCCCCCAAAAGCTTCATTTTAGAGTGATGACTAAGAAGGATCGAGGCTTACCTTTTCATTTTCATGTTTTAAACTTGTTTAAATCTTGGTCAAACCTAGCTAGTATTTGACCAAGATTCAAATGGGCATGCATAAAATTCAAAAAAAATCAGAAAAATGAAAAACCAAAGCACATAGCCTCTTATGTCATATAGTAAGAATTCAAGTTGACAAACAAGGTCTAGACGTATTCAAACTAGACAAATCATGTATCTACCCCTAACACTCTAAACTCTGTCTTATGAAGTCAATTAGGCATGAAGAGAAGTGGTTTTGGGTTTCAAACATGGAAATTTCAAAAACCTCCCAAAAGCTTCATTTTAGAGTGACTAAGAAGGATCCATGCTTACCTTTTAATTTTCAGATTTTAAACTTGTTTAAATCTTTGTGAAACCTAGGATTTGACCAAGATTCAAATGGGCATAAAAATTCAGGAAAAAACCAAAAGATTGATAAACCAAAGCACATAGCATTCTTATGTCATACAGTAAGCATTCAAGTTGATTAACAAGGTCTAGTGATACGGGGTGGCCTATGGACACCGCCGCCTCAAGACCGACAAGCCCTCCTCGTGGTCCAATGACACGAGCTCGAGCCCAAGCACTACGCCAAGAGGTGAATTCGCTCCTCTCTACCTATGATTTTGACACCCCCTTGGATGGCTTGCTACTTCATGCAAATACCCTATGTTCAATCAGGTACATCGACCAAGACACAAGCCATGGAGACCAAGGCGTTGGAGAGAGAGCTGGAAACGCTGAAGACGGAGCTACGAGCCGCACGTGCCGGAACTTCCGCCCCAGGACCGGAACTTCCGGCCCGATTCCCCCAAGATACCCCCAAGATGCCTTCCAGCGCGCAGGAAAAAGCATCGGACCGGAACTTCCGCCCCGAGGGACCGGAACTTCCGCCCGGTCGGAACTTCCGCCCAAGTTCCGCCCAAGCTCCGAAAGTCCACGAAAAGGCCCCTGGATGTTACTGCAAGGAAATGGACGACTTTCGGAACTTGGCCGGAACTTGGCCGGAACTTCCGGCCTGGCCGGAACTTCCGGCCTCAGACCGAACTTCCGCTTCTGACCGGAACTTCCGCCCAAGATGGCCGGAACTTCCGCCCCGCGAACTTCAAAGACAACAAAGCACTTTTCAGCATGTAACTTAACTCTTCGCCCCCACCTATAAATAGGCTAGTTGACTCAGATCTGAGATTAGACTTGATTTGAAAGAAAACCTGAGCTTAGCTCACCCTTGTGGGAACCCTACCTTGATCTATGATCTTGTATCGCCACCCGGGCTCCTATCGACTCGTGAAGATCTCTTTGGTGACTTCTACCGTTTGTTTGATCTTTTGCTTGAACTTCTACCTATTTGGTCTTTTGCTTGCACTTCCATCAAACCTTCCGGTCTTTTCACCCTTCTAGATCTCCCGAGCTTCGATTAGTCGATCTCTTTGCGGGACTTCTACCGGAAGGTCTTTTCCTGCAATCTCTATCGAGTTGGTGTTTCGAGCCAACGAGGAAAACTCGAATTGTATCCGTGTGTGTGTGTATCCCCGCGTTTCCCCCACGTGTTCATCGCGTTCATCCACCTACCCCCACGAATCCCTTCAAATCCGTGAAGATCGGGCACATCCCTGGGCTTAGCCCATATCATATGGTATCAAGAGCTCCTTGGTTGCCACGGATTTGACCCCCACACCTACCAATTCCACCAATTTCGCCCAAAAAATTTTCCAAAAAATTTTCCCAAAAAAAAATAGCCCCAAATTGGCCTTGGTTGGATCTCGCGATTTGTTGAGTTTTTGGTGGTTTTGGTCCAATAGAAACTTGCCTTTGGTGTTGATCTGCAATTCCCCCACCTTCCCACCGCTCTTAGTGCCAAATTTTCCGCGAATTCGAAGATTTTCGGCCCGGATTTCCGCCCAAATCGAAGAACAGCCCGCAGATCTGATTGCGACCGAAGTTCCGCCGGACGATCGGAAGTTCCGCCCCCGGACCGGAAGTTCCGCCCTCAGACCGGAAGTTCCGCTTTGCCGAAATTTTGACAGCTTTCTTCGTTTTTCGTTTTGGCACTAACCCCTTGTGTTTGGACTTCGTCGTGTGTGCCATTTCAGCTACCACTAAGCTTCCGCAACATCAACTACGACGACGGCACCCCGAGGATCCAAGCGGTTCGTTTGACAC
Source organism: Lolium perenne (assembly GCF_019359855.2). NCBI lineage: Eukaryota > Viridiplantae > Streptophyta > Magnoliopsida > Poales > Poaceae > Lolium > Lolium perenne. The sequence goes on along the minus strand of NC_067248.2, from coordinate 99,044,407 downwards.
CTTCCACCATAGCAAGTTCAACATCGTCGGCCACCGTCATCAAGTGGTATAACTTGCCCCCTAACTTGTAGCCTTAGCTTCCTTTGCGTACCTTTCCTATCGAGAGTGGCTTTCTAGTGTTGCGAAGCATTGCGCAAGCGTCCCGACCGTGAGGGTGTGCGTGTGTTGAGCAAAGCTACGAAGCAAGCTCGTTGTGAAAAGATAGGCAAAAGAAGTGTGACATACTTACATAGATAGTGAGAAAAAGAAAGCTTCTAAGCATACAAAAAAAAGAGAAAAAGAAAAAGAAAAAGAGTGTGAGTGACACCTATACACAAAAGAGTCCAAAGCTTATAAGCAAAAGAGAGAAAAGAGAAGAGAGGCGTCTTGCGCAAATCTTGTTGCTTCTCAATTTTGCAACCAAGCCACGGTCTCTCTTGCGTTAGCGTGACACCGAGCTAGTAGTCTTCGTTAGGACCATTTTTGTTCGTGCTCATTTTCCGTCGCGCTAACCCCATTTTGTCCCACGCGTGTGTTCCACCTTGTGTATGCCTTTTGTGATCACCGCCTTTGACTTGTGACTTTTGGATCTTACCCACTTTTGACAATAGACTTTTCGTTTGGTTCTTCCATTTGGCTTTACACACCCATACCTAACACCATATAGAGTTTTGTTTTGTGTGTGTGCATACATATCGGTTGTTCCTCGACTTGAAACATCTTTTCGATTTTGATTTGCAAGTTTTGACACTCTTGGTAGTCTTTCCTAACCATCCACCACATAGTTCTTGTTTTAGTTGTAACCATGTCTAGTGGAGAAGGGAACCAACTACCGATGACGCGGCACCAACATTGGATAGCTACTCAAGCCGTCCACGCCAAGCTCAATCAATTTGAAGCCATGCTCAAGGATACCAACGTCCGCTATGAAGAAAGAGCTCAAGTGCAAAGGATTGACCTCAACAATCAAGTTCAAGAACTCAATGAGAAGATTGAAACTCAAGGCAATGAGTTGAAGGCAACACTTGCCATACAAGGTCAAGAAACAAGAGAAATGAAGACGGCGTTGGACAACATCCTCCATACACTCAACCGCCAAGAAGATAGAAGACAACATTCAAGGTCTTCACGCTCCCATAGCTCAAGGTCACGAGCTCCTACATCGTCGCATCATGATTCCAATCAAGACCCACGCCACCATAATGTGGATGCTCAAGTGCTTCAACAACAAGCCCAAGAAGCGGAGCAAGCACGACTTCGCCTTGTCCAAGAACGTCTACGCCTTGAAGAAGAACGCATTCAACAAGAACATCTCCATGCTCAATTCCAAGAGGAACAACAACGTCTTCGTCATGATCAAGATCTCCTTCATGCACGTGAGCAAGAAAGGCTACGCCAAGAGCAAGACGCACGTCAACATCAAGGGCAACCTCGCCCATCTCAAGTGGCCAATGCTCAAAGGCACCACCATAATGCCGAACAAGAAGTGAACCAAGACCGCCGCATCATCAATGTTGATCAACATCCTCGTGATAGGGCACCACGCCGTCAAGGTCAAGACAACCGCCGTCATCATGATGATCGCCCTCATGGTAGAAGACCACCTCATCAAGCACGAGATGTTGAGAGGGAAGAAGACTCAAATCATCACCAAGCATCAAGTGAAGAAAGTGTGAGACCTCATCAACGCCACAACAATGATGATCAAGATGAAGGTCATGGAAGACCACCTCCTCCTCAACAACAAAGAAACAACAATGAAGATGCTCAAGGTCCACAACATCAACCTCAACAACGCCAAGCTCATGGTGAAGAAAGACCACCTCCTAGACGCAATGACCGCAATGAGGAAGAAATCTTTGGGAAGCTCAAATTCACCATGCCCAAGTTCCAAGGAGAGGAAGATCCCGACGCATACTTGTCTTGGGTCCTCAAGGTTGATAAGATATTCGCATCCACAACTTCTCCGAAGCAAAGAAAGTTGCCATGGCATCACTTGAGTTTGAAGGATATGCAAATGTTTGGTGGGAAGAGGTAAACAAGAAGCGTGAGAAGGAAGACTTAGCACCCATTGACACATGGGAAGAGATGCAAGAAGTCATGCACACCCGCTTTGTCCCAACTCACCACAAGCGTGACCTCTTCAACAAGCTCACTCAACTCAAGCAAAGCTACAAGTCCGTTGAGGAATATTACAAGGAGATGCACATGACCATGATGAGTGCAAATGTGGATGAGCGAGAAGAGCAAACTATGGCAAGATTCTTGAATGGCTTGAACATCCCCGTCAAGAGGATAGTGGAATTCTTGCCTTACAAAAACATGGTTGAGTTACTCCACCAAGCAACAAGGGCCGAGCGCCAAGTGCGAGAAGACCTAGCAAGTGCAAAGACAAAGACCTTCTTCGCCGCAAGAAATGCTATGAATGCCTCCTCAAGCATCAAGAACACAAGTACACTTGCCTCCAAGGATCCTCCAAAGCAAGCAAGAAGTGCCATCAAGACAACAAGCTTCAAGCCGGAGCAATCAACCATGTCCTCCAAAGCTTCCACCGGATCTAGTAACATCACTTGCTTCAAATGTGGTGCACAAGGACATAAATCCTTTGAATGCAAGAACACAAGAGTTATGATCACTCGAGATGATGGAGACGTGGAGTACTTGAGTGAAGGTGAATATGAAGCCTTGGTACAAGCCGCAACCTCTCATGAAGAAGATGACTTGGAAGACCAAGAGCAAGTCCTATGTGTGCATGATGCAAGCCCTTCTCTTGTGGTGACCAAAGTGTTGACAACCCATGCACTTCCAAATGAAGACCAAAGGTGCAATATCTTCCAAACAAGAGCCGGAATCAATGGCAAGTCAATAAAGGTTATCATCGATGGAGGGAGTTGCCACAATCTTGCAAGCACCGAACTATGCACCAAGCTCAACCTCCCGCTCCGGAAACACCCCCATCCCTACCATGTGCAATGGCTAAGCGACAATGGAAATGTGAAGATCCAACACACCGTCACGATATCCTTCAAGATTGGCGCTTATGAAGACACCATTGATTGTGACGTCGTGCCTATGACGGTGTGCCACATGTTACTTGGTCGCCCTTGGCAATATGACAAGAAAGCCAACCATGATGGCTACACAAACGCCTATAGCTTCAAGGTCAACGACAAGACCTACATCCTACGCCCAATGACTCCTAGCCAAGTAATTGCGGACAATGCAAAGGCTTTAGCGAGGGCTAAGGAAGCCACCATTACTAGTGAGATGAGAGGTGAGAGAGTGATCCACCAAAAAGAGAGTGAGCGCCACAAGCCATATATGAGTGAGATGAAGAGTGTTCTCCTAGCTACCAAGAGTGAGATGAGAGAAGTGCACCACAACCCATCCACCACTCTACACTACGTGCTCATTTGCAAGGGCCCCTCGGAGGAGACTAACGACTTAACCAACATTCCTTCGTCTTTGTTGTCTCTTTTGAAGGATTTCCAAGACGTCTTCCCCGACGAGCTACCTCATGGACTACCACCGTCGGGCATCGAGCACCGCATCGACCTCATACCCGGCGCTCCCCTTCCAAACCGAGCCGCCTACCGCACCAACCCCGAAGACACAAAGGAGATTCAACGCCAAATACAAGACCTCCTCGCAAAAGGGGAAATTGTGAGACTCCACGGTGTACCAAGAAGCATTGTCTCCGACCGAGACGTCAAGTTCATGAGTTATCTTTGGAAGACACTAATGGCCAAGTTCAACGTCAAGCTTTTGTTCTCATCATCATCGCACCCCCAAACCGATGGGCAAACCGAAGTGGTGAACCGAAGCCTCTCCACACTACTACGAGTCCTTGTCAAGAAGAATTTGAAAGCATGGGAAGATTGCATCCCACATGCGGAATTTGCCTACAACCGCGCCAAGCACTCCACAACAATGAGAAGCCCATTCATGGTTGTCTACGGGTTTGAACCACCTACGGCGATTGACCTCCTACCTCTTCCGCTACATGAGCAAGTGAACATGGACATCGACAAGCGAGCACAATACATGAAGAAACTCCATGAAGACACAAGGGCAACGATCGAGCAACAAGTTCTCCGTCAAGCCACAAGACTAAACTTGAAGAAAAAGGCACGGATCTTCAATGAAGGCGACCTAGTGTGGATACACCTTCGCAAGGACCGCTTCCCTCAAGAAAGAAACTCCAAACTCAAGCCTCGTGGTGATGGTCCATTCAAGGTCCTCAAGCGCATCAACGACAACGCCTACGTCATCGACATACCAACATCCAAGTACTTGGTGAGCAACACATTCAATGTGTCCGACCTTTCACCATATCATGGAGATGAGGAGAACTTAGAGTCGAGGACGACTCTTTCCCAAGGGGGGGGAGATGATACGGGGTGGCCTATGGACACCGCCGCCTCAAGACCGACAAGCCCTCCTCGTGGTCCAATGACACGAGCTCGAGCCCAAGCACTACGCCAAGAGGTGAATTCGCTCCTCTCTACCTATGATTTTGACACCCCCTTGAATGGCTTGCTACTTCATGCAAATACCCTATGTTCAATCAGGTACATCGACCAAGACACAAGCCATGGAGACCAAGGCGTTGGAGAGAGAGCTGGAAACGCTGAAGACGGAGCTACAGCGCACAGGCCGGAACTTCCGCCCCTTCAGACCGGAACTTCCGCCCGATTCCCCCAAGATACCCCCAAGATGCCTTCCAACACAAGCAGAAAAGCATCGGACCGGAACTTCCGCCCGAGGGACCGGAACTTCCGCCCTGGCCGGAACTTCCGCCCAAGTTCCGCCCAAGCTCCGAAAGTCCACGAAAAGGCCCCTGGATGTTACCGCAAGGAAATGGACGACTTTCGAACTTGTCGAACTTGGCCGGAACTTCCGGCCTGGCCGGAACTTCCGGCCCCAGACCGAACTTCCGCTCGACCGAACTTCCGCCCAAGATGGCCGGAACTTCCGCCTCGCGAACTTCAAAGACAACAAAGACTTTTCAAAGCATGTAACTTAACTCTTCGCCCCCACCTATAAATAGGCTAGTTGACTCAGATCTGAGATTAGACTTGATTTGAAAGAAAACCTGAGCTTAGCTCACCCTTGTGGGAACCCTACCTTGATCTATGATCTTGTATCGCCACCCGGGCTCCTATCGACTCGTGAAGATCTCTTTGGTGACTTCTACCGTTTGTTTGATCTTTTGCTTGCACTTCTACCTATTTGGTCTTTTGCTTGCACTTCCATCAAACCTTCCGGTCTTTTCACCCTTCTAGATCTCCCGAGCTTCGATTAGTCGATCTCTTTGCGGGACTTCTACCGGAAGGTCTTTTCCTGCAATCTCTATCGAGTTGGTGTTTCGAGCCAACGAGGGAAAACTCGAATTGTATCCGTGTGTGTGTGTATCCCCGCGTTTCCCCCACGTGTTCATCGCGTTCATCCACCTACCCCCACGAATCCCTTCAAATCCGTGAAGATCGGGCACATCCCTGGGCTTAGCCCATATCATCTAGACATATTCAAACTAGAAAATCATGTATATATCTGTCCCTAACCTTAAACTCTGTCTTATATATGAAGTCAATCATGAAGAGAAGTGGTTTGGGTTTCAAACATGAAAATTTCAAGAACATCCCAAAAGCCGCTTCATTTTAGAGTGACTAAGAAGGATCCATGCTTACCTTTTCGTTTTCATATTATATAGTTGTTTAAATCCAGGTCAAACATAGGATTTGACCAAGATTCAAATGGGCATAAAATAAAATAAAATAGAAGAATGAAAAACAAAAGCACATAGTCTTCGTATGTCATATAGTAAGCTTTCAAGTTGATAAACAAGGTTTAGACATGTTCAAACCAGACAAATCATGTATCTACCCCCTAACCATAAACTCGATCGATCTTATGAAGTCTAGCCTGAAGAGAAGTCGTATTGGTTTCAAACATGAAAATTTCAAGAACCTCCCAAAATCTTCAAATGGGCATAATATTCAAAAAAACCAGAAAAATGAAAAACCAAAGCACATAGCCTTCTTATGTCATATAGTAAGAATTCAAGTTGATAAACAAGGTCTAGACATATTCAAACTAGACAAATCATGTATCTACCCCTAACACTCTAAACTCTGTCTTATGAAGTCAAGCATGAAGAGAAGTGGTTTTTGGGTTTCAAACATGGAAATATCAAAAACCTCCCAAAAGCTTCATTTTAGAGTGACTAAGAAGGATCCATGCTTACCTTTTAATTTTCAGATTTTAAACTTGTTTAAATCTTTGTGAAACCTAGGATTTGACCAAGATTCAAATGGGCATAAAAATTCAGGAAAAAACCAAAAGAATGATAAACCAAAGCACATAGCATTCTTATGTCATATAGTAAGCATTCAAGTTGATAAATAAGGTCTAGACATATTCAAACTAGAAAATCATGTATATATCTGCCCTAACCCTAAACTCTGTCTTATATATGAAGCAATCATGAAGAGAAGTGGTTTTGGGTTTCAAACATGAAAATTTCAAGAACATCCCAAAAGTCGCTTCATTTTAGAGTGACTAAGAAGGATCCAGGCTTACCTTTTCGTTTTCATATTTTATACTTGTTTAAATCCAGGTCAAACATAGGATTTGACCAAGATTCAAATGGGCATAAAATAAAAAAATAGAAGAATGAAAAACAAAAGCACATAGTCTTCTTATGTCATATAGTAAGCCTTGCAAGTTGGTAAACAAGGTTTAGACATGTTCAAACCAGACAAATCATGTATCTAGCCCCTAACCATAAACTCGGTCGATCTTATGAAGTCTAGCATGAAGAGAAGTCGTATTGGTTTCAAACATGAAAATTTCAAGAACCACCCAAAATCTTCAAATGGGCATATAACATTCAAAAAACTAGAAAAATGAAAAACAAAAGCACATATATAGCCTTCTTATGTCATATAGTAAGCATTCAAGTTGATAAACAAGCATGTCTAGACATATTCAAACCCGACAAATCATGTATCTACCCCTAACCCTAAACTCGCATGTCTTATGAAGTCAACCATGAAGAGAAGTGGTTTTTGGGTTTCAAACATTGAGATTTCAAGAACCCCCCCAAAAAAGCTTCATTTTAGAATGACTAGCTAGGAAGGATCCATGCTTACCTTTTCATTTTCATGTTATAGACTTGTTTAAATCTTGGTCAAACCTAGGATTTGACCAAGATTCAAATGGGCATATATAAACATTCAGAAAAAATAAAAAACAAAAACCAAAGCTAGCACATATAGTCTTCTTATGTCATATAGTAAGAATTGAAGTTGATAAACAAGGTCTAGACATATTCAAACTAGACAAATCATGTATCTACCCCCTAAAGCCCTAAACTAGCTTTGTCTTATGAAGTCAAGCATGAAGAGAAGTGTTTTTGGGTTTCAGACATGGAAATTTTGAAAACCTCCCAAAAACTTCATCTTAGAGTGACAAAGAAGGATCCAAGCTTACCTTTTCATTTTCATGTTTTAAGCTTGTTTAAATATTGGTCAAGCCTAGGATTTGACCAAGATTCAAATGGGCATAAAAATTCTGGAAAAATAATAAAAAAAAACCAAAGCACATAGTCTTCTTACGTCATATATATCTATAGTAAGCATATTCAAGTAGATAAACAAGGTATAGACATATTCAAAACAGGCAAATCCTGTATCTACCCCCTAACCCTAAACTCGGTCTTATGATGCCTAGCATGAAGAGAAGTCGTTTTGGGTTTCAAACGTTTAAGCCAAAAGCCCCATTTCATATAGTTCAAATTTGGTTCAAATTTGAAAGACATACAAGTTATAGCACACATAGTGCATACATGTTCACACATTCTGCACTAGATGCTAATTAACCCTATAGTTTGAGGCCATTTGGATGAGGTCGAAAAAATCTTGGATTAGAAATGGGGTTGTTCGAACCCCGTAGTTGGATTTTTTATGAACTTGATCTGTAGTACTGGGCAAAACCCTAGTTTAACGTATTTAATTATAGATTCGTAGGTTGATTTTTCTACCTTTTTATTATTATTACTATGCAGCACATGTGTGTTTGCCCGTCGAGTGAAACTCGGAGGAAGAGGGATCACTCGGAAGGAGAGAAGAAGGGAGAGCATTATGGTGTCTCCCTTTTCTGTGATGATGTTGACTTTTGTGCAGGGTTTGTCAGTGAGCGGGCGGTGGGAGCGAGCGAGCGCGCGAGCGGGTCGAGCGCGGCCGAGAATGAGAGAGATTTGTTTTTTTGTGAGAGGGACAACCGAAGGATCCAGAAGGACCCACAGATTTCCAAAACGCATCCTGATGCGTCTTCTCTTGACAAAGAAGATGGCTTGGAGTTTGCGTACCTACTACACTTGACTTGTGCTCACTGAAGTGTGGGACCTCACGCATGGGCGCCACACGTAAGTGACAGACCTGTTGGCAATGTTGGTGTAAAAACACGGTTGATTATTATAGTGCATTAGAACAAAGTTTCCTATGGATTCAACGGCAGGAAATCCAAGTTAACTCATTTACATGACATTATTTTTTCCATGAAGCAAAGTTAACACATCTATCAATTGGTACATTTTGGAGTGACTAAGAAGGATCCATGCTTATTCGTTTTCACGTGTTAAATTTGTTTAAATCTTGCTCAAACCTAGGATTTCACCAAGATTGAAATGGGCATGAAAATTCAAAAAAATGAAATACCAATGCACATAGTCTTCTTCTGTCATATAGTAAGCATTCAAGATGATAAACAAGGTCTAGACATATTCAAACCAGGCAAATCATGTATCTACTCCCTAACGACCCTAAACTCCGTCTTATGAAGTAAGGCATGAAGAGAAGTGGTTTTGGGTTTCAAACATGCAAATTTCAAAAACCCCCCAAAAGCTTCATTTTAGAGTGACTAAGAAGGATCGAGGCTTACCTTTTCATTTTCATGTTTTAAACTTGTTTAAATCTTGGTCAAACCTAGCTAGTATTTGACCAAGATTCAAATGGGCATGCATAAAATTCAAAAAATCAGAAAAATGAAAAACCAAAGCACATAGCCTTCTTATGTCATATAGTAAGAATTCAAGTTGACAAACAAGGTCTAGACGTATTCAAACTAGACAAATCATGTATCTACCCCTAACACTCTAAACTCTGTCTTATGAAGTCAATTAAGCATGAAGAGAAGTGGTTTTGGGTTTCAAACATGGAAATTTCAAAAACCTCCCAAAAGCTTCATTTTAGAGTGACTAAGAAGGATCCATGCTTACCTTTTAATTTTCAGATTTTAAACTTGTTTAAATCTTTGTGAAACCTAGGATTTGACCAAGATTCAAATGGGCATAAAAATTCAGGAAAAAACCAAAAGATTGATAAACCAAAGCACATAGCATTCTTATGTCATACAAAGAAGCATTCAAGTTGATTAACAAGGTCTAGACATATTCAAACTAGAAAATCATGTATATATCTGTCCCTAACCTTAAACTCTGTCTTATATATGAAGTCAATCATGAAGAGAAGTGGTTTGGGTTTCAAACATGAAAATTTCAAGAACATCCCAAAAGCCGCTTCATTTTAGAGTGACTAAGAAGGATCCATGCTTACCTTTTCGTTTTCATATTATATAGTTGTTTAAATCCAGGTCAAACATAGGATTTGACCAAGATTCAAATGGGCATAAAATAAAATAAAATAGAAGAATGAAAAACAAAAGCACATAGTCTTCGTATGTCATATAGTAAGCTTTCAAGTTGATAAACAAGGTTTAGACATGTTCAAACCAGACAAATCATGTATCTACCCCCTAACCATAAACTCGATCGATCTTATGAAGTCTAGCCCAAGAGAAGTCGTATTGGTTTCAAACATGAAAATTTCAAGAACCTCCCAAAATCTTCAAATGGGCATAATATTCAAAAAAACCGAGAAAAATGAAAAACCAAAGCACATAGCCTTCTTATGTCATATAGTAAGAATTCAAGTTGATAAACAAGGTCTAGACATATTCAAACTAGACAAATCATGTATCTACCCCTAACACTCTAAACTCTGTCTTATGAAGTCAAGCATGAAGAGAAGTGGTTTTTGGGTTTCAAACATGGAAATATCAAAAACCTCCCAAAAGCTTCATTTTAGAGTGACTAAGAAGGATCCATGCTTACCTTTTAATTTTCAGATTTTAAACTTGTTTAAATCTTTGTGAAACCTAGGATTTGACCAAGATTCAAATGGGCATAAAAATTCAGGAAAAAACCAAAAGAATGATAAACCAAAGCACATAGCATTCTTATGTCATATAGTAAGCATTCAAGTTAATAAATAAGGTCTAGACATATTCAAACTAGAAAATCATGTATATATCTGCCCCTAACCCTAAACTCTGTCTTATATATGAAGCAATCATGAAGAGAAGTGGTTTTGGGTTTCAAACATGAAAATTTCAAGAACATCCCAAAAGTCGCTTCATTTTAGAGTGACTAAGAAGGATCCAGGCTTACCTTTTCGTTTTCATATTTTATACTTGTTTAAATCCAGGTCAAACATAGGATTTGACCAAGATTCAAATGGGCATAAAATAAAAAAATAGAAGAATGAAAAACAAAAGCACATAGTCTTCTTATGTCATATAGTAAGCCTTGCAAGTTGGTAAACAAGGTTTAGACATGTTCAAACCAGACAAATCATGTATCTAGCCCCTAACCATAAACTCGGTCGATCTTATGAAGTCTAGCATGAAGAGAAGTCGTATTGGTTTCAAACATGAAAATTTCAAGAACCACCCAAAATCTTCAAATGGGCATATAACATTCAAAAAACTAGAAAAATGAAAAACCAAAGCACATATATAGCCTTCTTATGTCATATAGTAAGCATTCAAGTTGATAAACAAGCATGTCTAGACATATTCAAACCCGACAAATCATGTATCTACCCCCTAACCCTAAACTCTACATGTCTTATGAAGTCAACCATGAAGAGAAGTGGTTTTTGGGTTTCAAACATTGAGATTTCAAGAACCCCCCCAAAAGCTTCATTTTAGAATGACTAGCTAGGAAGGATCCATGCTTACCTTTTCACTTTCATGTTTTAAACTTGTTTAAATCTTGGTCAAACCTAGGATTTGACCAAGATTCAAATGGGCATATATAAACATTCAGAAAAAACAAAAACCAAAAACCAAAGCACATATATATATAGCCTTCTTATGTCATATATATATATATATATATATATATATATATATATATATATATATATATATATATATATATATATATATAGTAAGCATTCAAGTTGATGAACAAGGTCTAGACATATTCAAAACAGAAAAGGCATGTATCTACCCCTAACCCTTAACTTTGTCTTATGAAGTCAAGCATGAAGAGAAGTGGTTTCGGGTTTCAAACATGGAAATTTCTAAAACTTCCCAAAAGCTTAATTTTAGAGTGACTAGGAAGGATCCAGGCTTACCTTTTCATTTTCATGTTTTAAGTTTGTTTAAATCCTAGTCAAACCTAGGATTTGACCAAGATTCAAATGAGCATAAAAATTCAGAAAAAATCAAAAAAAATGAAAACCCAAAGCACATAGCCTTCTTACGTCATATATATAGTAATTAAGCATTCAGGTTGATAAACAAGGTATAGACATATTCAAAACATACAAATCATGTACTCCGTATCTACCCCCAACCCTAAACTATGTTTTTGGGGGATTTCTTTGACGAAGTTATAACACCCCCACATTTCACATTGGAATTACTTTCAGTAAATCAGCATAAAGTCGTTTAAATGTGCGAAACTATCTTGAAAGTACTAAAACCGTAAAAGTTGGGAATTGGCACTGAAATATGGCGTAATTTATCTAAAAAATGTAGAGTTGCCAGTTTGACCCGTATCTTATATGTACACCATTCACAAAATAAACATATTTTGTCATCTAGAAAATGAAAAAAAAAATTATACCGAAAAGTTGAAAAGTCTAGTCATTAACATTGTTGGGAATGGCAAGATGCACCACCATGCCCAATTTGGGCACATTGTAACAAACTGTGCCACAAATATGGCCATAACTATATCATTTGGCTTGCAAACCATGAATCTTCATACACGATAGTCCGCTTTGTGAAGACATTTTGTTTTTCACTACCCTATCACATGTTTCTTATTTTCCCTGTCAACTAACACATACAAGCACACTCCATGTAGAAGGGTTTCATTTTTCAGGTTTTCTTCAGTTTCATTTATTTATTTCAAAACCAGGTCAAAATGTTTTACATGATTATCCTGCAAAGGGGTTGAATATTTCAGTACTATCGCTGGTTTCTATATATAGTAAGTAATATGTATATAAAAATTATTTATGGGGACTTGTAGGACCAAGTTATAACATATCTACAATTCAAATTTGAATTACTTTCAATAAATCAGCATAAAGTCATTTAAATGTGCGAAACTAGCTAGAAAGCACTAAAAACCGTAAATTTGGGATTTGTCATTAAAATATGGCGTAATTTATTTAAAAAATGTAGATGCGCCATTTTGACCCATATCTTTTCTACCCCATGCACAAAAAAACATATTTTATCATCTAGAAAATGAAAAACGATTTTTTATACCGAAAACTTGAAAAGTCTAGTCATCAACATTGTTAGAAATGGCAAGATGCACCACCATGCCCAATTAGGGAACACTATAACAAACAATGTTGTCCAGGGATAATCAAACTTGGTAATATGAACTATGAGATTGAACAAAACGTTATATTTGGTTTACCCTTTGAACCTCCTAACTTACCACAACATTGACTTCTTATTTTTATTTACAAATAGATATTTTAATATCCCATTGTTGTGCAATAATATATGTTTTTTATTATCTCAAATCAATTAGCATTTGATTTTAAAAAACTACCATAATAATTCATGAGAAAGCGTTGAACAAGTTTCAGAATGTAATTTTAGACTTGATAGTTGATATGACCAATAATAGACTTAAATTAAATTGGATTTCAAAGTTCAGATTTTATAAGCGAATATAGTTTCATGTTGCAGATTATGTATTAGCTTGAGGGGCACCCCTAGAATAAAGTAGGTCGGCCACTTACGTGTGGTCCCATGCGTGTAGGTCCCACACATCGCTGAGCACAAGTCACGTGCGGTAGGTAGGCAAACTCCCAAAGAATCTTCTTTGTCAAGTAAAGACTCTTCGTAAAGACTCTCTCTCTCTCTCTCTCTCTCTCTCTCTCTCTCTCTCTCCCTTTTGTCGCTGAAAAAATGAATATTAGACGGGCGCGTAGCCTGCACCGCAGTCTACATAATCGAAACCCCGTGTGCCGCTCAACATCACTCACCGAAAAAAGTGAAGCATTTCTTTTCACCATAAATAACAGCGGCCCCGTGAGGCACTGCTCTCCCTTTCTCTTAATTTCTCCTTCCGTGTGATCCCTCTTCCACCTTTTATCCTTTGCACGATCGAAACTCCACTTATTGTTGTCATTGTTGCACAAAACACTCACTTAACCTGTTCTTTTGCACATATCACCAACTCATGTATTTGTTGCACAAAGGTCTAAATCTGTCGCTAAGCTACTTTACTCTAAATCTGATGACCGGGACCTAGAAGGTAGTGATATCCCTTGTGTAGTGTGTTTTTTAGAACTCTAAAAGAATATGAAAATATTTTAGCAATTGAAATAATATAAATTAACTAATATGGGATCGATAGTCATGAAATATATTTTCTACTATCCGGCCAATATCAAGTGTCATGAAATATATTCATTGTAAACTTAGTGATAATCACTCGAGTTTGATATGAATGGCCTAGCTAGCTATGGGCATCTCCCACTATATATGTTGTCCACACGACCAAGCAACAAGCATCCATGAGGAAAGTTTCTTATGGGTGACTTTCATCTCTGCCGCAAAACACGCGCCGAAATTGTTGGCGCGTCCCATTTTCAAGCTACCCCAAAACCTGCGGTTTGCCCGTCGGCCTATAAACATCGGTCCACAGAGGATATTTCCCTGTAGAGCACAATTCGAACACCACATCTTTCTCATGCTTCTACCAGGCACACTCCCACGACGACGGCCGTGCCCCACCGCCCCTCCTCACCATCACTGCCTTCTCACCGGCCACCGTAGTGACCGACCACGTTTTACCGGCTCCCTTGCTGCCTAGCAAGCCGGATTAGCTTCCTCGACGCCGACGTTCACCGCGCCATATCTCCTCCGGATCTGCTTCCCCGACTCGTAGTCCACCTCACCGAGATCGAGATGGGCAAAAACGCGGCCCCAAAGTCGACCAGCCCCAACCAAAGAGTAAATCCGCCCGGGCCTCAGACGAAGGTTGATGAATACTTTACATGTCCGCTTTTGTTATATGCATTTGATTTCTTACACTAGTTTTCGTTGCTTTCTTGCAATGCATTCTTGCTGATATTAGATCAGTGTAGATAGTTGTTTGCCGCGTAGCTATATGAGATCTTAACCTTACATCTGCTGATCGAGAGGAAGATCGAGGTTATGTCCGCTTTCGTTATGCATTTCTTTTCCGAGAATCACTTCTGTGTGATATGTTTTGGGGGTTTGAAGTATGCATTTTACAAAGGTTATGATAGCAGTCAAGCTAGCAGAGCAATTTGTTGATAGTATTAAACTGCCTGTATTTTTTTTTATCTCGGAACTCTGCTGATCGTAACCTTACATCTGCTGATGGAGAGGCAGAGCTTATGTCCGCTTTCGTTACGCATTTCTTTTCCAAATATCACTTCTGTGCGGTACTTTTTTGGGGTTTGAACGTCCCAAATTAGTTGTCCCAAATTTTTTTAAATATGAATGTATCTAGACATGTTTTAGTGTCTTGATGCATCCATATTTTAACAAACTTGAGACAACTAATTTAGGACGGAGGATAGTACATTACTACCTCCACCCCAAACCTGAAGGCTTATTTATAAAAGTCAAACCAAGTAAAGTTTGACCAAACTTTCGTAACAATCTATCAAGAAATATAATATTTTGTAGATACCGCATTTAAAATATATTCATTATCTATTTAATGATATTAAATTTGTAATTTGCATGTTACTAATTTTTGATAAAAACTTCGGGATGGTGGTAGTACGTCTTACACTGGTTAGGATAGCAGTCAAGCTAGGAGAGCAAGTTATGGATAGTATTAAATCGCTCGTATTTTTTCTATTTGCAACTCGTGTGCGCCATGTGGAATTGCATGCTCTAGCCGCTCATCCAATGAGGTTTTATCAATTAACACATCAAGTTCAGGATTTTTTTTTCTCACCGAAACACAACCCTAGAAATTTGTATCACAAAACACTAACATTTGTGGTAATTGTTTCGCAGAATACACGATCTCTGTTTGATAGCCCATTAGTGACCTCCGGCCACCGTCGCTTTAAGAGTGACCGCAGGAGAAAGACAATTAGACTTTATTTTGTGGTATTTGCTGTTAAACGCAAATACAAAGCTGTTTGTCAACACTAGTTGTTAAATCTTAAGTCTAGACAGTTCAAAATAAAATCTTATGTCCAGGGTAGTTGTATTGGTAAACATTATCAAAACCTTATGCTGGTACATAATATATTACCCAAATCTCATGTTCTTGTGTGGTTATAATTTCTTGTGGATATTTGTCATATGGTAATTCATTTGTGTGTAGCATATGTAACAAGTGTGACTCATATTCTCATTTCCACAGAGTGTCTACAAAATTTCACACCAAAATTCATTTGTTTGTAGCAAACATGCTCACGCATCCGTAAATTGGTGTCACGCTGTAGGGTCATGCTCTTGTCAAGCCGACTAATGACAAATAATGTGTTATGTGAAATAATTTCCCCAAATGTTGGTGTTTTGTGATTAAAAATCCCCAACTTGTGGTGCTAAGTGATAAAACCACTCATTCAATAGACCGAGCCTTAGGCATGTATCATTAGATATTTTTTTAGGAAGGCTGCAAATATTTATTTTGAATACTGCGTTGTTACTTGCTAGGATTTGAACTCAGGACCTTGTAGGTCTGATACCATTTCGAATTGCATGCTCTAGCAAGTTCATCCAATAGATCGATCTGTTGGAATTTGGAAGACCCTAGGCAATTATATTAAGCACACGCCATTCCATATGGTTAACCATTGGCATGAAAATGACACTTATATGTGTTTGAGTCTATATGTGGATTGCTTAGCCCTTTCCATCAGTTCGGACTTTTGGTTGCGTTGGCTATCGCATGAAGCTTGACATCATACTTATCCTAAAAATTGTTGTTGCTGCCCTTTGTTGCCCAACATAAATTATTTTTGAGCCATAATTTGTTTGCCCTTTCCATCAGTCCGGACTTCCGGTTGCGTTGGCTAGTGCATGAAGCTTGACAATATGAACATCAATTATTTTTGAGCCATAGTTTGTTTGTCATTACACCTTTTGAGCAGTCTCAGTGCTACTATTAATTTGTTCTTATATGCACAGTTCCATGATAAATCTCATCTCGCATTTCTCGCCAATGCATGTTAGGTCTTCCACTCGAGAATGAGTACGAAGAGCAACGGAGGCAAACTATTCTGCATAATAGCCGAGTTGCAGCCTCGTTGGGCCTAACACTACATCCTTCTACAAGGTCTAGTGCAAAAACGCCACCCACCTCCCTCACAAAGGATACGGAACATTCCTCTGATTCAGAATTTGATCCTGCTGATTGTGATGGCGAGCTGACTCAGGAAGATGCCCTGGTCGACTATCGTCTCGCAACACAACAAGGTGAGTTTTCTCTCGTCCTGTCATCGAATTATTTGTCCCAACTTCCATTTGTTGTATCCCAGTCCTACCAAATATGTTACCCATGCCATGTTCAATCTCATTACTACAATTTTTCCCGCTTAGTTAACGCCTCATATATGTTTTGGCATATGTTGCCCGACTGTTTTTCCATTCCATCTCGCATATCATCATCATATAATATTGTACATTGAAATATCATTTATGTGTGACAGGCATCTGCGGATTCGGGAAAGAACTTTTCAAGAACGAATAGGAGGAAGAACACTCAACAGGAACCTCAGGCTGATACCGGAGGATGGGTGACAGTGCGTAATAAAAAAGAGTTAAGCCTGATGCTCGTGCTGCTCCTCCTATTACAAGGTCTAACAAGAGACTGACACGAGGTGGCGAACAGGCCAAGAATGATAACAGTAAAAGGTCTCGTAAAAACCACAAACCATCGAATCGTATGTAAGTAGCCCCATGATGTACCAGCCCACACATTCCACAACCACCAGCTTGCCAATACCGATTCTCAGCAACAATTGCCAACAGAACCAGCTTTCCACAGCAAATTCTAGCCAAGAATTGGCACCATCAGAGTGGTGGTAGGTAATAATGGCCAAGGACACATGATGCTAGTCCCAGATGATACATCCTCAAATGTCCAAACAAGCAGCTGCCACAACACCAAAGAACCGGTGATGATCTCCCTCCGACCCTTAGTCCTGCGAAAGACAACTCCTCTCCCGATGATGAGACCCACGCCAAAAAAGGTAATACTTTTTTCAAGACTTGTAGTTTAATGCTCCCTTATGTATCTATATACCATGATAGCTTGATGTAATGCTTAACTTGGTAGGTTCGCCACGATCAATAAAAACGAGGGGGCCAACGGTAGGAAGAAAAATTGCAGCTAAGATTTCCTAATGGGTTCAAGATTTCGCATCACATCTATTGTAGGTGGCAGAAGGCCACTTCATCCGCATGAATCTTCATATCTTGTATCACAGGTTGGCCATTTGATCAGGAATGAACTTCCTACCTTCCCATTGTGGAAGCAGCACGTTGACACCCTTCACAGTTCGAGAGTTTAGTGCATAATTTACACGTAAGTCATGCTTCTCCTGGTAATGATAAATTATTCCACATTGATCTGTCCCATTTCTTGTAGCTTATTGTTGTTTCTATGCTATATAACTCACCAATCATTCCACCGTTGTGAGCAGTTAAGGTTTGAATTCGATGAGGATAATGAGGATGTAAAGTTTGTCATCGCTTCCATATTCAAAGAATTGTTGCGCCAAAGACCGCTATAAGCTTAAGGCGACATACTTCATCGGCCAGACATCGCCAATGTTCGAACAAAGTCTCCTGCACCCTGTATGACTGACGAGCAGTGGGGAGATCTTGTCAAGCATTGGTCTGATCCAAAGAATGTGGTATGGCTTATGAGGACCGTGAAACCAGATTAAATTCCGAATACTTATTTTGCGCCAGTGTCTCACTAGTCTCCTTTTGCAGATGTTGTCTAAAAGGAACCAGGCTAACCGCTTGAAACAACGTTTACCAAGCCGTACAGGATCTCGTCACTTGGTTGGGCATCTCTGGCAAAAAGTAATGCCCCGCTGGTCTCAGATGCGCTACATATGTTACTCGTAGAATTGTGTAGAACTCCGTGTGCATGTTATATTTCCATCCTCCATTTCAACCACGTTATTTGATCTCCATATGATTGTACAAAAATGCAGAAAGTAGATCATGCAAACAACATGCAACCAGACAAAGAGATGACTACGCAGAAGCGAGTTCGAGGCATGCCGAAGAACAAACATAATGTGATAGGAGAACTTGCAGAAAGTGTTATTGTAAGTCTTCTTTATGATTTAAATTTTTTAACTACACACTTGCCAATTTGTAGGAGCAATATGTCAATATGATCTTGTAGGCGTTTTTGTGAAAATGCATTTGATGTGTAATCAGGCATACCAACTTGTAGGATTAGAAGTAGTTCATACACATTAAATCTACCGTCTGCATGTTTCTCTCGTAATAACTTTTATTTTTACACGTCTCATAACTTTTCTGGAAAATATGAAATTGGAGATGGCAAAACCCGGGAAAGATGGTATGGAAAAAACTCTAGAAGAATGTATGGAGACATTTACCATGGTACTTAAAAATAAAGATATCACCAAAAACACTTTCCTGCGAAATGCTGGGTTTTTGCAGTCCAAGTCCAAGTCCAAGTCTTTCTCTGCACAAGTTCTGGAGGAACAAATCCAAATAGAACGAGCTGCAGCAGATGTGTTAAGAAACCAAGTTGACATGTTGAGATCGAGATCAGAAGCATGTGATGCCCTACTCAGGAGGCCAATCAAGTTTGTTATAATCTCTCAAAAGACTAATAAAATGCCATAGATAATTGGAGATGAAAACACTGACATTGACATGTGAGTACCTTGGTATTGTGAAATGTTTACTGAGACTGAGGCACTGTTCCTATTTTGTTGGTGGATGCATTTATCTACGGCTGGGATCAACTTGGTAGTTGTTCCTGTGGATGTTTTAGAAATTGGTTGCCTAGCCTTTTCAATCCGTTCGAACTTAAATGGTATTAGAGCCAAGGTCTCGAGTTTGAATTGTTGACGGTGTGGTTCAATTCATCCTTAAATTGTTGGTGCCCCATTGGCCCTTGTAAAGCTTCATGTGCCTACCTCCGAATCCAGTGTTGAATTTCTCTTGTCACACACGAGGATGGCTGTTAATGTGTATATAAGTGGGTTGCATAGCCCCTTTTATATAAGGTTGCAAGTTTCCTTTTTGTGTTGTGCCTTTGGGATTCAGCCTGCACTTCTGACTTTTGGTTGCGTTGGCTACTGCATAAGTTTAATATAGTTCCATGTGGTTTTTGTTGAGTTCTATAATAAGTGGATTGCCTAGCCCTTTCCATCATTTCGGACCTGTGGTGTGCTATTCTGTTTTCCACGTATTAGACCTCCTCTTCTTAACAAGACTCCATGAGTAGGAGGCACTATGATTTTTTTTTGCGCATGAAATTACTCAATTAGATAGCTTAATCCCATTTGTTGACTCTCTGTTGATCAGCCACTTGAGGGTAAAACTGAGTATATTGCACTAGCCAGTATTTTTTTTTATGAGGTAATGCACTAGCCAGTATTAGTACTCGAGGGGAAAACTGAGTGCATATATTTTTCCAGTGTAAGGCTAACTGAGTACACGTAACGGTGCAGACGTGCAGTACCACGGACGCGTGTCGCGGTGCACAGCGGTTAGGCGGTGCGCGTGTTCAGACCAAACGTCTAGCTTTTTTGAGAAACTGCCGAGACCAACCGTCACGTTGCCAGAGCCCCCTCTCTCCCTCCCTCTGCACACAGTCTCATTCTCACTCACGCACGCAACCACGCCTCTCACGTCCCATCAACTTCTCCAAATCGAAGGAAAAACACCAACCGCCCACGCGCGCTCCCTGCCGGCGATGGACAAGAAGAATGCGCCGGCGGCCGTCGCCTCCGTGAACTGGGCCTCTCTCTCGGCTGATGGACCACTTCACAAGATCGGCGAATGCTTACTGGCGAACGAGCAGTACGCTGACACCTACTCTGCTATGAGGCAAGTCTGTAGAAATTGGCGCTCAGGTTTACCTGAGCCCGACGTGCACCTGCACGAATGGATCATGCTAGACCACGGCCTTCCACGCGCTGCTGATTTCACCTTCCTCCACCTCCGCACATCCCGCTACGTCACCATCGATCTAACGGAAGTTCATGCAAGGTTCAAATTCCTCCATATCTATAGAGTTAATCTATTTTTATTTTCAATCGTAAACATCGTAGTGCTGAATGTTATCTTCATCAATATATTTTAGATACTACTTTGTCGGCTTTTGCCGTGGCGTCATCGTGCTTGCCCAGAAGAACCAGCCGCACAAGATACGGCTTCTGAACCCACTCACAAAGACATTGAATACTATGTTTGAGGCGCATATGCCAAACGTTATTCTGAAGTCGACTGTGATGAAGTCCCCGACTATGGTCTTCGTTTCCAAAGATTACCCGGCGGAAATTGCTTGGGTCGATGAGAGCACTCCAACTAAGGGTATAGATGAAGATTGGGGAGAAGGAAGATTTTCGATCGAGCACCATTGTCTGCGTTGCATTACCCCGTTCAATGGTGAATTGTATGCAATAGCTGTGAACAATTTTGAGTTCGGAAAATTAGTGTGCACCAACAATGTCCAGTTGGAGCAGCGTGCGAGCACTGTCAAAATGGATACACTATTTTCATTTCCAGAACTTGGAAATAACAAGTTCTACCTTGTGGAGTCGGATGGTGCTCTGCTGCTTGTGTTGTTGGACAACAAGCATTTGGAGGAAGGTCAACCATTGGTGTACCGTGTGGACACTGAGAGCCGCTCTCTCCATGCCGTCAATAACATTGGCAGTCGTGCCTTCTTCGTCCATTATATCCGGTGTATCTCCGTCGACACCAGAGTGCACCCGACACTTCGACCTGGCTGCATCTACTACACATATTTTGGTTATATCAGAGAGTACTTTGATGATATAAAGGCCTGGGATGAGTGGCCAATACATGTGAATAGATTAGGAAACTACGGTATGAGAAATGAACAAAGGCCATACCGTTTGGAGGATGTATTAGCTGCACACTGCAGACGAAAGGAGTTCAATGAAAATTTCCTTCAATGGAGTGACGAAGAAATATATGCTGAATGAAGAACATATTCGTTCATCCTGGGGTATCCTAATCTTCATGTTGGCCATACATTGTGTCTTGTATTATTTTCAGATTAGTTTGTCGTGAACATTAACATTGTTATTGGCTGCTTTTGGCTCTTGTATGCAGTTTATGTAGTATTATATTAGTTTTCTGGATTTATTATGTCATTGTGAATTTATCCTATACTAGCTTCTAGATTTGACTGATTTTGTTTGTAATGATGATGGCTTGATGTGGCTGCTGCCTTAATCGCCTAAGCACAAAGCAATTAGTACTTAACCAGGTGTACCGTCTTTATATTAGTATTATATTATATTACTTGACCATAGCCATATTCAAAATCAAATCTCAGTCGGGCGGCAAAATCTCCCGCCAATCTAGAAATATTTCAGGCGTGTTTTTGAATGGGATAAGAAGATAGAACACGATGATAGTAACCGATATTCAAGGTGATGATGATTTGATTTTGCACTCGGCCTTGAACAGAGGTACTAGTACGGTCTCACAATTTTTTATCATTATACTTGGACCTTAGCCAAATTCAAAATCTCATAGCGGCAAAACTTCCCGCCCACAAAATACAAAAAATTCACACGCTTTCAAATTCCCATTCTACCCTTGTGGAGATGACAGAAAGTCGGTTGGTGGGGGGGTCTGCCCGTCATTTTTTGGATCACCACCTCCCTAGCCCCGGAAACCCTCCCAAAAAAATTCATTTCCCTCAGACCACCCACCGGAACTTTCCAAGTCCCTCTCTCTACCACCTCCACGACCACCGCACCGGAACATCCCCGCCGGACTTCCCTGGCCTACCCGAGCCCTCGCGATCCTCGTCATCCGGCTGCCTCGCCGGAGCCGCTTCATCGACGCCGTCATCAACCGGACCGGATCATCCCCGCCGAACCTCGAAACCATATGCTCATCCAGCCAGCCTACCGCAGCCGCTTCACCGCGGCATCGTCCACCGCATCGGATCTTGCTCACCGACACCGATGTGCATGAACCGAATCTGCTTCACCGGCGCCGTCCATGATCTAAACTCTTCTATCGTCGCTTTTCTATTGCTTGCCTGCAAGTTCTTGTTTAATCTTGGGGGAACCTGTTTGTGCTAACGACGCGCCGTTACGTCTTTGCAGATTAGATGAGTAACCATGAAGTGTAATGGCCGTCTCTCCAACCCCAAGTAGCACATGTAGCGTACTTCATCACCGGATCTATCAACCCTGTGAAGATCTGCTTTGTGACTCCCACGCAGTGCTTCTCCTAATGTAAGTCCCTTGTTTTAGCGCCATGTTCGGGTTCAGATGCTTGTTTGTCCGAAGCTCTTTTAGTTCATTCCTAGCTATGACCGTAACACGTTGCTATTTTCTACTTCATTGCTAACTTTAAGCGATTGAACATTTTGGTTTGCATTCCCTGCTCTGTAGATGTAGCCATCATAACTTCTATCTTGCTCGCCGTTGTTACAAAAATTATACCGTAGGTATTATAGTAACATCCTGCTATTATTTAGTTCATGGCCAATTTTAAGTAATTGCACATGTTGGTTCGCATTCCCTGCTCTATAGCTTTTGGCATCGTAACTTCTATATTTGGTTTACATTCCCTGCTCTGTAGATCTAGCCATCATAACTTTATCTTGCTCAGTCGTTGTTACAAAAATTATGGCCTGCTACTATGTTGTTTGTGCCAATTTTTTACTCCATGAACATGTTGGCTTGCATTCCCCGTACTACAGGTGATGCCATTGTTTTGTATCTAGTTCATTGTAAGCTAACAAAGTAAGGACTTAGTTTGGCATGCTATCACTCGCTATCTAGCCTCGTAGTACAAATAAACTTGTCATACTACTAGATAATAATTTTGCGTGCCATCTTGTTCTTCAAAAGCTGCATTATTGACTTGTTTCTCTGACTTGGCATGACGCTCACATATGGAAAGCTGAACATATTGGTTTGCATTCCCTCTTATACAAGTTCAGGTGATCCCACTATATTATGTATCTGGTCCATCCTAAGCTCCAGCATTAACTATCCTCCATGTGTTGCTCATTACAAGTTTATATCCCGAAACATCTTGATTTGCATCCCCTTCACTATAAGTTCAGGAGTATTATTTAGTTCACGGCCAAAATGAAGTAATTGCACTTGGCACATGTTGGTTCACATTCCCTCCTCTTTAGCTTTTGCCATCGTAACTTCTATTTTTGGTTTACATTCCTGCTCGTAGATGTAGCCATCATAACTTCATCTTGCTCGATCGTTGTTACAAAATTTATAGCTCGCTACTATGTTGTTCATGCCAATTTTGTACTCCATGAACATGTTGGGTTGCATGGGACTCGACAAGTAGTAAGTCTCATTTGTTTCATTCTAACATGCTCTGTTATATTGGCTGTTGGTATGCGGCATGCACTCTTTGTTTGCTTATTGTGCGCATTACAATGATCTTGTTATAACGACGAAATGATGAGTTCCAAATTCTTTGCCAAACAATATTGTAGTGTCTTTGCCTTTCCATTGTTGCTGTCTTAACTTGTAATGTCTTTGTTTCAGATATAGGTGCTGCATGGACAACTTAAAAGATTGCCGGATCGCTTCATTGTATTGCTAGGTTTAATTACCATTCAATTTCTCTGGGTTCTGTAATATTTTTTTCAATGCCTTGCAGCTGATGTAATATTTAGTTAGTTTTTATAGTTCTTTCGCGCATTTTTTCTTTGGTGCTTGTGGTAAGTGAGGCTATCCGACGTAAATCAATGCTGCGTAAATATTCTCGATATCTAAATCACGAATTCCCATCCCTTAAACGGCCCAATTAAGCGAAATCACATATGTGCCCGCCCGCAAAATCCTAAAGCGCATATTATGCCTAAGCATATAAACAAAGAACTAAACGGGCTGGCCCACTTACTTCTTGGGCCAGCCCATTTGATTTACGGTGGACCCCACACACTAATTGGGCAGGCCCACTTGCTGTATGGTGGACCCCACCAACCATCGGGCCGGCCCACTAATTAGTTGGGCCACCCATTTGCTTTTTGGTGGACCCCACATAATAAATGGGCCGGCCCTTTAAGAGGAAAGTGGGACCCACGTGTTTTTGGCCCTACCCACTATCTTGTTGGGCGGCCCACTTGCTATATGGTGGACCCCACATACTAGTTCGTAGGCCCCTTTAACAGGAAAGTGGGACCCACATGTGTTTTTGGCCCGGCCCACTATCGTGTTGGGCCGGCCCACTTGCTATATGGTGGTCCCACATACTAAATGGGCCGGCCCTTTAAGAGGAAAGTGGGACCCACCTGTGTTTTTGGCCCGGCCCACTATCTTGTTGGGCCGGCCCACCTGCTATATGGTGGACCCCACATACTAATTGGGCCGGCCCTTTAACAGGAAAGTGGGACCCACCTGTGTTTTTGGCCCGGCCCACTATCTTGCTGGGCCAGCCCACTTGCTATATGGTGGACCCCACATACTAAATGGGCCGGCCCTTTAACAGGAAAGTGGGACCCACTGTGTTTTTGTCCCCCCCACTATTTTGTTGGGCCGGCCCACTTGCTGTATGGTGGACCCCACAAACGAAATGGGCCGACCCTTTAACTGGAAAGTGGGACCCACCTGTGTTTTTGGCCCGGCCCACTAGCTTGTTGGGCCGGCCCACTTGCTATACGGTGGACCCCACACACTAAATGGGCCGGCCCTTTAACAGGAAAGTGGGACCCACCTGTGTTTTTGGCCCGGTCCACTTGCTTCTTGGGCCGGCCCAGTTGCTGTAAGGTGGACCCCACATGTTAAATGGGCCGGCCCATTTAAGTTTTGACCAGTCAACCTTAGAGGTTAGGCCCGGCCCACGTAACTAATGGACCAGCCCAGCTATATAGTTGACCGGTCAAACTATGTCATCTGGCCCGGCCCGCTTAAGA
The DNA here is from genome assembly GCF_019359855.2 of Lolium perenne. NCBI lineage: Eukaryota > Viridiplantae > Streptophyta > Magnoliopsida > Poales > Poaceae > Lolium > Lolium perenne. Next base: position 99,018,948 of record NC_067248.2, on the reverse strand, counting down.
CGTGGCAGGCCTCGTGTGGGCCTACCATCTACCACGGGGTTTCAGCCGGTTAACGCCGTTAACTGGCAGTTAACGGCGTCTGCCACGTGTCAGTTTGCATGACGTCAGCAGTCAACGGGCTCCCGAAAACACTTCCGCAACGGTCCGATTTTCCGTGGCGGAAGGGCGCCCAAGCGCGACGGGCCGAAAAAATCGTCGTTGGACTTTGCCTGACGCAGTTTCCACAACAGAACCCATATCGTCGGGTTAGGCCCATAGGCGACGAAAAATACCCCTTAGCGGACGATTTTGAGACGTTGTCTATCAGAACTTTTCTTGTAGTGATTGTGGTGGTGGCGCAAGAGGTAGAAGTCGCCTTATGAGGAAGGTCTTCATGTCGAGGCTCTCGTCTTCTTGCCTCATCACCATGTCTTGAGTGGTGTCGTCGAAGATCATGTGTGGAGGGATGTCGATGTAGACTATGAGGTGGTGGTGGTCGACGACGATCATGAGATGGTGTGAGTCGATGACGGTCCTTGCCATGCCTAGATGATGGCTCATGCGACTTGGCATGTTGCTTGCGGCGCCTAGAGGAGCTTGGAGAAGCGTGTCGATGGCGATCATGTTGGGGACGCTCTTGATGCTCCATATGATGTCCTTGATCTTGTGCATAAGCACTCTCATGGTGGCGCCTTGTCGAGCTCGGAGAAGTGTGTCGAAGACGAACATGTTGAGGACGCTCTTGAGGATCCATATGATTGTGCCATCGTGGAGGTCCTCTATCTTCATATGTAGCTCCATTCGCCAAGTAGGGGTATGTGGGAGCATCGGCCGTGGACATGGTGGGGTCGATGTCGTCCTCGTGGTGGTGCTCCACCATGTCGTCCATGCTTGTTGAGCAAATGTCGATGTAGAGCTCGTCGATGTCGTCCATGTTGGCGATGCTCGTGGAGCCATAGTCGGTGTAGAGCTCCTCGATGTCGGTCATGTTGGCGATGCTCGTGGAGCCATAGTCGGTGTAGAGCTCCACATGTTCCTCCACATCCGCGGTGCTTGAAGAGGTATCCTCCTCGAAGTGCTCCGTGTACTCCTCCGTATCTTCTTCTTCGCTATCCATGTTAGCACGACAATATCTATATGGTGTATGTTAGTGGAAGAACACTACCTCGCAATCTTACCGTGGTATGACAAGATTGGGGTGATCCAACAAACCAAGAGTTAGAACAATTGTATCGGGCACTCACACAAAGACACACGCAAAAGCTAGCAAATATGGTGTTAGGTGAGTATGGTGGAAAGCCAAAAGATGAAATCCGAAATCAAGTTTGTTGTTAAGGGTGGGTAAGATCCAAAAACTCAAATGTTAAAGCGATGATCACTATAAACACGGAAAAGATATGGAACTCACACACGGGATAAGCGGGGTTAGTGCGACCAAGGAATGAGCGGAAAAGTGTATGAAGCCCGAAAGCAAGGTTGCTCGGTGTCACACTAACACAAAGAGAGGCAAAGCTTTGGTTGCAAACGATGAGACAACAAGATTCACACGCGGCCTCTCTTCTCTTTTCTCTCTTTTGCTTAAAAGCTTTTTCCTCTTTTTGTATTTGGTGGCACTTACACTCTTTGTGTATATGTATGTATGATGGCACTCGCACACTTTTGCTCTATGGTGCACTTGCACTCTTTTTGTGTTTTGGCGGCTTTTTCTCGCACTATGTTAGCGTTAGCTCGCTTTTGCTATCTTGCCACACGAGTTTTGCTTAGAAGCTTGACTCCACACTACACACACACCTCACAATCGGGGCCACGTGCAATGTCTCGCAACACTAGATAAGCAATGCTCGATAGGATAGATCGCAAAAGAAGAGGGGTTACAAGGGTTACTGCAAGTTATACCTGCGATGGTGGAGAGGATGGTGGTGGTGGTGGTCGGCGGTGGTGTTAGTCGATGTCGAAGACGTGTGCCCGGTCGGTGGTCCGGTCGGACCGGTTCTGGCGCCGGCTGCTCCGGTCTGTGGTCCGGTTGACCGGCTTCTGGGCCGGCTGGTCCGGTTGGCGGCCGGTTGACCGGGTTCTGCGCTGGACGGTCCGGTCTGGGGGCCGGTTGACCGGTTTCGCAACCGGATTTCTCGATTTGGAGCTTTCTCTCTCCTGTTCTTCCCCAAACCAAAACCAAATCGACCAAATCGAAGGAAAACGATGGAATTGGGGGCTAGAAAGTGGGGGAAATAGTAGATCAAGCACCTCAACACCAAATCCATGGACCAAAACCACTCAAAACGCAACCAAATCGCAGATCCATCCAAAGGCAAATTAGGGCTATTTTTGGGGATTTTTGGGGAAAATTTTTCAGAGATGAAATTGGGTGGGTGGGGGGTCAAATTCGCGGAAACCAAAGGCTGCTGATACCATATGTTAAGGTCTAAGACCCCGTGTGTGGCCCGATCTCGCGAATGACCCAAGAATCAAGGGGGAAAGAGAGGGAGAGGCGGAAGAACACGAAGAACGCGAAGAACACAACGCACACCAACCCGATACAATCGATACTTACCCTCGTGGCTCGATGGACCACGCCAATAGAATCACCACGGGAGAGACTCGAGGTAGAATCCCGGAGTGAGAGATCGGTGTTGAGGATGGAGGTAGGTGAGGGAGAGAGAGTGGGCTACACTAGAATCTCACTCACATAGATCCAATCATCCAACATGGGGTGCCTTGATACAAAGGGGATGAAACCCTAGGGAGACAAAGCTCAAAGTTATGTTTAAGCCTAAATCTTGTCTAACCAGCTATGGGAGCGAGCTGGGGTCTTTTATAGGCATACAAGGCGACCTGGGTCGACAAGGTACAAGTGGGTGGGTCAAAACCGACGGATCCGGTTTGGGGCCGGGGCCCGGGGCTGTGGACCGGATGGTCCTGGCCACGGTCGGTCGACCGTCGCAAACCGGAAACCTCGCAGATTTCCGTCCGGTTGGCCTCCAGACGATGCCCGGGTGCGCCCGGCTCAGGCCCGGTCTCGACCGGCCTCTGCACCGGCTGTCCGGTCGTGGCCCGGCCCGACCGCCTGGGCTGGCCGGCCTGTTCCTCCCTCCTCTTCTTCCTCTTCCTTCTCCTCTTCTTCCCTTCTTCTTCTTCCTTCTTCCATGCACCATGGGGGTTCCTTCTCTCTTGGTCCTTGTCGACATCGGCACCTATAGACATCATGATAGGCATGAGGTAGCATGCCATTCAAGTTGGTGTTGAGATCGACCATAGAGAGGAAGGAGTTCACCTTGACGTATATGGCGGGGTTTTGTGTTGTTGGTCCACTTGGGGGACTCCTTGGCCATGGTGTAGCGTCGACGATAGGCGGGGATGCACTTGTCGGTCTTGAAGCGGAGGTGTCCAAAAGCCACCCCGCATCACAGCCGGCCCAGAGACCGGTCCGACCGGCCCCCAGACCGGACACGCCGGCGCCAACTCCGGTCCAACCGGACCACTGACCGGCTCCTCGTCTTCGACATCGACTAACACCACCGCCGACCACCACCACCACCATCATCTCCACCATCGCAGGTATAACTTGCAGTAACCCTTGTAGCCCTCTTCTTTTTGCGATCTATCCCACGTGATGTAGCCCCGCTCACCAACGACACTACATCAAGGCCAACAAGTCCCCCAAGTGGACCAATGACAAGGGCTCGAGTTAAAGCTCTACACGACAAGGTGAACTCGCTCCTCACTTCCCTCGACCTAGATACCCCATTGGATGGAATGCTACCTCATGCCGAAACCCTTTGTGTCATTAGGTATGTGGAGCATCAAGATCACGGAGAGGACGGTACGTCATGGTCAAGGGAAGGTGATGCGGGGTGGCCTTCGGACACCTCCCCACCAAGACCAACAAGTCCCCCAAGCGGACCAATGACAAGGGCTCGAGTTAAAGCCCTACACGACAAGGTGAACTCGCTCCTCACTTCCCTCGACCTAGATACCCCATTGGATGGAATGCTACCTCATGCCGAAACCCTTTGTGTCATTAGGTACGTGGAGCATCAAGACCACGGAGAGGACATGATGAGGTCTGAGACCCCGATTGTGGCCCGATCTCGCGAATGACCCAAGGAATCAAGGGGAAAAGAGGGGGGAAAGGCGGAAGAACACGAAGAACACTAAGAACACACGAAGATCCACGCACACCAACCCGATACAATCGATGCTTACCCTCACGGCTCGATGGACCGTGCCAATAGAATCCGCCCGGAAGAGACTCGAGGTAGAATTCCGAGAAGAGAGACCGGTGGGAAGGACGAATCAAGGAGTGGGAGAGAGAGTGTAAAACACTAGAATCTCACACTACCAAATCCATACATCCACAAGGGTTGCCTTGATTTACAGAGGGATGATACCCAAGGGAGACTAAGCTCAAAGTTAGGTTTGAGTTCTAAACAAGTCTGAAAAGTAAAGGAGGGGTCCCAGCTACTTAAATAGGCAAGCACAGCCAGCAAGGGCGAACAGGTACGCGAATGGATAAGTCAAGGCAGTTTGGTGGGGTATTCCCGTCGGATCCGGTTGGGCGTCCTGGTCGATCGGGCTCGTGGACCGGGCTGTCCGGTCAGGGTCCTGGCTCGATCGGCTCGTGACCGGCGGTCCGGGCATGGGTCCGGGCGACCGGCCGCCAGCCGGGATTCTCGCGAAGAGTCCGGTCCTGGGTCCGGTCGTCGTCCGGTACGAGGGAGTTGGCCCGGTTTGCGCCCGGTTGACCGGGCCTGTGGCCGGGGCGTCCGGTCGTGGGTCCGGTCTGACCGGGCTCTGGACCGGCTAGCGTCCTTCTCTTCCTTGGCGCTCTTCGGGCGACGTCGGCTTCGGCTTCATGTTCATCTCCAGGTTCCTCTGCTCCACTCCTTCTCTTGACCATGATGTCTCGTCCTCTCCGGGGTCTTGGTGCGCCTTGTACCTAATGACACATAGCACGTCGGCATGAGGTAGCAATCCATCCAAAGGGGTATCAAGGTCAAGGGTGGTGAGGAGCGAGTTCACCTTGTCATGTATCGCTTTGGCTCGAGCCCTTGTCATTGGTCCGCTTGGGGGACTTGTTGGTCTTGGTGAGGAGGTGTCCGAAGGCCACCCCGCATCATCTCCCCCCCCTTGGGAGAGAGTCGTCCTCGACTCTTGTTCCTCCTCATCTCCATGATAGGGTGAAAGGTCCGAGACGTTGAAGGTGTTGCTCACCAAGTACCTTGATGTTGGTATGTCGATGACGTAGGCGTTGTTGTTGATGCGCTTGAGGACCTTGAAAGGCCCATCTCCTCTTGGCTTGAGCTTGGAGTTGCGTTCTTGCGGGAACCTTTCTTTCCTTAGGTGGATCCAAACGAGGTCTCCTTCTTCAAACACGCGTTCCTTTTTCTTGGCGTTGAGGCGGTTGGCTTGGCGAAGTACATGCTCTTGTATGGTTGCTCTTGTCTCTTCATGTAGTTTCTTCATGGCGGTGGTGCGCTCGTCGAAGTCCATGTTCGTTCTTTCATGAAGAGGTAGTGGGAGGATGTCGAGTGCCGTTGGAGGTTCGAATCCGTAGACGATCATGAAGGGACTCCTTGAGGTTGTGGAGTGCTTGGCTCGATTGTAGGCGAACTCCGCATGGGGTAGGCAATCTTCCCATGACTTCAAATTTGTCTTCACAAGTGTGCGGAGAAGGGTGGAGAGGCTTCGATTGACCACTTCGGTTTGTCCATCGGTTTGAGGGTGCGAGGACGATGAGAACAAGAGCTTCACTCCAAACTTCGCCATGAGCGACTTAAATAGGTAACTCATGAACTTGACGTCTCGATCCGACACAATGCTTGCCGGTATCCCATGTAGGCGAACCACTTCCCTGAAAAACAATGAAGCAATGTGTGAAGCATCATCGCTCTTATGACATGGTATGAAATGAGCCATTTTAGAGAACCTATCCACTACCACAAATATTGAGTCATGACCATGTTTGGTGCGGGGCAAGCCAAGTACAAAGTCCATGCTTATGTCCGACCAAGGTGCATGTGGAATGGGTAAAGGCATGTAAAGACCATAGGGATTGGAAGTAGACTTAGCTTGTAAGCATGTTGTACACCGGCGGCAAAGGCGTTCCACGTCGCGGTACATTCTTGGCCAATAGTAGTGGGTTGAGAGCATGGCATATGTCTTCTCTCGTCCAAAGTGACCCATGAGACCACCTCCATGTGACTCTTGCAAAAGCAACTTACGAAGAGAAGACTCGGGAATGCAAATCTTGTTAGCTTTAAACAAGTAGCCATCATGCAAATAGAAATCATCAAATCCGCGGTCAACGGAACACTTGGCAAAGATTGGACCAAAGAAAGCGTCGGAAGGGTAAAGTTCCTTGATCTCCTCAAGACCCAAAATGTGAAACTCCAAGCGGGTGAGTAGAAGAGTAATCTTGCGGGAAAGTGCATCCACATCCACATTTTCCTTGCCCTTTTTGTATTTGATTACATAAGGGAAGGACTCTATGAACTCAACCCACTTAGCATGTCTCTTGTTCAAATGTTGTTGACTTTTCAAATACTTCAAGGACTCATGATCCGAATGGATAACCAACTCTTTTGGCCAAAGGTAGTGTTGCCAAACTTCAAGAACACGAACCAAAGCATAAAGCTCCTTGTCATATATAGGATAGTTGAGGCGTGCGCCATCCAACTTCTCGCTATAGTATGCCACGGGTTTTCCATTTTGCATGAGAACACCACCGATTCCAAGGCCACTCGCATCGCATTCGATCTCAAATGTTTTGGCAAAATCGGGAAGAGCAAGTAATGGTGCCTCGGTGAGTCTCTTTTTCAATTCATCAAAAGCTTTTTGTTGTGATTTGCCCCAAACGAACGGAACATTCTTTTTTGTAAGCTCGTTTAAAGGGCAAGCAATGGTGCTGAAATCTTTCACAAAGCGGCGGTAAAATCCGGCAAGTCCATGGAAGCTTCGAACTTGGCCAACATTTGTGGGAGTGGGCCAATTGTGGATGGCCTCAACTTTGGAAGAATCAACTTCAATCCCGTTGGCGGAAACCACAAAACCAAGAAAAACCAATTTGTTTTGAGCGAAATGGCATTTTGGAAGGTTGGCAAAGAGCTTCTCGTGGCGCAAGATGCATAAGACTTCTCTCACATGTTGAACATGGTCCTCGAGATTTTTGCTATAGATGAGAATATCATCAAAGTAGACAACTACGCTCTTGCCAATGAGAGGTCGCAAAATGTGATTCATAAGACGCATGAAAGTGGAAGGAGCATTGGAAAGACCAAATGGCATGACGAGCCATTCATAGAGACCAAGCTTGGTCTTGAATGCCGTCTTTCATTCATCACCAATTGCCATGCGAATTTGGTGGTAGCCACTACGCAAATCAATCTTCGAGAAAATGGTGGCACCACTCAATTCATCAAGCATATCATCTAAACGCGGAATGGGATGTCGATAACGGACGGTAATGGCATTGATAGGGCGGCAATCCATACACATCCGTTGCGTCTCATCCGGTTTAGGCACAAGAATGACGGGAACGGCATAAGGGCTAAGGCTTTCTCGGACATACCCTTTAGCGAGGAGGTCTTGAATTTGGCGTTGGATCTCCTTGGTATCCTCGGGGTTGGTGCGGTAAGCGGCGCGGTTTGGTAGTGGAGCGCCGGGTATGAGGTCGATGCGATGCTCGATGCCTCGAAGCGGTGGTAGTCCATGAGGGAGCTCGTCGGGGAAGACGTCTTGGAACTCCTTCAAAAGAGACAACAAAGACGAAGGAATGTTGGTTAAGTCGTTAGTCTCCGACGAGAGGCCCTTGCAAATGAGCACGTAGTGTATGGTGGTGGATGGGTTGTCTTTCACTTCTCTCCACTCGCTTTTGGTGGTTAGGAGGACACTCTTTCTCTCACTCATATGTGGGTGGTGGCGCTCACTCTCTTTTTGTTGGGTAGCTCCCTCTCCTCTCAACTCACTATGGTGGATGTGGTGTTGTGCCCTCGCTAAAGCCTTCGCATTGTCGGCGATGATTTGGCTAGGAGTCATTGGGCGAAGCTCGAACTTCTTGTCCTTGACCTTGAAGGTGTATGCATTGGAGTAACCATCATGTATGGCCTTCTTGTCAAATTGCCATGGGCGGCCAAGCAACATGTGGCACACGGTCATCGGCACCACGTCACACTCGACGGTGTCTTCATAGGGTCCTATCTTGAAGTTGACGGTGACGGTGTGTTGAATCTTGACATTGCCCTTGTCACTCAACCATTGGACATGGTATGGATGAGGATGCTTGCGAAGCGTGAGGTTGAGCTTCTCACATAGCTCGGTGCTTGCCAAATTGTGGCAACTCCCACCATCGATGATGACCTTGATTGACTTGCCACCAATGCCGGCACGCGTTTGGAAGATGTTGCATCTTTGGTCTTCCATAGCTTGGGGTTGAGTGGTGAGCACTCGAGTGACCACAAGAGAAGGGCTTGGATCATGTGTGCATAAGAGGGGGTCTTCTCCACTTTCTTCATCATAGTCTTCCTCATTAGCAACGGCGGCTTGCACTAGGGATTCATATTCACCTTCACTTAGCGTCTCTATGTCACCATTCTCCATAGTGATCATGACCTTGGTGTTCTTGCACTCAAAGGACTTGTGGCCTTGGGTGCCACACTTGAAGCAAGTGACATTGGAGGGTCCCGTAGAGGCCTTAGAGGAGGCGGTGGAGGATACCGTTTGCTTCATGCGACTTTGTATGGAAGGTTGCTTGGAAGGTGTAGAGGATGCGGTTGGCTTGACACTTGTTGTAGGAGTTGATGTGGCAAGCTTGGAGGCGAAGTATTGCTTGGACTTCGAGTACTTGATGTCCTCATTCACTTGACGCTCGGCCTTGGAAGCTTGGTGAACCAACTCAACCATGTTGGAGTATTGTTGGAACTCCACAATCCTCTTGATGGGGTAGTTGAGGCCATTGAAGAACCTAGCGATGGTTTGGTTCTCGGACTCTTGGATGTTTGCTCGCATCATGGTTAACTCCATCTCCTTGAAGAATTCCTCAACGGTCTTGGTGCCTTGCTTCAACTTTTGTAGCTTGTTGAAGAGATCGGTCTTGTAGTGTTTAGGGACAAAGCGAGCTTCCATCTCCTCCTTCATGTCTTCCCAAGTATCAATTGGAGGATCACCCTTTTCTTCCCTAAGAGTGACAACTTGTTCCCACCAAGTGTTGGCATAATCTTCAAATTCGAGGGAGGCCATGGCTACTTTCTTGGCACCGGAGTAGTTATGGATGCGGAAGATCTTGTCAACCTTGAGTGCCCATGAGAGGTAGGCCTCGGCGTCGTCTTCACCCTTGAACTTGGGCATGTTGAACTTGAGCTTTCCATACATATTCTCTTCATCTTCCATGTTCCTTCGGCGAGGACGGATGCCTTCATCTCTTGCGACTTGAGGTGGTAGAGGAGGTCTTCCACGACCAACCATAGCATTGGGTTGGCGGTTGAGGTGCACACTAGCTTCACTTGGCTCATGTTGAGGAAGTTGTTGCGGATCTTGACGAGGTTGTTGACGTTGTCCAATGTTGGCTCTCTCATCTTGATCTTGTTGAGGTTGTACTCGGCCCCTTTGGTCATGTCGAGGATGGTTCCGGAGGTCACGCCTTGGTGGATCTTGATGACCTTGGTCTTGAGCATCCACATGGGCTTGACGATGAGGTGCCGGGTCCATGTTGTGGAGGACGTTGTCTTGGGGTTGGTCGTCATGCCCATGGTGGGCATGGCGAGCCGCTTGATGACGATCTTGGTGAAGAGCTTGTTCTTGTTGCGGACGTTCATGAGGACGAGCATGGCGATGGAACTCTCCGCGCCTTGAGTTGGAGCGAGAATCATCATGACGAGCGTGCGGTCGACGAGAGCGATGGTGATCTCCATGCCTTGAGTCGGAGCTTGAGGACGAATGGCGATCATGGGAGTAGTCATCATGTGAGGAGGTCGATGACGATGAGGAAGTAGAGCGATGTCGATGTCGACGGCCCAAGTTGTTGATGGCGCGCTCGAGGCTATCCATGCGCCGCTCCATGTTTGCATCATTGGCCGTCACTTGGTCATGCAAGTTGTCCGTAGCTTCACGAAGAAGGATCATATCTTGGTTCACTTGGCCGAAGTTGTGGGCCACTTCTTCATATTGTTCATCGATGCGTGTCTCGAACAAGTGGAGTTGGTCCTTGAACTCTTGGTGTTGCACCCATAGGTTGTGTTGGGTGGCCAACCTCTCGGAGGGGTGTAGGACCTCATCCTCCTTTGCTTGGTCTCCGTGCCTATCCATGATCACAAGACAAGAACTATGTTGTGGATGTTAGTGGAAGGAGACTACCTCTCACTCTTACCGTGGCAAGATAGTATTAAGGCAATCAACCAAGCCGAAAGTAAGACCAATTGTATCGGGACACACACAAAGGCACACGCAAAAGCTAGCAAATATGGTGTTAGGAATGGATGGTGGAAAGCCAAAAGACGAAATCCAAAATCGAGTATGTTGTTAAGAGTGGGTAAGGTCCAAAAATCCAAGTGTCAAAGTGGCGATCACTATAAACACGGAAAAATGTGGAACTCACACACGGGATGAGCGGGGTTAGTGCAACCAAGGAACGAGCGGAAAAAGGAAAAACCCAAAACAAGGGTGCTCAATGTCACACTAACGCAAGAAGAGATCGAAGCTAGGTTGCATAGAGTAGAAACACCAAGATTCGCACGAGGTCTCTCTTCTCTATCTCTCTTGCTTGCTTAAAAGCTTTTCACTCTTTTTGTATCGGTGGCACTTTGCACTTTTATTTTCTCCTCCTTTTTTTTTCACTAGCACACTATGCTCTTACTCTTTTGCTGGCCACTCACGAGCTCCACTTATGAGCTTTACTCACACAACGCACACCCTCACGGTCGGGACCTCGTGCGATGTTTCGCAACACTCGGAAGCTTCGCTCGTGGGATAGATCGCAAAAAGAAGAAGGCTACAAGGGTTACTGCAAGTTATACCTGTGATGGTGGAGATGGTGGTGGTGGTGGTGGTCGGCGGTGGTGTTAGTCGATGTCGAAGACGAGGAGCCCGGTCGGTGGTCCGGTCGGACCGGGTGTGGCGCCGGCTGCTCCGGTGCAGGGTCCGGTTGGCCGGCACGGACCGGCTGCTCCGGCTTGCGGCCGGTTGACCGGGTTCTGCGCCAGACGGTCCGGTCTGGGGGCCGGTTGACCGGGTTTGAAACCGGATTCGTCGATTTGGAGTTTTCTCTCTCCTGTTCTTCCCCAAACCAAAACCAAATCGGCCAAAACGAAGGGAAACGATGGAATTGGAGGCTAAAAGTTGGGGAAATAGTAGATCAAGCACAACAACACCAGATCCACGGAGCAAAACCACTCAAAACTCAACCAAATCAAAGATCCGTCCAAAGGCAATTTAGGGCTATTTTTTGGAAAAATTTCTAGGAACGAAATTGGGTGGGTGGAGGGTCAAATCCGCGGAACGAAATGAGGTATCAGCAGCCTTTGGTTTCCGCGGATTTGACCCTCCACCCACCCAATTTCGTTTCTAGAAAATTTTCCAAAAAATAGCCCTAAATTGCCTTTGGACGGATCTGTGATTTGGTTGAGTTTTGAGTGGTTTTGCTCCGTGGATCTGATGTTGTTGTGCTTGATCTACTATTTCCCCAACTTTTAGCCTCCAATTCCATCGTTTCCCTTCGTTTTGGCCGATTTGGTTTTGGTTTGGGGAAGAACAGGAGAGAGAAAGCTCCAAATCGTGCAGCTCGGTTGAGAACCCGGTCAACCGGCCCCCAGACCGGACCGTCCGGCGCAGATCCCGGCCAACCGGCCGCAAACCGGACAGCCGGCCCAGAGACCGGTCCGACCGGCCCCTAGACCGGACACGCCGGCGACAACTCCGGTCCAACCGGACCAGCGACCGGGCTCCTCGTCTTCGACATCGTCTAACACCACCGCCGACCACCACCACCACCATCATCTCCACCATCGCAGGTAAAACTTGCAGTAACCCTTGTAGCCCTCTTCTTTTTGCGATCTATCCCACGAGCGAAGCTTTCGAGTGTTGCGAAACATCGCACGAGGTCCCGACCGTGAGGGTGTGCGTTGTGTGAGTAAAGCTCATAAGTGGAGCTCGTGAGTGGCCAGCAAAAGAGTAAGAGCATAGTGTGCTAGTGAAAAAAAAAAGAGAAAAGCAAAGTGCAAAGTGCCACCGATACAAAAAGAGTGAAAAGCTTTTAAGCAAGCACGAGAGATAGAGAAGAGAGACCTCGTGCGAATCTTGGTGTTTCTACTCTATGCAACCTAGCTTCGATCTCTTCTTGCGTTAGTGTGACATTGAGCACCCTCGTTTTGGGTTTTTCCTTTTTCCGCTCGTTCCTTGGTTGCACTAACCCCGCTCATCCCGTGTGTGAGTTCCACATTTTTCCGTGTTTATATTGATCGCCACTTTGACACTTGGATTTTTGGACCTTACCCACTCTTAACAACATACTCGATTTTGGATTTCGTCTTTTGGCTTTCCACCATCCATTCCTAACACCATATTTGCTAGCTTTTGCGTGTGTTTCGTGTGTGTCCCGATACAATTGGTCTTACTTTCGGCTTGGTTGATTGCCTCAATACTATCTTGCCACGGTAAGAGTGAGAGGTAGTCTCCTTCCACTAACATCCACAACATAGTTCTTGTCTTGTGATCATGGATAGGCACGGAGACCAAGCAAAGGAGGATGAGGTCCTACACCCCTCCGAGAGGTTGGCCACCCAACACAACCTATGGGTGCAACGCCAAGAGTTCAAGGACCAACTCAACTTGTTCGAGACACGCATCGATGAACAATATGAAGAAGTGGCCCACAACTTCGGCCAAGTGAACCAAGATATGATCCTTCTTCGTGAAGCTACGGACAACTTGCATGACCAAGTGACGGCCAATGATGCAAACATGGAGCGGCGCATGGATAGCCTCGAGCGCGCCATCAACAACTTGGGTCGTCGACATCGACATCGCTCTACTTCCTCATCGTCATCGACATCATCACATGATGACTACTCCCGTGATCACCATTCGTCCTCAAGCTCCGACTCAAGGCATGGAGATCATCATCGCTCTCGTCGACCGCACGCTCGTCATGATGATTCTCGCTCCAACTCAAGGCGCGGAGAGTTCCATCGCCATGCTCGTCCTCATGAACGTCCGCAACAAGATCAAGCTCTTCACCAAGATCGTCATCAAGCGGCTCGCCATGCCCACCATGGGCATGACGACCAACCCCAAGACAACGTCCTCCACAACATGGACCCGACACCTCATCGTCAAGCCCATGTGGATGCTCAAGACCAAGGTCATCAAGATCCACCAAGGCGTGATCTCCGGAATCATCCTCGCCATGACCAAAGGGGCCGAGGACAACCCCAACATGATCAAGATGAGAGGGCCAACATTGGACAACGTCAACAACCTCGTCAAGATCCGCAACAACATCCTCAACATGAGCCAAGTGAAGCTAGTGTTCACCTCCAACGCCAACCCAATGCTATGGTTGGTCGTGGAAGACCTCCTCTACCACCTCAAGTCGCAAGAGATGAAGGCATCCGTCCTCGCCGAAGGAACATGGAAGATGAAGAGAATATGTATGGAAAGCTCAAGTTCAACATGCCCAAGTTCAAGGGTGAAGACGTGATGTAGCCCCGCCTATCGTCGACGCTACACCATGGCCAAGGAGTCCCCCAAGTGGACCAACAACACAAAACCCCGCCATATATGTCAAGGTGAACTCTTTCCTCTCTATGGTCGATCTCAACACCAACTTGAATGGTATGCTACCTCATGCCTATCATCATGATGTCTATAGGTGCCGACGTCGACAAGGACCAAGAGAGAAGGAACCCCCATGGTGCATGGAAGAAGGAAGAAGAAGAAGGGAAGAAGAGGAGAAGGAAGAGGAAGAAGAGTAGGGAGGAACAGGCCGGCCAGCCCAGAGGCCGGTCAGACCGGGCCACAGACCGGACAGGCCGGCGCAGAGGCCGGTCAGACCGGCCACAGCATCGGGCGCACCTGCATCGTATCGAGACCAACCGGACGGAAATCTGCGAGGTTTCCGCTTTGCGACCGGTCGACCGGACTCCGTGATCGGACCACCGGTCCACAGCCGTCCGACCGGCCCCAAACCGGATCCGTCGAGTTTGACCCACCCACTTGTACCTTTTCGACCCAGGTCGCCTTGTATGCCTATAAAAGACCCCAGCTCGCCCCCATAGCTGGTTAGACAAGATTTAGGCTTAAACATGACTTTGAGCTTTGTCTCCCTAGGGTTTCATCCCCTTTGTATCAAGGCAACCCATGTTGGATGATTGGATCTATGTGAGTGAGATTCTAGTGTAGCCCACTCTCTCTCCCTCACCTACCTCCATCCTCAACACCGATCTCTCACTCCGGGATTCTACCTCGAGTCTCTCCCGTGGTGATTCTATTGGCGTGGTCCATCGAGCCACGAGGGTAAGTATCGATTGTATCGGGTTGGTGTGCGTTGTGTTCTTCGCGTTCTTCGTGTTCTTCCGCCTCTCCCTCTCTTTCCCCCTTTGATTCTTGGGTCATTCGCAAGATCGGGCCACACACGGGGTCTTAGACCTCATCATATGGTATCAGCAGCCTTTGGTTTCCGCGAATTTGACCCCCCACCCATCCAATTTCGTCTCTAAAAAATTTCCCCAAAAATCCCCAAAAAATAGCACTAATTTGCCTTTGGATGGATCTGCGATTTGGTTGCGTTTTGAGTGGTTTTGGTCCATGGATTTGGTGTTGAGGTGCTTGATCTACTATTTCCCCCACTTTCTAGCCCCCAATTCCATCATTTCCCTTCGTTTTGGTCGATTTGGCTTGATTTCGCTCAAGAACAGGAGAGAGAAAAACTGTGCCCCGCGAAATCCGGTCGACCGGGCGCCAACCGGGCGGTGACCGGACAGCTCGGTGCCGAGGGCCGGTCCAATCGGGCGCCAGGCCGGGCGCCAACCGGCGCCAACCGGCGCCGAGGGCCGAGAACCGTCCAGCGGGCTGTAGACCGGGCAGGCCGGTCCAGGGCCTGGTCAACCGGGCGCTAACCGGGCGCCACCTCCACCACCACCTCCGCCAACCACCGCCACCCTCTCCGCCGCCGGCAACCACCGCCACCCTCCCAAAACCACCGGGAAACATCACCGCGGCCCCATAACCTCCGCCGCAACCGCAAGGGCATCGACACCCACCACCGCCACCACCGCCGAGCTACTTTGACCCATCTTATCCGCTAACTTGTGTTTGCTTGTTCCGGTTTGAGTGCCTTGTTTATGCAACTAACCCGCAGCTCCGAAGCAAGCGACGACATCATCGGCACCCCGGACTTGCAAACGTACTCTTGACACCACCGCCGTCATCGCAAGTTGCGTGTTCATCACCGCCTAACATCTTAGGTATAACTTGCATTACCTTGTAACCCCTCTTCTTTTGCGATCTATCCTATCGAGCATTGCTTATCTAGTGTTGCGAGACATTGCACGTGGCCCCGATTGTGAGGTGTGTGTAGTGTGGAGTCAAGCTTCTAAGCAAAACTCGTGTGGCAAGATAGCAAAAGCGAGCTAACGCTAACATAGTGCGAGAAAAAGCCGCCAAAACACAAAAAGAGTGCAAGTGCACCATAGAGCAAAAGTGTGCGAGTGCCATCATACATACAAATACACAAAAGAGTGTAAGTGCCACCAAATACAAAAAGAGGGAAAAGCTTTTAAGCAAAAGAGAGAAAAGAGAAGAGAGGCCGCGTGTGAATCTTGTTGTCTCTTCGTTTGCAACCAAAGCTTTGCCTCTCCTTGTGTTAGTGTGACACCGAGCAACCTTGCTTTCGGGCTTCATACACTTTTCCGCTCATTCCTTGGTCGCACTAACCCCGCTTATCCCGTGTGTGAGTTCCATACCTTTTCCGTGTTTATAGTGATCATCGCTTTGACATTTGAACTTTTGGATCTTACCCACTCTTAACAACAAACTTGATTTCGGATTTCATCTTTTGGCTTTCCACCATACTCACCTAACACCATATTTGCTAGCTTTTGCGTGTGTCTTTGTGTGAGTGCCCGATACAATTGTTCTAACTCTCGGTTTGTTGGATCACCCCAATCTTGTCATACCACGGTAAGATTGCGAGGTAGTGTTCTTCCACTAACATACACCATATAGATACCGTCTTGCTAACATGTATAGCGAAGAAGAAGATACGGAGGAGTACACGGAGCACTTCGAGGAGGATGCCTCTTCAAGCACCGCGGATGTGGAGGAACATGTGGAGCTCTACACCGACTATGGCTCCGCAAGCATCGCCAACATGACCGACATCGAGGAGCTCTACACCGACTATGGCTCCGCGAGCATCGCCAACATGGACGACATCGACGAGATCTACATCGACACTTGCTCAACAAGCATGGACGACATGGTGGAGCACCATCACGAGGACGACATCGACCCCACCATGTCCACCGCCGATGCTCCCACATACCCCTACTTGGCCAATGGAGCTACATATGAAGATCGAGGACCTCCACGATGGCATCATCATGTGGATCATCAAGAGCGTCCCCAACATATTCGGCATCGCCACACTTCTCCGAGATCCACAAGGCGCCATCATGAGAGTGCCTATGCACAAGATCATCGACATCACGGACATCATATGGAGCATCAAGAGCGCCCCCACCATGAGCCATCAACTAGGCAAGGCAAGGACCGTCATCGACTCACACCATCTCATGATCGTCGTCGACCACCACCACCTCATGGTCTACATCGACATCCTTCCACACATGATCTTCGACGACACCACTCAAGACATGGTGATGAGGCAAGAAGACGAGAGCCTCGACATGAAGACCTTCCTCATAAGGCGACTTCTACCTCTTGCGCCACCACCACAATGGCCCCTACCTCGTCATATGCCTATGGACTCCGATGCTACAAGTGCAAGCAACAAGGCCACCTTCCACGGGAATGTCCCAATCTCCTATGTGAGGTGTGCAAGGCCAAGGGTCACGTGGCATGGCAATGCACAACGCCAAGCGCCAAGAAGCTATACTTCGACGAGCTCAATGCACAAGTCTCCAAGATGCCACCACTTGAGGACGACTTAGGAGGCGATGGAGTTGAGCATGGTGAGCATGGGATTCTCCCTTCACCCACGGAGGCGCATGGAGTTGAGATGGTTGAGCATGGGATGTTCCCTTCAACCAAGGAGGCGCATGGAGATGAGCAAGTCGAACCTACTCCTATATGCTTAATTGATGAGTTGGTACCAATCCCATGTGAGCATGAGAGCCACTTAACCCACTTGAGTGAGAGTGATAGTGAGTTGAGTGACTTCCACCCCATATGTGAGTTTGAGTGCTTCCATTTGGAGGACATGAGTGATACACAAAGTGAGTTGAGAGAGGTAGATGATAGGTCCATGGAGGACATCGCATTTGCTAACACATTAACCTCTCCCTCGTTTGTGTCTTCTTATGTTGCACTAGGTTCCACGGAGGACGAGTTCCCGCTCATGGAGAAGATGTACATGGTGCATGAAGACGATGATATCTCACCATGCTTGCTCCAAGATGGACATGTCGACCACATGGATCCTCCTACTTCCACAACACCTACATCACATGAGTCGGCCTTCAAAGGTAACAACATAGGTGTTGATAATGCCATGATCCCACTAGTGGACATGATGACTTATGAGTGCATGCATGACCTTGATGATATATTTGCTACGTCACATGCTACTTTCATTTTCCCATGCGATACTTTGCTTGATAACATTGTTGACAATGTGCAAGTGTATGCTTGTGATACCATGACCATGCCATGCTATGAGAGCTTCAATTTTTCTACCATTGCTTGCAACATGTCGACCACTTGCTCTTTCCCATGTATTGCTTGCAATGATAATGACAAGGATGGCATTAGCTTCCAAATGCTTTGTCCCAAATGTTTACACTCTTCCATGATCCTTCCATCCAAGATTGCGAACAATTGCTCTTTCCTATGCTTGGTATGCAAGAATGCTTATTTTATTGTTCACGAGATGGCCCCCATAGCCTTCTCAATCTTTGATGATCATGAGTTACCACATGCCACGAATGCACCTTCATGCCATTTGCACAATCGCCATGCATTTCATACTATCTTGCTTGACACTAATGGTGATGTGCACAAGACATGGAACATCATGATGGATGATGTATTCATCTACCATGCACACACGCTTTTTGTTTTGCTTATTCCATGTGTAGGTACACGGCCGACCACTTCCACCGCTACGGAGCATGAGCTCACAAAACGCGCAATTGAGAGCTACTGATGTAGCCCCGGTCACCGACGTCGCTACACCAAGACCATCAAGTGCAACCCCGCCTATCGTCGACGCTACACCATGGCCAAAGAGTCCCCCAAGTGGACCTTCAACCCTAAACCACGCTACACGCGACAAGGTGAACTCCTTCCTCTCGATACTCGACCTCGTCCATACCTTGAATGGAATGCTACCTCATATCTGTGTGCTACATATCATTAGGTACAACGATCATCGAGGAACCGGAGAGGAGGAACACCCATGGTGCAAGGAAGCGAGGGAAGGGAAGAGGAGCCATTCATCATGGTGCAAGGAAGAAGGAAGAAGAAGGGAAGACCAAAGAGAAGGAGAAGAAGTGCTCCAGCCGCCGGCCACAAGACAAAGGCCAAGACTGCCGCTTCAACAAAGCCGCACTGCCGCCATGGCTTGCATCGCCACCCAAGCAAGCCAAGATCTGCCGGCCCAACCGGCACTGCCGCCCCGAGCACGCCGGCACTGCCGGCCCCATCGAAGTCAACTTATCTCAGCCGTCTATTTATCATCTATGCCTAGAACTACTTTATTGTAATGCCCCTTTTACCCCTGGACGGATCTGGGCCTATAAGTACCTCTCCCCTTCCTCCAGATTAGGGTTAGACAAGATTTAGGCTTAAACATATTTGAGCTTTGTCTCCCTAGGGTTTCATCCCCTTTGTACCAAGGCACTCTTGAAGGATTTCTGCTCTTCATGGATGATTCAAGGCTATCACCTCTCTCATCCAAGTTCTAGTTGAGATCTCCTCACCAATCTCCCACTTGTTAGATTCTACCCAAGGGTCTCTCTAAGAAGTGGTTCTATTGGCTTGGTCTAATCTACCAAGGGAGTAAATTGATTTGTGTTGGGTTGTGTGTGTTTGTATCTGGATCTTGTGTGTGTTCTTCCTCTTTCCCATCTCCCCATCCACTCACTTGGTCAAATTCGTGGGATCTGGGCAAACCCTAGCCCTCAGGCCACATCAAATGGTATCAGAAGCTCTTGGTTAGCACGGATTTGACCCCCACCCATCCAATTTCGCCCAAAAAAAAAAATTTCCAAAAAAATTCCCAAAAAATAGCCCTAAAATTGCCTTTGGTCAGATCTGCAATTTTGTTGAGTTTTTAGTGGTTTTGATCCATGGATTTCGTGTTCCTATGGTAGATCTACATCTCCACCAAATTTCGCTGTCAAATTCCTTCTATTTCTCCGCGAATTGACGAATTTCTGTCCGTATTTCCGCTCAGTTCGTCGAGCTGTTCATCCAAGCCAGGCTTGACCGCACGCCGCCTACTTGGCATCGCCGTGTTCGCTGCATCGCCGGTTCCTCTTCAGCGGCAGTGCCGCTAGCCATCACCACCGTCTGCCTCCGCTCGATTCCCACCTGGGCGCCGCCGCGCATCACCACTCGCCAGCCACACCACGTCCCGCCTCCGCTCAAATCACCAAGCCGCGCCGCCCCTGGTTCCACCCCGCGCACAGCGCCCCAATCACCTCGATCCGCCTCCGGCCCAAGCCCCGCACGCCGGCCTCGACCGCGCCCTGCCCCAGCTCGCAGCACGCGCAAGCCCCTGGTCAATCCAGGCCCGCCGTCAAGCTTCCTCCAGCTTACCAAGATTCACGCGCAGCACCTCCAAGCGAGCTTCCGCCGCAACCGCCGCTTCGCGGCATCTCCCGCGCGCAAGGCAGGCGCAAGCCTCCACGCGCGCGCGCTTGCTCCTGGCCAAGACCGCCTCCATCAGCGCCGCACGTCCGCATCTCATCGGCAGCGGCCAAGTCAACCGGCACAGCCGTGCCAAGACAAAGACAGCCCGGGCAAAGATTGTTCCAATTTCGTCCAATTTTGATCCATCTTTTTGCTCCAAATTTTGACAACTTTCCGGCGCCCGTTTGACTTCAAACTTTAACAACACCCTCCAACGACTCTACATAGTCTATGTCTAATTTTTGACGATTTTTGGAGCCCAACTTTTGACCGTTTTGACCCTACTTTTCGGGCATTGACATAATTTGCCCGGTTTCCGTTTTGGAGTGCAAGGATTGTCTTTTGAGCTTCCGCGTCTACATCAACACCGCGGCGACACCTTCGGCACCCCGGACTCCGGCGCAACTACGACACCATCGTCGTCATCACCGCAAGTTGTGTGTTCCGACACCGCCTAACATATTCATCTAGGTATAACTTGCCCCCACCTTGTAACCCCTCTTCCTTTTGCGATCTATCCTATCGAGCATTGCTTATCAAGTGTTGCGAGACATTGCACGTGGCCCCGATTGTGAGGTGTGTGTGTAGTGTGGAGTCAAGCTTCTAAGCAAAACTCGTGTGGCAAGATAGCACAAGCGAGCTAACGCTAACATAGTGCGAGAAAAAAGCCGCCAAAACACAAAAAGAGTGCAAGTGCACCATAGAGCAAAAGTGTGCGAGTGCCATCATACATACAAAGACACAAAGAGTGTAAGTGCCACCAAATACAAAAAGAGGAAAAAAGCTTTTAAGCAAAAGAGAGAAAAGAGAAGAGAGGCCGCGTGTGAATCTTGTTGTCTCTCATGTTGCAACCAAAGCTTTGCCTCTCCTTGTGTTAGTGTGACACCGAGCAACCTTGCTTTCGGGCTTCATACACTTTTCCGCTCATTCCTTGGTCGCACTAACCCCATTTATCTCGTGTGTGAGTTCCACATCATTCGTGTTTCCGTGATCACCATTTGGACATTTGATTTTTGGAGCTTACCCACTCTTAACAACAAACTTGATTTCGGATTTTGACTTTTGGCTTTCCACCATCCTCACCTACCACCATATTTACTAGCTTTTGCGTGTGTTTTCGTGTGTGTACCCAACACAAATTGATTTATCTCTTGGTTTAGTTAGTTGACCCAATTCTATCACTTCAAGGTGAGACTTGACGGTAGTTTCTTCCACTAACATCCACCATATAGCTTTTGTCGTGCTAACATGGATAGTGAAGAAGAGGATACGGAAGACTACATGGACTACTTCGAGGAGGATACCTCCGCAAGCACCGCGGATGTGGAGGAACATGTGGAGCTCTACACCGACTATGGCTCCGCAAGCATCGCCAACATGACCGACATCGAGGAGCTCTACACCGACTATGGCTCCGCGAGCATCGCCAACATGGACGACATCGACGAGCTCTACATCGACACTTGCTCAACAAGCATGGACGACATGGTGGAGCACCACCACGACGACGACATCGACCCCACCATGTACACCGCCGATGCTCCCACATACCCCTACTTGGCCAATGGAGCTACATATGAAGATCGAGGACCTCCACGATGGCACCATCATGTGGATCATCAAGAGCGTCCCCAACAAGTTCGGCATCTACACACTTCTCCGAGCTCCACAAGGCGCCACCATAAGAGTGCTTATGCCCAAGATCAAGGACATCATATGGAGCATCAAGAACGTCCCCAACATCGACACGCTTCTCCAAGCTCCTCTAGGTGCCGCAAGCAACATGCCAAGTCGCATGAGCCTTCATCTAGGCATGGCAAGGACCGTCATCAACTCACACCATCTCATGATCGTCGTCGACCACCACCACCTCATGGTCTACATCGACATCCTTCCACATATGATCTTCGACGACACCACTCAAGACATGGTGATGAGGCAAGAAGACGAGAGCCTCGACATGAAGACCTTCCTCATAAGGCGGCTTCTATCTCTTGTGCCACCACCACAATGGCCCCTACCTCGTCATATGCCTATGGACTCCGATGCTACAAGTGCAAGCAACAAGGCCACCTTCCACGGGAATGTCCCAATCTCCTATGTGAGGTGTGCAAGACCAAGGGTCACGTGGCATGGCAATGCACAACGCCAAGCGCCAAGAAGCTCTACTTCGACGAGCTCAATGCACAAGTCTCCAAGATGCCACCACTTGAGGACGACTTAGGAGGCGATGGAGTTGAGCATGGTGAGCATGGGATTCTCCCTTCACCTACGGATGCGCATGGAGTTGAGATGGTTGAGCATGGGAAGTTCCCTTCAACCAAGGAAGCGCATGGAGATGAGCAAGTCGAGCCTACTCCTATATGCTTGATTGATGAGTTGGTACCAATCCCATGTGAGCATGAGAGCCACTTAGCCCACTTGAGCGAGAGTGATAGTGAGTTGAGTGACTTCCACCCCATATGTGAGTTTGAGTACTTCCATTTGGAGGACATGAGTGATACACAAAGTGAGTTGAGAGAGGTAGATGATAGGTCCATGGAGGACATCGCATTTGCTAACACCTTAACCTCTCCCTCGTTTGTGTCTTCTTATGTTGCCCTAGGTTCCACGGAGGATGAGTTCCCGCTCATGGAGACGATGTACATGGTGCATGAAGATGATGATATCTCACCATGCTTGCTCCAAGATGGACATGTCGACCACATGGATCCTCCTACTTCCACAACACCTACCTCAAATGAGTCGGCCTACAAAGGTAACAACATAGGTGTTGATGATGCCATGATCCCACTAGTGGACATGATGACTTATGAGCGCATGCATGATCTTGATGATACATTTGCTACGTCACTTGATTCTTTCATATTCCCATGTGATGCTTTGCTTCCTAACATTGTTGATCATGTGGAGTTGATTGATTGTGATACCATGAACATGCCATGCTATGAAAGTTTCATATTTGCTCCGCTTGCTTGCAATGATAATGATCATGCTTGTGTTGTGACACCCTTGTTGAACACTTTCTCTTTCCATAGGGTTGTCGACAACAATGATAACATGTTGAAAATGTTTTGCCCAAAATGTTTGCACTATTCCATGTTCCTTGCATCCAAGATTATGAACAATTGCTCTTTCTTATGCTTGGTATGCAAGAATGCTTATTTCATTGTCCATGAGATGGCCCCCATAGCCTTCTCAATTTTTGATGATCATGAGTTACCACATGCCATGAACGCACCTTCTTGCCATATGCATCATCGCCATGCATTTCATACTATCTTGATTGACACTAATGGTGATGTGCACAAGACATGGAACATCATGATGGATGATGTGTTCCTCTACCATGCACACACGCTTTTGTTTTCTCTTTTGTGTGTATAGGTACCCGAATGACTACCTCCACCGCTACGGAGCATGAGCTCACGAAACGCGCAATTGAGAGCTACCCCAACAAGGACCTAACCCGTGGGAATCACACCAAAGAGTATGTTCCCACAAACCTTCACCCTCATGTGTTTCCGACTTGCCTTGTCGAGTTTCCGGTTTGGTCCAACTCCTCGTCACCTCTTTTGCCTCTTATGCAACATATCTTGACACATCTTGTTGGCACAATGGTTGTTGTATGTATTGATGTTATCATCATACACTCCGAGAATCTCAAGGACCATGTCATACATGTGAGAGACACCTTATGCATCTTGTGCCACATGTCACTCATAAAGTTGCTCTTCTTTGATTTCTCATTTCATCTTTGGCATTTGCAATGGATTCTTTCACACTTGAGGACACTCATACTCGGCTCAAGCCAACCATACTCTCCCAAGTTCGAAGTCTCCATCGCTTTGCCATTGCACATAACAATTTTGCCCCAAATTTTGCCGCCGATACTTGCCTTTTGTTTGTTCCATTTGCTTGGGACAAGGCTACACCACACATTTTTGACACCATACAACTCTTACATGCACAAATTTTTGCCCTTCCACATGTTGGATACACCCACACTATTTTGGTTCCCATTTTTGCCAAATGCCTCTTGGAGCTTTCCCTTCGCAAGTGGTTTTTTCTCCAAGTTCTTCTTCGACCGCGACTACCCAACTCTCCATGGGACAACCGTCATGGACTACTTCTTCGATGAGAAGGAACAAGAGTCGAGGACGACTCTTCCCCAAGGGGGGAGATGATGTAGCCCCTGGCCACCGACGTCGCTACACCAAGACCATCAAGTGCAACCCCGCCTATCGTCGACGCTACACCATGGCCAAAGAGTCCCCCAAGTGGACCTTCAACCCTAAACCACGCTACACGCGACAAGGTGAACTCCTTCCTCTCGATACTCGACCTCGTCCATACCTTGAATGGAATGCTACCTCATATCTGTGTGCTACATATCATTAGGTACAACGATCATCGAGGAACCGGAGAGGAGGAACACCCATGGTGCAAGGAAGCGAGGGAAGGGAAGAGGAGCCATTCATCATGGTGCAAGGAAGAAGGAAGAAGAAGGGAAGACCAAAGAGAAGGAGAAGAAGTGCTCCAGCCGGGCCACAAGACAAAGCCGGCACTGCCGCCTTCAACAGGCCAAGATCGCGCCATGGCTTAAGATCGCCGCTTCAAGCAAGCTCTAAGATCGCGGCCCAACAAGCATCGCGCTTCGAGCACGCTGCAAGATCGCTGCCCCATCGAAGTCAACTTCATCTCAGCCGTCTATTTATCATCTATGCCTAGAACTACTTTATTGTAATGCCCCTTTTACCCCTGGATGGATCTGGGCCTATAAGTACCTCTCCCCTTCCTCCAGATTAGGGTTAGACAAGATTTAGGCTTAAACATATTTGAGCTTTGTCTCCCTAGGGTTTCATCCCCTTTGTACCAAGGCACTCTTGAAGGATTTCTGCTCTTCATGGATGATTCAAGGCTATCACCTCTCTCATCCAAGTTCTAGTTGAGATCTCCTCACCAATCTCCCACTTGTTAGATTCTACCCAAGGGTCTCTCTAAGAAGTGGTTCTATTGGCTTGGTCTAATCTACCAAGGGAGTAAATTGATTTGTGTTGGGTTGTGTGTGTTTGTATCTGGATCTTGTGTGTGTTCTTCCTCTTTCCCATCTCCCCATCCACTCACTTGGTCAAATTCGTGGGATCTGGGCAAACCCTAGCCCTCAGGCCACATCAGCTACCCCAACAAGGACGAGATACATGTTCCAACCCATGGGATTCACACCAAAGGGTATGTCCCCAAAAACTTTCGCCCTCTTTTGCCATGTCTTGACGAGCTTCCGGTTTGGTCCAATTCCTCGTCACCTCTTTTGCTTCTTATGCAACATATCTTGAAACATCTTGTTGGCACAATGGTTGTTGTATGTATTGATGATATCATCATACACTCCGAGAATCTCAAGGATCATGTCATACATGTGAGAGACACATTATGCACCTTGTGCCACATGTCACACCAAAAGTTGCTCTCCTTTGGATTTCTCATTTCATCTTTGGCAATTGCAATGGATTCTTTGACACTTGAGGATACCCATACTCGGCTCACGCCAACCATAATTTCCCAAGCTAGAAGTTTCCATAGCTTTGCCATTGCACATAACAATTTTGCCCCAAATTTTGCCGCCGATACTTGCCTTTTGATTGTTCCATTTGTGTGGGACAATGCTACACACAACATTTTTGACACCTTCCAAAGCAAACTTTTACTTGCACAAATTTTTGTCCTACCACATTTTGGATACATCGACACTCTTTTGATCACCATTTTTGCCCAATGCCTTTTGGAGAAACGACTTGATGCTTCGTATTTGATTGAGAGCCTCTTGTTCGCCGGTCACCACATTGGCATCCACAAGCTTTCCTTTTGCGAGTTGTTTTTCCCCTTGTTCTTCTTCGACCGAGACTTGGCCCCTCCACCACTACATGGGAGACCCGTTATGGACTACAACAAAGACGCCCGCACTACGACGAGCATCCCTAAGGACACAAGGGCACCTATACAAGTCCTTCCCGTCTACCTCATCGGTGAGGAGGAGCAAGAGTCGAGGACGACTCTTCCCCAAGGGGGGGGAGATGATGTAGCCCCGCCTATCGTCGACGCTACACCATGGCCAAGGAGTCCCCCAAGTGGACCAACAACACAAAACCCCGCCATATATGTCAAGGTGAACTCTTTCCTCTCTATGGTCGATCTCAACACCAACTTGAATGGTATGCTACCTCATGCCTATCATCATGATGTCTATAGGTGCCGACGTCGACAAGGACCAAGAGAGAAGGAACCCCCATGGTGCATGGAAGAAGGAAGAAGAAGAAGGGAAGAAGAGGAGAAGGAAGAGGAAGAAGAGGAGGGAGGAACAGTCGGCCAGCCCGTGAGGCCGGCCGATCGGCCACGCATCGGACAAAGCCGGCGCAGAGGCCGGTCGACCGGGCCACGCACCGGGTGCACCTGCATCGTACGGAGACCAACCGGACGGAAATCTGCGAGGTTTCCGGTTTGACGGCCGGATCGGACCAGAATCGGACCACCCGGTCCACAGCCCGGTCTGACCGGCCCCAAACCGGATCCGTCGGGTTTGACCCACCCACTTGTACCTTTTCGACCCAGGTCGCCTTGTATGCCTATAAAAGACCCCAGCTCGCCCCCATAGCTGGTTAGACAAGATTTAGGCTTAAACATGACTTTGAGCTTTGTCTCCCTAGGGTTTCATCCCCTTTGTATCAAGGCAACCCATGTTGGATGATTGGATCTATGTGAGTGAGATTCTAGTGTAGCCCACTCTCTCTCCCTCACCTACCTCCATCCTCAACACCGATCTCTCACTCCGGGATTCTACCTCGAGTCTCTCCCGTGGTGATTCTATTGGCGTGGTCCATCGAGCCACGAGGGTAAGTATCGATTGTATCGGGTTGGTGTGCGTTGTGTTCTTCGCGTTCTTCGTGTTCTTCCGCCTCTCCCTCTCTTTCCCCCTTTGATTCTTGGGTCATTCGCAAGATCGGGCCACACACGGGGTCTTAGACCTCATCAAGACGATGCCGAGGCCTACCTCTCATGGGCACTCAAGGTTGACAAGATCTTCCGCATACACAACTACTCCGGTGCCAAGAAAGTAGCCATGGCCTCCCTCGAGTTTGAAGATTATGCCAACACTTGGTGGGAACAAGTTGTCACTCTTAGGGAAGAAAAGGGTGATCCTCCAATTGATACTTGGGAAGACATGAAGGAGGAGATGGAAGCTCGCTTTGTCCCTAAACACTACAAGACCGATCTCTTCAACAAGCTACAAAAGTTGAAGCAAGGCACCAAGACCGTTGAGGAATTCTTCAAGGAGATGGAGTTAACCATGATGCGAGCAAACATCCAAGAGTCCGAGAACCAAACCATCGCTAGGTTCTTCAATGGCCTCAACTACCCCATCAAGAGGATTGTGGAGTTCCAACAATACTCCAACATGGTTGAGTTGGTTCACCAAGCTTCTAAGGCCGAGCGTCAAGTGAATGAGGACATCAAGTACTCGAAGTCCAAGCAATACTTCGCCTCCAAGCTTGCCACATCAACTCCTACAACAAGTGTCAAGCCAACCGCATCCTCTACACCTTCCAAGCAACCTTCCATACAAAGTCGCATGAAGCAAACGGTATCCTCCACCGCCTCCTCTAAGGCCTCTACCGGACCCTCCAATGTCACTTGCTTCAAGTGTGGTACTCAAGGCCACAAGTCCTTTGAGTGCAAGAACACCAAGGTCATGATCACTATGGAGAATGGTGACATAGAGACGCTAAGTGAAGGTGAATATGAAGCCCTAGTGCAAGCCGCCGTTGCTAATGAGGACGACTATGATGAAGAAAGTGGAGAAGACCCTCTCTTATGCACACATGATCCAAGCCCTTCTCTTGTGGTCACTCGAGTGCTCACCACTCAACCCCAAGCTATGGAAGACCAAAGATGCAACATCTTCCAAACGCGTGCCGGCATTGGTGGCAAGTCAATCAAGGTCATCATCGACGGTGGGAGTTGCCACAACTTGGCAAGCACCGATCTATGTGAGAAGCTCAACCTCACGCTTCGCAAACATCCTCATCCATACCATGTCCAATGGTTGAGCGACAAGGGCAATGTCAAGATTCAACACACCGTCACCGTCAACTTCAAGATAGGACCCTATGAAGACACCGTCGAGTGCGATGTGGTGCCTATGACCGTGTGCCACATGTTGCTTGGCCGTCCATGGCAATTTGACAAGAAGGCCATACATGATGGTTACTCCAATGCATATACCTTCAAGGTCAAGGACAAGAAGTTCGAGCTTCGCCCAATGACTCCTAGCCAAATCATCGCCGACAATGCGAAGGCTTTAGCGAGGGCACAACATCACATCCACCATAGTGAGTTGAGAGGAGAGGGAGCTACCCACCAAAAAGAGAGTGAGCGCCACCAGCCACATATGAGTGAGAGAAAGAGTGTCCTCCTAGCCACCAAAAGCGAGTGGAGAGAAGTGAAAGACAACCCATCCACCACCATACACTACG
Source organism: Lolium perenne (assembly GCF_019359855.2). Classification (NCBI taxonomy): domain Eukaryota; kingdom Viridiplantae; phylum Streptophyta; class Magnoliopsida; order Poales; family Poaceae; genus Lolium; species Lolium perenne. Next base: position 98,990,356 of record NC_067248.2, on the reverse strand, counting down.
TGCTCATTTGCAAGGGCCTCTCGTCGGAGACTAACGACTTAACCAACATTCCTTCGTCTTTGTTGTCTCTTTTGAAGGAGTTCCAAGACGTCTTCCCCGACGAGCTACCTCATGGACTACCACCGCTTCGGGGCATCGAGCATCGCATCGACCTCATACCCGGCGCTCCCCTACCAAACCGCGCCGCCTACCGCACCAACCCCGAGGATACCAAGGAGATCCAACGCCAAATTCAAGACCTCCTCGCTAAAGGGTATGTCCGAGAAAGCCTTAGCCCTTGTGCCGTTCCCGTCATTCTTGTGCCTAAACCGGATGAGACACAACGGATGTGTATGGATTGCCGCCCTATCAATGCCATTACCGTCCGTTATCGACATCCCATTCCGCGTTTAGATGACATGCTTGATGAATTGAGTGGTGCCACCATTTTCTCTAAGATTGATTTGCGTAGTGGCTACCACCAAATTCGCATGGCAATTGGTGATGAATGGAAGACGGCATTCAAGACCAAGCTTGGTCTCTATGAATGGCTCGTCATGCCATTTGGTCTTTCCAATGCTCCTTCCACTTTCATGCGTCTTATGAATCACATTTTGCGACCTCTCATTGGCAAGAGCGTGGTTGTCTATTTTGATGATATTCTCATCTATAGCAAAAATCTCGAGGACCATGTTCAACATGTGAGAGAAGTCTTATGCATCTTGCGCCACGAGAAGCTCTTTGCCAACTTACCAAAATGCCATTTCGCTCAAAACAAATTGGTTTTTCTTGGTTTTGTGGTTTCCGCCAACGGGATTGAAGTTGATTCTTCCAAAGTTGAGGCCATCCACAATTGGCCCACTCCCACAAATGTTGGTCAAGTTCGAAGCTTCCATGGACTTGCCGGATTTTACCGCCGCTTTGTGAAAGATTTCAGCACCATTGCTTGCCCTTTAAACGAGCTTACAAAAAAGAATGTTCCGTTCGTTTGGGGCAAAGCACAACAAAAAGCTTTTGATGAATTGAAAAAGAGACTCACCGAGGCACCACTACTTGCTCTTCCCGATTTTGCCAAAATATTTGAGATAGAATGTGACGCGAGTGGCCTTGGAATCGGTGGTGTTCTCATGCAAAATGGAAAACCCGTAGCATACTATAGCGAGAAGTTGGATGGCGCACGCCTCAACTATCCTATATATGACAAGGAGCTTTATGCTTTGGTTCGTGTTCTTGAAGTTTGGCAACATTACCTTTGGCCAAAAGAGTTTGTCATCCACTCGGATCATGAGTCCTTGAAGTATTTGAAAAGTCAACACAATTTGAACAAGAGACATGCTAAGTGGGTTGAGTTCATAGAGTCCTTCCCTTATGTAATCAAATACAAAAAGGGCAAGGAAAATGTGGTTGCGGATGCACTTTCCCGCAAGATTACTCTTCTACTCACCCGCTTGGAGTTTCACATTTTGGGTCTTGAGGAGATCAAAGAACTTTACCCTTCCGACGCTTTCTTTGGTCCAATTTTTACCAAGTGTTCCGTCGACCGTGGATTTGATGATTTCTATATGCATGATGGCTACTTGTTTAAAGCTAACAAGATTTGCATTCCCGAGTCTTCTCTTCGTAAGTTGCTTTTGCAAGAGTCACATGGAGGTGGTCTCATGGGTCACTTTGGTCGAGAGAAGACATATGCCATGCTCTCAACCCACTACTATTGGCCAAGAATGTACCGCGACGTGGAACGCCTTTGCCGCCGGTGTACAACATGCTTACAAGCTAAGTCTACTTCCAGTCCCTATGGTCTTTACATACCTTTACCCATTCCATATGCACCTTGGTCGGACATAAGCATGGACTTTGTACTTGGCTTACCACGCACAAAACATGGTCATGACTCAATATTTGTGGTAGTGGATAGGTTCTCTAAAATGGCTCTTTTCATACCATGTCATAAGAGCGATGATGCTTCACACATTGCTTCGTTGTTTTTCAGGGAAGTGGTTCGCCTACACGGAATACCGGCAAGCATTGTGTCGGATCGAGACGTCAAGTTCATGAGTTACCTATGGAAGTCGCTCATGGCGAAGTTTGGAGTGAAGCTCTTGTTCTCATCGTCCTCGCACCCGCAAACCGATGGACAAACCGAAGTGGTCAATCGAAGCCTCTCCACACTCCTCCGCACACTTGTGAAGACAAATTTGAAGTCATGGGAAGATTGCCTACCCCACGCGGAGTTCGCCTACAATCGAGCCAAGCACTCCACAACCGCAAGGAGTCCCTTCATGGTCGTCTACGGATTCGAACCTCCAACGGCACTCGACATCCTCCCACTACCTCTTCATGAAAGAACGAACATGGACTTCGACGAGCGCACCACCGCCATGAAGAAACTACATGAAGAGACAAGAGCAACCATACAAGAGCATGTACTTCGCCAAGCTAACCGCCTCAACGCCAAGAAAAAGGAACGCGTGTTTGAAGAGGGAGACCTCGTTTGGATCCACCTAAGGAAAGAAAGGTTTCCGCAAGAACGCAACTCCAAGCTCAAGCCAAGAGGAGATGGTCCTTTCAAGGTCCTCAAGCGCATCAACAACAACGCCTACGTCATCGACATACCAACATCCAAGTACTTGGTGAGCAACACTTTCAACATCTCGGATCTCTCACCCTATCATGGAGAGGAGGAGGAACAAGAGTCGAGGACGACTCTCTCCCAAGGGGGGGGAGATGATGCGGGGTGGCCTTCGGACACCTCCCCACCAAGACCAACAAGTCCCCCAAGCGGACCAATGACAAGGGCTCGAGTTAAAGCCCTACACGACAAGGTGAACTCGCTCCTCACTTCCCTCGACCTAGATACCCCATTGGATGGAATGCTACCTCATGCCGAAACCCTTTGTGTCATTAGGTACGTGGAGCATCAAGACCACGGAGAGGACAATACGTCATGGTCAAGGGAAGGAGAGGAGAAGCTGATCGAGAAGATGTACCCGGAGCTGGACCCGAAGTCGCCCCAAGAACGCAAGGAAGAGACGATGAGCGGCCAGTCCAGAATCCGGTCTGACCGGACTCCTGACCGGGCCACCCGGCTCAGAATCCGGTCGACCGGCCGCCTGACCGGGCCACCCAGTCCCCAACCGGGCCTCCAACCGGTGCCATCCGGACGACTTCCCGGGGCTCCAGAACCTCGCCCGGTCACCGCCCGGTCCAGGATCCGGTCACCGACCGGACGATCCGGTCCCAGGTCCGGTCCAACCGGCCTCCTGACCGGCCTGCACGACTGAAGACTACTTTTCGGCCCGAAACGTTTTCCTTTGTGCCTTTTCGGCCCATGTCGCCTTGTACCGCTATATAAGCACCTTGGACACCCCTTTTTCCCCTTAGACTTGTTTAGAACTCAAACCTAACTTTGAGCTTAGTCTCCCTTGGGTATCATCCCTCTGTAATCAAGGCAACCCTTGTGGATGTATGGATTTGGTAGTGTGAGATTCTAGTGTTTTACACTCTCTCTCCCACTCCTTGATTCGTCCTCCCCACCGGTCTCTCCTCTCGGAATTCTACCTCGAGTCTCTTCCGGGCGGATTCTATTGGCACGGTCCATCGAGCCGTGAGGGTAAGCATCGATTGTATCGGGTTGGTGTGCGTGGTTCTTCGTGTGTTCTTCGCGTTCTTCGTGTTCTTTCGCCTCTCCCCCTCTTTCCCCCTTGATTCCTTGGGTCATTCGCGAGATCGGGCCACAATCGGGGTCTTAGACCACATCAGAAGGAGAGGAGCAGCTGATCGAGAAGATGTACACGGAGCTGGACCCGAAGTCGCCCCAAGAACGCAAGGAAGAGAAGAGGGACGGCCGGTCCAGAACCCGGTCAGACCGGCTTCGACCGGCCACCCGGTCCCTGGCCCGGCTCGGCCGGCCTCTGACCGGCCGCCCGGTCCAAACCGGGTTTGGCGCTCGTGCCATCCGGGCAACATACCGGGGCCTCGGAACCTCGTCCGGTTGGCGCCGGTCACAGAGTTCGGCCAGACCGCCCGCCCGGTCACAGCCCGGCTCGACCGCTCCACGACCGCCGCACGACTTAAGTTATATTTTCGGCCCGAACTTACCTTTTCGGCCCGTGTCGCCTTGTAAGACTATATAAGCACCCCAAGCACCCCTTTAGCTCTTTAGACTTGTTTAGAACTCAAACCTAACTTTGAGCTTAGTCTCCCTTGGGTATCATCCCTCTGTAATCAAGGCACTCTTGTTGTTGATTTGTGAATTGCTAAGTGAGATTCTAGTGCAAGGCACTCTCTCTCCCTTATCAATCCCCTTCTCTCCAACACCAATCTCTCTCCGGGAATTCTGCCGCGTGCCTCTTCCTTGGAGATTCTATTGGCGTGATCTACCGAGTCACGGGGGTAAGTATCGGGTGTATCGGGTTGGTGTGCGTGCCTGAGTACCGTGTTCCTCGTGTTCTTCGTGTTCCTCACGTTCTCCCGCCTTTTCCCCTTGGTCTTCGGGTTGAATCGCGAGATCGGGCCACATCCTCGATCTTAGATCGCATCATATGGTATCAGCAGCCTTTGGTTACCGCGATTTTGACCCTCCACCCACCCGATTTCGTTTCTAGAAAATTTTCCAAAAAATAGCCCAAATTGCCTTTGGACCGATCTGTGATTTGGTTGACTTTTGAGTGGTTTTGGTCCGTGGATCTGGTGTTGTTGTGCTTGATCTACTATTTCCCCAACTTTTAGCCTCCAATTCCATCGTTTCCTTTAGATTTGGTCGATTTGGCTTGGTTTTCGTGAAGAACAGGAGAGAGAAAGCTCAATCCCGCAAAATCCGGTTGAGCAGCCGGTCGACCGGGCTACAGACCGGCCGGGCCGGTCCAGAATCCAGTCAACCGGCCACGCAACCGGCCAGGCCGGTCCAGAACCCGGTCCAACCGGGCCTCCGACCGGGCGACGCAACGCCCTCCTTCGACCTCGACATCCGGCGATCTCCACCACCACCACCACCACCACCATCGCAGGTATAACTTGCAGTAACCCTTGTAGCCCTCTTCTTTTTGCGATCTATCCCACGAGCGAAGCTTTCGAGTGTTGCGAAACATCGCACGAGGTCCCGACCGTGAGGGTGTGCGTTGTGTGAGTAAAGCTCATAAGTGGAGCTCGTGAGTGGCCAGCAAAAGAGTAAGAGCATAGTGTGCTAGTGAAAAAAAAAAGAGAAAAGCAAAGTGCAAAGTGCCACCGATACAAAAAGAGTGAAAAGCTTTTAAGCAAGCAAGAGAGATAGAGAAGAGAGACCTCGTGCGAATCTTGGTGTTTCTACTCTATGCAACCTAGCTTCGACCTCTTCTTGAGTTAGTGTGACATTAAGCACCCTTGTTTTGGGTTTTTCCTTTTTCTGCTCGTTCCTTGGTTGCACTAACCCCGCTCATCCCGTGTGTGAGTTCCACATTTTTCCGTGTTTATAGTGATCTCCACTTTGACACTTGATTTTTGGATCTTACTCACTCTTAACAACATACTCGATTTTGGATTTCGTCTTTTGGCTTTCCACCATCCACACCTAACACCATATTTGCTAGCTTTTGCGTGTGCCTTTGTGTGTGTCCCGATACACTTGATATTACTTTGGGTTTGGTTGATTGCCTCAATACTATCTTACCAAGGTAAGAGTGCGAGGTAGTCTCCTTCCACTAACATCAACAACATAGTTCTTGTCTTATGATCATGGATAGGCACGGAGACCAAGCAAAGGAGGATGAGGTCCTACACCCTTCCGAGAGGTTGGCCACCCAACACAACCTGATGCGGGGTGGCCTTCGGTCACCTCCTCACCAAGACCAACAAGTCCCCCAAGTGGACCCATGACTCGTGCTCGAGCCAAAGCAATACATGACAAGGTGAACTCGCTCCTCACTTCCCTCGACCTAGATACCCCATTGGATGGAATGCTACCTCATGCCGAAACCCTTTGTGTCATTAGGTACGTGGAGCATCAAGATCACGGAGAGGACGTTACGCCATGGTCAAGGGAAGGAGAGGAGCAGCTGAGCAAGAAGATGTACACGGAGCTGGACCCGAAGTCGCCCGAAGAGCGCAAGGAAGAGAAGACGGACGGCCGGTCAGTAACCCGATCTGACCGGGCATCGACCGGGCCACCCGGCTCAATCCGTCGACCGACCGCTGACCGGGCCACCCGGGTCACAACCGGGCTACCAACCGGTGCCATCCGGACAACATCCGGGCCTCGGGACCTCGTCCGGTCGGCGCCGGTCACGAGCCCGGTCCGGACTGACCGCCGATCACAGTCTGACCGGATCCCTGACCGGCCGGCCGGTCACAGACCCGGTCTGACCGGACCCCTGACCGGCCCGCACGACTTAAGTTATAATTTCGGCCCAAACTTACCTTTTCGGCCTGTGTCGCCTTGTAAGACTATATAAGCACCCCAAGCACCCCTTTAGCTCTTTAGACTTGTTTAGAACTCAAACCTAACTTTGAGCTTAGTCTCCCTTGGGTATCATCCCTCTGTAATCAAGGCACCTTGGTTGTTGACTTTGAATTTGTGGAGTGAGATTCTAGTACTTGTTACTCTCTCTCCCTCCCCAAGTTCATCCTCTCCAATCCCAATCTCTCTCCGGGAATTCTGCCTCGTGCCTCTTCCACGGAGATTCTATTGGCGTGGTCCATCGAGCCACGGAGGTAAGCATCGGGTGTATCGGGTTGGTGTGCGTGCGTGAGTCTCGGAGTTCATCGTGTTCTTCGTCCCCCCTCGCGTTTTCCCATCTCTCCCACTTGGTTTCGAAGTCAATCCGCAAGATCGGGCCACACACGGGGTCTTAGACCTTATCATATGGTATCAGCAGCCTTTGGTTCCCGCGGATTTGACCCTCCACCCACCCGATTTCGTTTCTAGAAAATTTTCCAAAAAATAGCCCTAAAGTGCCTTTTGATCGATCTGTGATTTGGTTGAGTTTTGAGTGGTTTTGGTCCGTGGATCTGGTGTTGTTGTGCTTGATCTACTATTTCCCCAACTTTTAGCCTCCAATTCCATCGTTTTCCTTCGATTTGGTCGATTTGGTTTGGTTTTCGTGAAGAACAGGAGAGAGAAAGTTCATCCCGAGCAATCCGGTTGAGCAGCCGGTCGACCGGGCTACAGACCGGACGGTCCGGTCCAGACGCCGGTCAAACCGGCCACGCAACCGGCCGGGCCGGTCCAGGATCCGGTCCAACCGGGCCTCCGACCGGGTGACGCAGCGCCTCCTTCGACCTCGACATCCGGCGATCTCCACCACCACCACCACCACCACCACCACCACCACCATCGCAGGTATAACTTGCAGGTTTACCCTTGTAACCCCTCTTCCTTTTGCGATCTATCCTATCGAGCATTGCTTGTCTAGTGTTGCGAGACATTGCACGTGGCCCCGCATTGTGAGGTGTGTGTGTCGCGTTGAGTAAGGCACCCAAGCAAACACTCGTGTGGCAAGATAGCAAAAGCGAGGCTAACGCTAACATAGTGCGTCAAAAAGCCACAAAAACACAAAAAGAGTGCAAGTAGCACCATACACCCATACATACCAAAGTGTCCACAAAAGCCACCAAAGATAAAAACGAGTGCAAGTGCCACCATATACAAAGAGAGAAAAAGCTTTTAAGCAAAGAGAGATAGGAGAAGAGAGGCCGCGTGTGAATCTTGTTGTCTCTTCCTTTGCAACCAAAGCTTTGCCTCTCCTTGTGTTAGTGTGACACCGAGCAACTATACATACACTTTTCCGCTCGTTCCTTGGTTGCACTAACCCCACTTATCTCGTGTGTGAGTTCCACATTTTTCCGTGTTTATAGTGATCACACTTTGACATTTGGATTTTTGGACCCCATCCACTTTTAACAACATACTTGATCTTGGATTTGTCTTTTGGCTTTCCACAACACTCGCCTAACACCATATTTGCTAGCTTTTGCGTGTGGTTTTGCGTGTGTCCCCGATACACTTGATCTTACTTTCGGCTTGGTTGATTGCCTCAATACTATCTTACCTTGGTAAGAGTGCGAGGTAGTCTCCTTCCACTAACACATACAACATAGTTCTTGTTCTTCCATCATGGATAGGAGTGGAGATGAAACAAGGGATGGAGAAGTCCTTCGGAACACCGAGAGGTTGGCCACTCAACACAACCTATGGGCTCAACGCCAAGAGTTCAAGGAGCAACTATCACTCTTCGAGACTCGCATCGATGAACAATATGAAGAAGTGGCTCACAACTTCTCCACGGTGAACCAAGACTTGGCTCTCCTCCGTGAAGCTACGGACAACTTGAATGGCCAAATGGCGGCCAATGATGCGAACATGGAGCGACGCATGGATAACCTCGAGCGCGCCATCACCAACTTGGGTCGTCATCGCCGACACCGATCTACTTCATCATCATCAAGCTCGTCACAAGATTACTATTCTCATGGCCACCGTTCGTCATCAAGCTCCTCCTCAAGGCATGAAGACCATCCTCGTCCTCATCGACCACATGCTCGTCAAGAAGACTCTCGCTCTAACTCAAGGAGAGGTGAATTCCATCGCCATGCTCGTCCTCATGAACGACCTCCACAAGAACAAGCTCCTCACCAAGATCGTCATCAAGCGGCTCGCCATGCCCACCATGGGTATGACGACCATCCCCAAGACAACATCCACCACAACATGGCGCCACATGGTGATGCTCCCGCCCAAGGTCGTCAAGAGCAACCAAGGCGTGATCTCCGGAATCATCCTCGCCATGACCAAAGGGGCCGAGGGCAACCACAACATGATCAAGATGAGAGAGCCATAATTGGACAACGCCAACAACCTCGCCAAGACCCGCAACAACATCCTCAACATGAGCCAAGTGAAGCTAGTGTTCACCTCCAACGCCAACCCAATGCTATGGTTGGTCGTGGAAGACCTCCTCCACCACCTCAAGTCGCAAGAGATGAAGGCATCCGTCCTCGCCGCCGCAACATGGAAGATGAAGAGAATATGTATGGAAAGCTCAAGTTCAATATGCCCAAGTTCAAGGGTGAAGACGATGCCGAGGCCTACCTCTCATGGGCACTCAAGGTTGACAAGATCTTCCGCATCCATAACTACTCCGGTGCCAAGAAAGTAGCCATGGCCTCCCTCGAGTTTGAAGATTATGCCAACACTTGGTGGGAACAAGTTGTCACTCTTAGGGAAGAAAAGGGTGATCCTCCAATTGATACTTGGGAAGACATGAAGGAGGAGATGCAAGCCCGCTTTGTCCCTACACACTACAAGACCGATCTCTTCAACAAGCTACAAAAGTTGAAGCAAGGCACCAAGACCGTTGAGGAATTCTTCAAGGAAATGGAGTTAACCATGATGAGAGCAAACATCCAAGAGTCCGAGAACCAAACCATCGCTAGGTTCTTCAATGGCCTCAACTACCCCATCAAGAAGATTGTGGAGTTCCAACAATACTCCAACATGGTTGAGTTGGTTCACCAAGCTTCCAAGGCCGAGCGTCAAGTGAATGAGGACATCAAGTACTCCAAGTCCAAGCAATACTTCGCCTCCAAGCTTGCTACATCAACTCCTACAACAAGTGTCAAGCCATCCGCATCCTCTACACCTTCCAAGCAACCTTCCATACAAAGTCGCATGAAGCAAACGGTATCCTCCACCGCCTCCTCTAAGGCCTCGACGGGACCCTCCAATGTCACTTGCTTCAAGTGTGGCACCCAAGGCCACAAATCCTTTGAGTGCAAGAACACCAAGGTCATGATCACTATGGAGAATGGTGACATAGAGACTCTAAGTGAAGGTGAATATGAAGCCCTAGTGCAAGCCGCCGTTGCTAATGAGGAAGACTATGATGAAGAAAGTGGAGAAGACCCTCTCGTATGCACACATGATCCAAGCCCTTCTCTTGTGGTCACTCGAGTGCTCACCACTCAACCCCAAGCTATGGAAGACCAAAGATGCAACATCTTCCAAACGCGTGCCGGCATTGGTGGCAAGTCTATCAAGGTCATCATCGATGGTGGAAGTTGCCACAACTTGGCAAGCACCAAGCTATGTGAGAAGCTCAACCTCACGCTTCGCAAGCATCCTCATCCATACCATGTCCAATGGTTGAGTGACAAGGGCAATGTCAAGATTCAACACACCGTCACCGTCAACTTCAAGATAGGACCCTATGAAGACACCGTCGAGTGTGACGTGGTGCCTATGACCGTGTGCCACATGTTGCTTGGCCGCCCATGGCAATTTGACAAGAAGGCCATACATGACGGTTTCTCCAATGCATACACCTTCAAGGTCAAGGACAAGAAGTTCGAGCTTCGCCCAATGACTCCTAGCCAAATCATCGCCGACAATGCGAAGGCTTTAGCGAGGGCACAACACCACATCCACCATAGTGAGTTGAGAGGAGAGGGAGCGACCCACCAAAAAGAGAGTGAGCGCCACCACCCACATATGAGTGAGAGAAAGAGTGTCCTCTTAACCACCAAAAGCGAGTGGAGAGAAGTGAAAGACAACCCATCCACCACCATACACTACGTGCTCATTTGCAAGGGCCTCTCGGCGGAGACTAACGACTTAACCAACATTCCTTCGTCTTTGTTGTCTCTTTTGAAGGAGTTTCAAGACGTCTTCCCCGACGAGCTACCACATGGACTACCACCGCTTCGGGGCATCGAGCATCGCATCGACCTCATACCCGGCGCTCCACTACCAAACCGCGCCGCCTACCGCACCAACCCCGAGGACACCAAGGAGATCCAACGCCAAATTCAAGACCTCCTCGCTAAAGGGTATGTCCGAGAAAGCCTTAGCCCTTGTGCCGTCCCCGTCATTCTTGTGCCTAAACCGGATGAGACGCAACGGATGTGTATGGATTGCCGCCCTATCAATGCCATTACCGTCCGTTATCGACATCCCATTCCGCGTTTAGATGATATGTTGGATGAATTGAGTGGTGCCACGATTTTCTCTAAGATTGATTTGCGTAGTGGCTACCACCAAATCCGCATGGCAATTGGTGATGAATGGAAGACGGCATTCAAGACCAAGCTTGGTCTCTATGAATGGCTTGTCATGCCGTTTGGTCTTTCCAATGCTCCTTCCACTTTTATGCGTCTTATGAATCACATCTTGCGACCTCTCATTGGCAAGAGTGTGGTTGTCTACTTTGATGATATTCTCATCTATAGCAAAAATCTCGAGGACCATGTTCAACATGTGAGAGAAGTCTTATGCATCTTGCGCCACGAGAAGCTCTTTGCCAACCTTCCAAAATGCCATTTCGCTCAAAACAAATTGGTTTTTCTTGGTTTTGTGGTTTCCGCCAACGGGATAGAAGTTGATTCTTCCAAAGTTGAGGCCATCCACAATTGGCCCACTCCCACAAATGTTGGCCAAGTGAGAAGCTTCCATGGTCTTGCCGGATTTTACCGCCGTTTTGTGAAAGATTTCAGCACCATTGCTTGCCCTTTAAACGAACTTACAAAAAAGAATGTTCCGTTCGTTTGGGGCAAAGCACAACAAAAAGCTTTTGATGAATTGAAAAAGAGACTCACCGAGGCACCATTACTCGCTCTTCCCGACTTTTCCAAAACATTTGAGATCGAATGCGATGCGAGTGGACTTGGAATCGGTGGTGTTCTCATGCAAAATGGAAAACCCGTGGCATACTATAGTGAGAAGTTGGATGGCGCACGCCTCAACTATCCTATATATGACAAGGAGCTTTATGCTTTGGTTCGTGTTCTTGAAGTTTGGCAACATTACCTTTGGCCAAAAGAGTTTGTCATCCACTCGGATCATGAGTCCTTGAAATATTTGAAAAGTCAACACAATTTGAACAAGCGACATGCTAAGTGGGTTGAGTTCATAGAGTCCTTCCCTTATGTAATCAAATACAAAAAGGGCAAGGAAAATGTGGTTGCGGATGCACTTTCCCGCAAAATTACTCTCCTACTCACCCGCTTGGAGTTTCACATTTTGGGTCTTGAAGAGATCAAGGAACTTTACCCTTCCGACGCTTTCTTTGGTCCAATCTTTGCCAAGTGTTCCGTGGACCACGGATTTGATGATTTCTATTTGCATGATGGCTATTTGTTTAAAGCTAACAAGATTTGCATTCCCGAGTCTTCTCTTCGTAAGTTGCTTTTGCAAGAGTCACATGGAGGTGGTCTCATGGGTCACTTTGGACGAGAGAAGACATATGCCATGCTCTCAACCCACTACTATTGGCCAAGAATGTACCGCGACGTGGAACGCCTTTGCCGCCGGTGTACAACATGCTTACAAGCTAAGTCTACTTCCAATCCCTATGGTCTTTACATGCCTTTGCCCATTCCATATGCACCTTGGTCGGACATAAGCATGGACTTTGTACTTGGCTTACCACGCACCAAACATGGTCATGACTCAATATTTGTGGTAGTGGATAGGTTCTCTAAAATGGCTCATTTCATACCATGTCATAAGAGCGATGATGCTTCACACATTGCTTCGTTGTTTTTCAGGGAAGTGGTTCGCCTACATGGGATACCGGCAAGCATTGTGTCGGATCGAGACGTCAAGTTCATGAGTTACCTATGGAAGTCGCTCATGGCGAAGTTTGGAGTGAAGCTCTTGTTCTCATCATCCTCGCACCCTCAAACCGATGGACAAACCGAAGTGGTCAATCGAAGCCTCTCCACACTCCTCCGCACACTTGTGAAGACAAATTTGAAGTCATGGGAAGATTGCCTACCCCACGCGGAGTTCGCCTACAATCGAGCCAAGCACTCCACAACCGCAAGGAGTCCCTTCATGGTCGTTGTCAACACCCGGATTTTTAAGTCCGGATGCCTATTATGTCATACATCGCAATCCCAGGAATATTGTTGTTGCGAGGCATAATAGTTAAGTATCACAGTCATCATTCATTACAACTCATAAAGTCTTACAAATTGGAATCACATGATCCATATTACACAAATAGTTGATCTAACGATCAACGAACTGATCAACGAACAAACACAAGTTCATAGCGGAAGCGTAAGATACAAGGACTCTATAGTCCACAGGCCAACGCTTGACGTTAGCAGACTCCTAGTTGTTGTAGACTTCCTGCTGACCGTCCTCCTCGTACTGCTGCTCCTCTTCATAGTCTGGCCATTTGAATAGCCAGGGACACAGCCGTGAGTACTTTATGTACTCGCAAACTAATACTAGTGTAAGTGCTAACATTTCTAGCAGTGGGGTACTAAGCTCTAGTTCATTTGCATAAAGCCAATTTTTGTTCACAAGCATTTGCTAAAGACTTATTCAAGTGCTAACTAACTCAAGTGGGAACATTAGTGTCATTCCCACAACTCTGTTGTGTTTTCAAAATATTCAAGTCACCATTCACCATTCATATCAACAACATGATCAAATTCTAATACTGGAAACTGTATGGCCTTTCCAACCGTCCGTAACCGTGGACACGGCTATTCGAATAGATTTACACTCTGCAGAGGTTGCACACTTGTGCCACAACATTTGATTTCATCCGTCGGGATTTCCCCGAATCATCGTAACACAGTACGCGGATCATCAACCATAACCTTTCATTTACTAACCCTAGTATGAGCACCTCTCCCCATGAGCTTGGCCTCCCAGTGAAGACCAACTGTCAACCTGGGAATCGCATGTGGCTTGGCCGTACAATTCACTTCACATCATTTCTCAACAACGGAGGCAGCCTCGGCATAACCCCTATGATGTGTGTTCCGAGGGAACCCATACTAAGATACATAAACTTCTAGTTAAGCCCTACCCATAATCAGGTATTGTGGGGGTACTCAATAATTGGAAAGGTATCGCATCCAAACCAATACTAGTTTTTAATCAAAAATCACCATCTTCTCTTGGTCATATTCACCTTCAAAATTCATTTCAACATTTCACCACCTATGTTCCCATCTAGAGTAGTCATGTTTAATTTAGCACTAGCATCTAAGGATGAGGGGTGCTAAGTAATTTGCTTTGCTCCTAGGCTAACTTTGATACTCTTGTACTAATCTAACATTTAACCCTATGGAATTATGAAACAAATAGTACAAAATAACAGTAAGTAAAACTTAAAATAAAACTGGGAATTAGGCTCATAAGATAAAGTAACTGGGTGGTGCTTGGCTCAGAATGAGCTAACACTTGCAAGAGTATTATCTTGCCTTGGTTGGGAAACTGGTCAAAGTGGTCTTCTTCTCCCTGACAGTAGACCTCCTCCTCCTCTGGATACTCCTCGGTACTAGCGTCTAAAATACGAATACGGAATACACAATCATCACACCAATCTATTTACTAAACTAAGCACACACATGATTCACACAAATTAAACTAGCATCACATATCACTAGTATGTTGGTGGATGGGTTTTTCTTATTAATTTAGGAAAAATAATTTCCTCTCATAATAATCTTAAATGTTACTTTTGAATTATTCAGAGAAATAATTTCCTCTCATTATCTTTTTAAGATTTAATTTCTCTTATGTATAATATGTGACCTAGGTTGACCCAAGTCAACCTCTTCACACTTATCATTTTGAGAAAATGATTTAAATGGGGTGTAGCACCCCATACAATTTAATTCTAACATGGTAATGATTTAATATCCTCAACAAACCATATGAGATTTTTATGACCAGAGTCTTTACCTCATATTGGATTGTTCATGACAAGATTTAAATGGAAGAAAAGCTCCCATATGATTTACTAATATTTTTGGACCATAGTTTTGACTAGAAATAGTCCTATAGTCATTTAATTTAACTAGGCAATGATCATACACAGTAAGCATGGCATATTTTTGTAGAAACAATTAGTATAAGTGAAATGTGAATTATTGGAGGTGGAAGTAACTGAAAAGCATTTATGGTTGATTTTTAAGAATTATTATAAGGCAGAAAAGTCCCTGCCTTGTTTATTTTGTCATTTTAATTCTACAAAAGATCTAGGGTTCTATCCAGTGGCATTGTGTAGATAATTTCATAAGGTTTCCAAAAATATAAAGTTTGTAAAATTTGGCTGAGTGGATTTGTCTCTATTAAATTTCAAAGTCAGCATCAGGTTGCATATTCTAGTTATTCTGGAAATTCGAATTTGAATCCATGGGCTCGCGCGGGAAAAAAGAAAACGGGCCGGCCCAAGTCTGCGTCCAGCGCAGCGGGCCGCCTGACGGGTGGGGGCCACGCGTCAGCGGGGTTTGGCCAGCGAAACGGTACGGCGAATGTGAGCCGTGCGATTAGAACACGATCGCACGGTCCACGCGCGTCGTCGTCGACGGCGGGCGAGGAACTCACCGGCGGCTGCAGTAGGGGGTCGGGGGGCGCCTGGGGGCTCCGGCGGTCGCCGGCGGGGTGCGCCGCGACGTTGTCGAGGACGAGGATCCCCCTGGTAGCAGCGGCGCTTCCTGGGGTGGCCTCCTGCTCCTCCTTGCTCCGTGTACCGACGGCGGCAGCGACCTTGCAATTGACGGCCTCCGGCGATGATTGGGTGGAATTGAAGTGGCGAGGAGGTGTGTGGTGATGAGTGGAGGCGAATGGTGTGCTCAGATCAGTGGGCGGAGTCCCCCTTTTATAGCATTGAGGGGTGGCCGTGGGGTGGCGCGGCAGTCGTCGACGGCGTCGTCGTTCCAGGGGCTCCAAGGGGCAAGGCGTGGGCGAGCGGTGTGGGCGACGTCTAGGCGAGGCTGACGCGCTTGTCGGTGAGGAAAACGAGGGACTACAGCGGCGGCGAGCTTGACCGGAGCTTGCAGGTCATGGCGGGATGCCGTGGATGCTTACGTCGTCTGCGGCGTTCCCGCGGGCCAGGGGCCATGTCCGGGCGGTTCCTGGTGCGGTCACGCGTCGGCCGGCGCTGATAGCAAGGGCGGAGGTGACGCGATGACGCCGGGCGCCGTCGTGCTCTGGGCGTCCAGTGTGTGCGCCATGCGCGCACTGGCGCGACATGGGCATGCCTGGGCACGTCTGGGCGCGTCAATGCCCGCGCGTGTGCGTGTCGTCTTGGCCGAGGAAAGGCATGGGCGTGTCCAAGGATGTGAGAGGAAGCCAGTGGGCATGGTGGTGCAGGCCGAGAGGGCCGCAGGTGAGAGGGGCATGATGGTGGCATGCCATGCCACGGCATGGCATGGTTTTGGTCAAGTGGGCATGCTCCAGTTGCTTGGCAAGCTGATGGGAGGGTGCAGGGAGGTGAGAGGAAGCTCCAAAGGCTGCAGGTTTGGCCAGAGTTGGACCAAGTCCAAGGTAGAATTTCAGTATGGGCTCGGTTTTATACACGCGCTGTGTGTTCGACATAATGCCCGCAAGAAAATTATTTTCGAATTTTGCAAATCTTTTTGGTGGGTTGTAAACATATATTAAATGTAGCATATTGGTGGTGGTGGGGTTCAAAATGGAATTGATTTGCAAAATTTCACTTTGCATGTGATCTTACATATATGAATTTGTTCCCACTTTGCATGCTTCTCATTTGAAATTGGTACATCATTTGGGGTGGTGGTTTTGGGCAAAGTTGTAGTGCTTGATGTTGTCTTGGATGAGGTGTAAAGAGTTGACCAAGTTTAGAAGTGGAAAGAAGAAAACCAGGGGCTCAAAGTGGCTATCAGGGTAAAAAGGGCACAAGTGACCATATTGCATGTATCTTGGAATTTGAATTTGATTTTGGTTTGAGTTGAGTTTCTTCACTTCCAAAAGTATTTAAAAGTGTTTAGTAACCATCTACACCCAATGGTGCAAGCCCAAGTGGGTTAGGTTAAGTATTTGCAAAATGGCATAGGCCTTATGTGAGAGTGAAATGGATTTTTGGAATTCTTTTCTCTTTTGTTTTTATTTGGCTATGGTTGAGCAAGTGATCATTGCTAGGGTTTTAGAATGAGAGTAACACACATAAACAAGCATCATGGCAATTGCACACTCAAAATATTTAATAAAGTGATCTACATGCATAAACCTATATGATGAGAAAAAGTTTTTGTTAACTCTCATTTTTTGGGATCTTGAATTTCTCTCTTGTTCATTTGATTGAAATTTGGGATGTTACAAACCCTTCCCCCTTACAAAAGATCTCGTCCCGAGATCGAGAGGAAAACTAGGTACTAAAGAGATCGGGGTATTCTTTCTTCATGTCTTCTTCGCGTTCCCAAGTGGCTTCGTCTTCAGTGTGATTGCTCCACTGAATCTTCAAGAACTTGATACTCCTGGTGCGGGTGGTTCTGTATGCTTCTTCCAGGATGCGAATAGGTACTTCGCGGTATGTCAAGTCTGTGTTGATATCCACCGAACGATGATCTATATTCTTGAATACTTCAGTCTTCTCCGGTACTTCAAGGCACTTCCGGAGCAGTGAGATGTGAAACACATTGTGCACGGCTGCCATTTCTTCAGGTAGTTCCAGTTGATAAGACACTTCGCCTCGGCGACTCAGAACTTTGAAGGGTCCGACATATCGGGGTGCAAGTTTTCCTTTCAGCTGGAATCTCTGCATTCCCTTGAGGGGTGACACCTTGAGGTAGACAAAATCTCCAATCTCAAAGGTCATCTCTCGGCGTCTTTTGTCAGCGTAGCTCTTCTGTCGGGATTGTGCAGTCTTGAGGTACTCGCGGATCTTGTGCACCTTCTCTTCGGCTTCTCGAAGAACATCTGGTCCAAAGACTTGGCTTTCTCCGACTTCTGACCAGTTCAGAGGGGTACGGCATTTCCTTCCGTACAAGGCTTCAAAGGGGGCCATCTGTAAGCTGGCTTGATAACTGTTGTTGTACGAGAATTCTGCATAGGGCAAGCAGTCTTCCCACTTGGATCCATATTCCAGTACACAGGCTCTCAACATATCTTCTAGGATCTGATTGACTCTCTCGGTCTGTCCGTCGATGCATGGGTGATAGGCTGTCTTTGAAGTTCAGACGGGTTCCTAGCCCTTCATGCACTTTCTGCCAGAATCTTGAGGTGAACTGTGATCCTCTATCTGACACAATTGACTTCGGGGTTCCGTGCAGGGCTACTATCCTTGAGATGTATAACTCAGCTAACTTTGGGCCTTGGTATGTGGTCTTGACAGGGATGAAGTGTGCAACCTTGGTCAACCTATCAATGACCACCCAAATGGAGTCATTTCCTCTGCTAGATTTGGGCAATCCTGTGATAAAGTCCATACCGACAGAATCCCATTTCCACTCAGGAATCTGTAAGGGTTGCAACAGTCCTGCGGGTCGTTGATGTTCTGCCTTGACTCGCTGACATATATCGCACTTGGCGATATAACTTCCTATCTCTCGCTTCATTCCGTGCCACCAGAATTGTTCCTTCAGGTCTTGGTACATCTTGGTTCCTCCGGGATGAATGGAATACAGGGTGTCGTGAGCTTCCTTCAGTATGACTTGCTTCAATTCTGAATCTGACGGTACACACAGGCGACCGTTGTACCAAAGTACTCCTTCTTCATCGATGGTGAATCCTGGTGCCTTTCCTGCAGCTATCTGACTCTTGATTCCGTCAATGCTGGCATTTCCCTTCTGGGCTTCTTTGATCTGTCCAATCAAAGTGGGTTGCAATTCTATGCTGGCTAGGTATCCTTCACTAACTAGCTCCATTCTGAAATGCTCAAACTCTTGGTGTAGGCTAGGCTGTTCCTTTGCTATCATGGAGTTTAACTGACAAGGCAGTCTACTCAGGGCATCTGCTACTACATTGGCCTTGCCGGGGTGATAGTGGATCTCCATATCATAATCCTTGATTAACTCTAACCATCTGCGTTGCCTCATGTTCAGCTCTTTCTGGGTGAAGATATACTTCAGGCTCTTGTGATCCGAATAGATCTCGCATCGATTACCCATGAGGTAATGACGCCAAACTTTCAGGGCTAACACTACGGCTGCGAGTTCGAGGTCATGGGTTGGATAGTTCTGCTCATGCTGTTTCAGTTGCCGGGACAGGTATGATATCACTTTGCCTTCTTGCATCAACACACATCCAAGACCAATCTTGGACGCATCACAGTAGACATCAAATGGCTTGGTGATATCCGGCATGATCAGTATTGGGGCTGTGGTCAATCTGTTCTTGAGCTGTTGGAAGCTTTCTTCACATTTGGCAGTCCATTCAAACTTCTTATCCTTCTTCAGCAGTTGGGTCATGGGTCGGGCTATGCTGGAAAATCCTTCAACGAATCGGCGGTAATATCCCGCTAATCCGAGAAATGCGCGGACCTCGGTCTGAGTGGTTGGGGCTTTCCATTCCGTGACAGTCTTGATCTTGGCGGGATCTACAGCAATTCCTCCTGCGGACAATATATGTCCCAGGAATCCTACCTCCTTCAACCAAAACTCACACTTACTGAACTTGGCATATAACTTGTGCTGCCTCAGGGTTTCTAGGATTATTTCCAAGTGTTGTTCATGTTCCCCTTCGGTTTTGGAGTAGATAAGAATGTCATCGATGAAAACAACGACAAACTTATCCAAAAAGTTCATGAAGACCTTGTTCATGAGGTTCATGAAATAGGCGGGGGCATTGGTTAATCCAAATGACATGACATTGTACTCATACAGTCCATATCTGGTGGTGAAGGCAGTCTTTGGAATATCTGTTGCACGAATCTTCAGTTGATGGTAACCGGTCCTCAGGTCAATCTTGGAGAATACGGTGGCACCGGCTAGCTGGTCAAACAGATCTTCTATCTTCGGCAAGGGGTATTTGTTTTTGATGGTGACATCGTTAAGTTTACGATAATCCGTACATAACCGATTGGCACCATCTTTCTTATCCACAAACAAAACTGGTGATCTCCAAGGCGACGAACTTGGTCGAATCAGACCTTTGTGCAACATATCATCCAGTTGCTTCTTCAATTCTCTCAATTCTGCCGGGTTCATGCTATAGGCTCTCTGGGCTATAGGTCCTGTTCCAGGAATTAACTCGATGATAAACTCGATATCCCGATCCGGGGGCATACCGGGTAGATCATCCGGAAACACATCAGCGTATCGACAAACGACCCTGATCTGATCCAGAGTTGGTTTGGCTACTCCTTGGTTGCAAGTGAAATTTCTGGGGAGTTTTTCAGACACATGTTCTATTGTTATTCCGGTGCTACTAGTCATGGTGATGGCCTTCTTGGCGCAGTCTATCAATCCATGATGTTTCGCCATCCAATCCATTCCTAGTACTACTTCCAATCCTTTTGTTCCCAGAACAATTAAGTTTGCAAAAAACATTATTTCTTGAATTCTGATGGGTACTTCTTTGCAAAATTTTCTAGCTTTAGTTGTTGATCCAGGTATTTGAACTATCATGACATGTTTCAAGCTGATTGGTTGAATCTTACTAGTGCTCACAAAATCTTCGGTGACAAATGAATGTGATGCTCCGGAATCAAACAACACTCTTGCTGGTATTGAGTTAACAGAAAACATACCCAGCACCACATCTGGGGCTTCCTGGGCTTCCTCGGCGTTCATGTGGTAGAGGCGACCTCCGCGGTTGTGCGGGTTGTTGGGGGCGAACTTCTTGCCGGTGGAGACACGGCGTTGCTGCTGAGCAGGTGCAGCGGTGCTGCCGGCGAGCTTGGCCAGTCTTTTGGGGCACTCATTGGAGAAGTGTCCCACAACTCCACACTCATAGCAGGTGATTGTGGTCTTGTCCTTGGTTCCAACCGGAATAGCATTGCTTCCGGTCCTTGGTGCAGTGTTGGTGTTGTTGTTGTTGGTGTTGGGGGCTCGCGGCGGAGAAGCCCATGGTTGAAATTCTTTGTTGTGGTGCACATAGGAGTTGGGGTTGTTGCTGTTGTGGTGGGGGCCTCCTGGCCTTGGGTTTCCTCCGCTCCGGTTCTGAAAACCGGGGCGCGACACTTGGTTCTGGGGCTTGTTGTTTCTGGGGGCGAAACCACTGCTTGAGCTAGGGCGGTATCTCGGGGCATTGCTGGGCCCACTCTGATTCATCATGCGGCGTTTGCGGTTTTCATTGGCCTGGTGCAATTTGCCTTCCATTTGGATGGAAGAATCCACTAAGGCTTCAAGGTCAGCAAAGGGAATGTTGACCAGTACTGTCTGCATCTCGTCGTGCAGGCCGTTCAGGAATCTCTCCTTCCTTTTCTCATTGGTGTCAGTTTATCGGGGGCGTACCTTGACAGGGTGAGGAACCTGTCGCGGTATTCTACCACCGTCATCCGGCCTTGCTTCAGTTCCCGGAATTCATCCCTCATCTTCTTGATCAAACCTGGTGGTACATGGTACTTGCTAAACTTGAGCTTAAAGTCAGCCCAAGTCATCATCTGTCCGGCATTTAATGCACGGGCGCTAGTCCACCAAGCTCTTGCTGGTCCTGCTAAGTAGTGCGTAGCAAACAGCACTTTCTCATTCTCATCCACTCCAGCTACTTCCAGGTTATTTTCCATTGTTTGCAGCCAATCATCTGCATCTAAGGGCTCTTCAGTCTTGCTGAAAACAGGTGGGTTGGTGTTTTGGAAATTCTTGAGTTTGGATCCTGGATGGTCATGGTGTCCATGGCCCTGCTGGTTGTTGGCTAACTGTTGCGATCTTTGCGAGGCTGGCTTGACGTTCAGCTCGATCTGTCTCCCTGTCTGCCATCAGGGTCTGCAGCAGTTGCATCATCGCATCTGAGTTCGCGTTGCGGTGAGCCATCTGAACAGATAGATAGATCATGAGATAAGAGGGAATTTTCTATGGCTTATTTTTGGGTAACTTTTAAACTTTAAAGACTTTTGATGATGCATATAACACACAAACATTCATTCATTCATAGCAAGCATCACAGATTACAAGCTAACACACTAAGGGTTTTAAGAACCCTTCTTCTCCAAGCTACGATACATGGTGCGGGATACAACTCACACCTACGATAGTGAAGCTAGTGCAACTACTACTCGTCATCTTCATCCACATCAATGGGAATGATCCCATCTTCCGCGGCTTCCAGAAACTCGTAGTCCTCCTCATCAGTGAACTCATCATCCTCAAAGTCGTTGTCATCACTCAGGAAGTCATCGCCTCCCTGAATGTCATCTCCTTCCTCTTCCATCTCCTGGATCTGGTCCTGCTGAGTACGGACAGTCACCTCCAAGGTGCGGATCTTCTCGCGAAGGCGGCGGATAGCGGCATCCTTCTTGGCGCGCTGCAGGCGGAGTATCTTGTGGTCCTTGGCGAGCATCTGGATAGCTTCGGCATGGTGAGCCACAGTCATCTGGGCACGGTGGTTGTGAACCCGCGTCCGCTCCAGGTCCTTCCGGGTCTCATGAAGCATGAAGTCCAAATGCTGCACATGGATCATGAGCACCGGGTGTGAAGAGGGTGCCATGGGTTCTCCCATGGTGTCGTGCCTGGCGAAGTAGGCGAAGCGGCTTCCCCGGAGTGCGGCGATGTGCTGTCCGCACACCCGAGCAAGTCCCTCCTGAAGAGCGTGAGCAAGCCCGTCCGGCCAGTTGCATGCCTTGAAGGAGAAAAGGATCCTCTCCGAGATGGGAGGCTCCGAACTTCCCTTCAAGTCAGCGGTGATCATCCACTGCTGTTCCCCGGTGGGGGTGTCGTGGATCCGGACTCCATGGAACTTGGGAGGTGGACGTTCGAGCCTCTCGGACACAAGGTACAAGTCGCGCTCGAACACCAGGCTTCCTCCATTCTCCAGGTCGTAGGTCTCCGTCTGGACGTAGGGCTCCATCTGAAAGTGAAATGGATGAGTAAGTTAGAGATGTGACTAAGTGTGGCAATATTTTAGATGTATTTAAAAAGAAGAGCATGGTCATCATTTTTGAAAAGATCCGGTAGAAAAGAGAATGAGTAAGTTTTTCCCAAGTATTCACTCAATTTGTTTTAGAAACTAAATTTTTCGGAACGTCCATTCTAAACTAGGGTCTCCTAAGGTCAAACAATGGCTCTGATACCAACTTGTCAACACCCGGATTTTTAAGTCCGGATGCCTATTATGTCATACATCGCAATCCCAGGAATATTGTTGTTGCGAGGCATAATAGTTAAGTATCACAGTCATCATTCATTACAACTCATAAAGTCTTACAAATTGGAATCACATGATCCATATTACACAAATAGTTGATCTAACGATCAACGAACTGATCAACGAACAAACACAAGTTCATAGCGGAAGCGTAAGATACAAGGACTCTATAGTCCACAGGCCAACGCTTGACGTTAGCAGACTCCTAGTTGTTGTAGACTTCCTGCTGACCGTCCTCCTCGTACTGCTGCTCCTCTTCATAGTCTGGCCATTTGAATAGCCAGGGACACAGCCGTGAGTACTTTATGTACTCGCAAACTAATACTAGTGTAAGTGCTAACATTTCTAGCAGTGGGGTACTAAGCTCTAGTTCATTTGCATAAAGCCAATTTTTGTTCACAAGCATTTGCTAAAGACTTATTCAAGTGCTAACTAACTCAAGTGGGAACATTAGTGTCATTCCCACAACTCTGTTGTGTTTTCAAAATATTCAAGTCACCATTCACCATTCATATCAACAACATGATCAAATTCTAATACTGGAAACTGTATGGCCTTTCCAACCGTCCGTAACCGTGGACACGGCTATTCGAATAGATTTACACTCTGCAGAGGTTGCACACTTGTGCCACAACATTTGATTTCATCCGTCGGGATTTCCCCGAATCATCGTAACACAGTACGCGGATCATCAACCATAACCTTTCATTTACTAACCCTAGTATGAGCACCTCTCCCCATGAGCTTGGCCTCCCAGTGAAGACCAACTGTCAACCTGGGAACTGCACAGGGCTTGGCCGTACAATTCACTTCACATCATTTCTCAACAACGGAGGCAGCCTCGGCATAACCCCTATGATGTGTGTTCCGAGGGAACCCATACTAAGATACATAAACTTCTAGTTAAGCCCTACCCATAATCAGGTATTGTGGGGGTACTCAATAATTGGAAAGGTATCGCATCCAAACCAATACTAGTTTTTAATCAAAAATCACCATCTTCTCTTGGTCATATTCACCTTCAAAATTCATTTCAACATTTCACCACCTATGTTCCCATCTAGAGTAGTCATGTTTAATTTAGCACTAGCATCTAAGGATGAGGGGTGCTAAGTAATTTGCTTTGCTCCTAGGCTAACTTTGATACTCTTGTACTAATCTAACATTTAACCCTATGGAATTATGAAACAAATAGTACAAAATAACAGTAAGTAAAACTTAAAATAAAACTGGGAATTAGGCTCATAAGATAAAGTAACTGGGTGGTGCTTGGCTCAGAATGAGCTAACACTTGCAAGAGTATTATCTTGCCTTGGTTGGGAAACTGGTCAAAGTGGTCTTCTTCTCCCTGACAGTAGACCTCCTCCTCCTCTGGATACTCCTCGGTACTAGCGTCTAAAATACGAATACGGAATACACAATCATCACACCAATCTATTTACTAAACTAAGCACACACATGATTCACACAAATTAAACTAGCATCACATATCACTAGTATGTTGGTGGATGGGTTTTTCTTATTAATTTAGGAAAAATAATTTCCTCTCATAATAATCTTAAATGTTACTTTTGAATTATTCAGAGAAATAATTTCCTCTCATTATCTTTTTAAGATTTAATTTCTCTTATGTATAATATGTGACCTAGGTTGACCCAAGTCAACCTCTTCACACTTATCATTTTGAGAAAATGATTTAAATGGGGTGTAGCACCCCATACAATTTAATTCTAACATGGTAATGATTTAATATCCTCAACAAACCATATGAGATTTTTATGACCAGAGTCTTTACCTCATATTGGATTGTTCATGACAAGATTTAAATGGAAGAAAAGCTCCCATATGATTTACTAATATTTTTGGACCATAGTTTTGACTAGAAATAGTCCTATAGTCATTTAATTTAACTAGGCAATGATCATACACAGTAAGCATGGCATATTTTTGTAGAAACAATTAGTATAAGTGAAATGTGAATTATTGGAGGTGGAAGTAACTGAAAAGCATTTATGGTTGATTTTTAAGAATTATTATAAGGCAGAAAAGTCCCTGCCTTGTTTATTTTGTCATTTTAATTCTACAAAAGATCTAGGGTTCTATCCAGTGGCATTGTGTAGATAATTTCATAAGGTTTCCAAAAATATAAAGTTTGTAAAATTTGGCTGAGTGGATTTGTCTCTATTAAATTTCAAAGTCAGCATCAGGTTGCATATTCTAGTTATTCTGGAAATTCGAATTTGAATCCATGGGCTCGCGCGGGAAAAAAGAAAACGGGCCGGCCCAAGTCTGCGTCCAGCGCAGCGGGCCGCCTGACGGGTGGGGGCCACGCGTCAGCGGGGTTTGGGCAGCGAAACGGTACGGCGAATGTGAGCCGTGCGATTAGAACACGATCGCACGGTCCACGCGCGTCGTCGACGGCGGGCGAGGAACTCACCGGCGGCTGCAGTAGGGGGTCGGGGGGCGCCTGGGGGCTCCGGCGGTCGCCGGCGGGGTGCGCCGCGACGTTGTCGAGGACGAGGATCCCCCTGGTAGCAGCGGCGCTTCCTGGGGGGGGCCTCCTGCTCCTCCTTGCTCCGTGTACCGACGGCGGCAGCGACCTTGCAATTGACGGCCTCCGGCGATGATTGGGTGGAATTGAAGTGGCGAGGAGGTGTGTGGTGATGAGTGGAGGCGAATGGTGTGCTCAGATCAGTGGGCGGAGTCCCCCTTTTATAGCATTGAGGGGTGGCCGTGGGGTGGCGCGGCAGTCGTCGACGGCGTCGTCGTTCCAGGGGCTCCAAGGGGCAAGGCGTGGGCGAGCGGTGTGGGCGACGTCTAGGCGAGGCTGACGCGCTTGTCGGTGAGGAAAACGAGGGACTACAGCGGCGGCGAGCTTGACCGGAGCTTGCAGGTCATGGCGGGATGCCGTGGATGCTTACGTCGTCTGCGGCGTTCCCGCGGGCCAGGGGCCATGTCCGGGCGGTTCCTGGTGCGGTCACGCGTCGGCCGGCGCTGATAGCAAGGGCGGAGGTGACGCGATGACGCCGGGCGCCGTCGTGCTCTGGGCGTCCAGTGTGTGCGCCATGCGCGCACTGGCGCGACATGGGCATGCCTGGGCACGTCTGGGCGCGTCAATGCCCGCGCGTGTGCGTGTCGTCTTGGCCGAGGAAAGGCATGGGCGTGTCCAAGGATGTGAGAGGAAGCCAGTGGGCATGGTGGTGCAGGCCAGAGAGGGCCAGAGGTGAGAGGGGCATGATGGTGGCATGCCATGCCACGGCATGGCATGGTTTTGGTCAAGTGGGCATGCTCCAGTGCTTGGCAAGCTGATGGGAGGGTGCAGGGAGGTGAGAGGAAGCTCCAGTGCTGCAGGTTTGGCCAGAGTTGGACCAAGTCCAAGGTAGAATTTCAGTATGGGCTCAGTTTTTACTTCTGCCTGCCAGGTGTTCGACATAATGCCCGCAAGAAAATTATTTTCGAATTTTGCAAATCTTTTTGGTGGGTTGTAAACATATATTAAATGTAGCATATTGGTGGTGGTGGGGTTCAAAATGGAATTGATTTGCAAAATTTCACTTTGCATGTGATCTTACATATATGAATTTGTTCCCACTTTGCATGCTTCTCATTTGAAATTGGTACATCATTTGGGGTGGTGGTTTTGGGCAAAGTTGTAGTGCTTGATGTTGTCTTGGATGAGGTGTAAAGAGTTGACCAAGTTTAGAAGTGGAAAGAAGAAAACCAGGGGCTCAAAGTGGCTATCAGGGTAAAAAGGGCACAAGTGACCATATTGCATGTATCTTGGAATTTGAATTTGATTTTGGTTTGAGTTGAGTTTCTTCACTTCCAAAAGTATTTAAAAGTGTTTAGTAACCATCTACACCCAATGGTGCAAGCCCAAGTGGGTTAGGTTAAGTATTTGCAAAATGGCATAGGCCTTATGTGAGAGTGAAATGGATTTTTGGAATTCTTTTCTCTTTTGTTTTTATTTGGCTATGGTTGAGCAAGTGATCATTGCTAGGGTTTTAGAATGAGAGTAACACACATAAACAAGCATCATGGCAATTGCACACTCAAAATATTTAATAAAGTGATCTACATGCATAAACCTATATGATGAGAAAAAGTTTTTGTTAACTCTCATTTTTTGGGATCTTGAATTTCTCTCTTGTTCATTTGATTGAAATTTGGGATGTTACAGTCGTCTACGGATTCGAACCTCCAACGGCACTCGACATCCTCCCACTACCTCTTCATGAAAGAACGAACATGGACTTCGACGAGCGCACCACCGCCATCAAGAAACTGCATGAAGAGACAAGAGCAACCATACAAGAGCATGTACTTCGCCAAGCGACCCGCCTCAACGCCAAGAAAAAGGAACGCGTGTTTGACGAAGGAGACCTCGTGTGGATCCACCTAAGGAAAGAAAGGTTCCCGCAAGAACGCAACTCCAAGCTCAAGCCAAGAGGAGATGGGCCTTTCAAGGTCCTCAAGCGCATCAACAACAACGCCTACGTCATCGACATACCAACATCAAAGTACTTGGTGAGCAACACCTTCAACGTCTCGGATCTTTCACCCTATCATGGAGATGAGGAGGAACAAGAGTCGAGGACGACTCTCTCCCAAGGGGGGGGAGATGATGCGGGGTGGCCTTCGGTCACCTCCTCACCAAGACCAACAAGTCCCCCAAGTGGACCCATGACTCGTGCTCGAGCCAAAGCAATACATGACAAGGTGAACTCGCTCCTCACTTCCCTCGACCTAGATACCCCATTGGATGGAATGCTACCTCATGCCGAAACCCTTTGTGTCATTAGGTACGTGGAGCATCAAGATCACGGAGAGGACGTTACGCCATGGTCAAGGGAAGGAGAGGAGCAGCTGAGCAAGAAGATGTACACGGAGCTGGACCCGAAGTCGCCCGAAGAGCGCAAGGAAGAGAAGACGGACGGCCGGTCGAACCCGGTCGGCCGACTCGGCGAGGGCCACCGGCTCAGAATCCGGTCGGCCGGCCGCCGACCGGGCCACCGGGTCACAACAGGGCTACCAACCGGTGCCATCCGGACAACATCCGGGGCCTCGGGACCTCGTCACGGTCGGCGCCGATCCACGAGCCGGTCGGACGGACCGCCGGTCCACGAGCCCGGTCGACGGATCACGACCGGCCGGCCGATCACGAGACCCGTCCGAGCCGGACCCGACAGGCCCGCACGACTTAAGTTATAATTTCGGCCCAAACTTACCTTTTCGGCCTGTGTCGCCTTGTAAGACTATATAAGCACCCCAAGCACCCCTTTAGCTCTTTAGACTTGTTTAGAACTCAAACCTAACTTTGAGCTTAGTCTCCCTTGGGTATCATCCCTCTGTAATCAAGGCACCTTGGTTGTTGACTTTGAATTTGTGGAGTGAGATTCTAGTACTTGTTACTCTCTCTCCCTCCCCAAGTTCATCCTCTCCAATCCCAATCTCTCTCCGGGAATTCTGCCTCGTGCCTCTTCCACGGAGATTCTATTGGCGTGGTCCATCGAGCCACGGAGGTAAGCATCGGGTGTATCGGGTTGGTGTGCGTGCGTGAGTCTCGGAGTTCATCGTGTTCTTCGTCCCCCCTCGCGTTTTCCCATCTCTCCCACTTGGTTTCGAAGTCAATCCGCAAGATCGGGCCACACACGGGGTCTTAGACCTCATCACAACCTATGGGAGCAACGCCAAGAGTTCAAGGACCAACTCAACTTGTGCGAGACACGCATCGATGAACAATATGAAGAAGTGGCCCACAACTTCGGCCAAGTAAACCAAGATATGATCCTTCTTCGCGAAGCTACGGACAACTTGCATGACCAAGTGACGGCCAATGATGCAAACATGGAGCGGCGCATGGATAGCCTCGAGCGCGCCATCAACAACTTGGGTCGTCGACATCGACATCGCTCTACTTCCTCATCGTCATCAACATCATCACATGATGACTACTCCCGTGATCACCATTCGTCCTCAAGCTCCGACTCAAGGCATGGAGATCGTCATCGCTCTCGTCGACCGCACGCTCGTCATGATGATTCTCGCTCAAACTCAAGGCGCGGCGAGTTCCATCGCCATGCTCGTCCTCATGAGCGTCCTCAACAAGACCAAGCTCTTCACCAAGATCGTCATCAAGCGGCTCGCCATGCCCACCATGGGCATGACGACCAACCCCAAGACAACGTCCTCCACAACATGGACCCGGCACCTCATCGTCAAGCCCAGGTGGATGCTCAAGACCAAGGTCATCAAGATCCACCAAGGCGTGACCTCCGGAACCATCCTCGCCATGACCAAAGGGGCCGAGGACAACCTCAACATGAACAAGATGAGCGAGCCAACATTGGACAACGTCAACAACCTCGTCAAGATCCGCAACAACATCCTCAACATGAGCCAAGTGAAGCTAGTGTTCACCTCCAACGCCAACCCAATGCTATGGTTGGTCGTGGAAGACCTCCTCTACCACCTCAAGTCGCAAGAGATGAAGGCATCCGTCCTCGCCGAAGGAACATGGAAGATGAAGAGAATATGTATGGAAAGCTCAAGTTCAACATGCCCAAGTTCAAGGGTGAAGACGACGCCGAGGCCTACCTCTCATGGGCACTCAAGGTTGACAAGATCTTCCGCATCCATAACTACTCCGGTGCCAAGAAAGTAGCCATGGCCTCCCTCGAGTTTGAAGATTATGCCAACACTTGGTGGGAACAAGTTGTCACTCTTAGGGAAGAAAAGGGTGATCCTCCAATTGATACTTGGGAAGACATGAAGGAGGAGATGGAAGCTCGCTTTGTCCCTAAACACTACAAGACCGATCTCTTCAACCAGCTACAAAAGTTGAAGCAAGGCACCAAGACCGTTGAGGAATTCTTCAAGGAGATGGAGTTGACTATGATGCGAGCAAACATCCAAGAGTCCGAGAACCAAACCATCGCTAGGTTCTTCAATGGCCTCAACTACCCTATCAAGAGGATTGTGGAGTTCCAACAATACTCCAACATGGTTGAGTTGGTTCACCAAGCTTCCAAGGCCGAGCGTCAAGTGAATGAGGACATCAAGTACTCGAAGTCCAAGCAATACTTCGCCTCCAAGCTTACCACATCAACTCCTACAACAAGTGTCAAGCCAACCGCATCCTCTACACCTTCCAAGCAACCTTCCATACAAAGTCGCATGAAGCAAACGGTGTCTTCCACCGCCTCCTCCAAGGCCTCTACGGGACCCTCCAATGTCACTTGCTTCAAGTGTGGCACCCAAGGCCACAAATCCTTTGAGTGCAAGAACACCAAGGTTATGATCACTATGGAGAATGGTGACATAGAAACGCTAAGTGAAGGTGAATATGAAGCTCTAGTGCAAGCCGCCGTTGCTAATGAGGAAGAGTATGATGAAGAAAGTGGAGAAGACCCTCTCTTATGCACACATGATCCAAGCCCTTCTCTTGTGGTCACTCGAGTGCTCACTACTCAACCCCAAGCTATGGAAGACCAAAGATGCAACATCTTCCAAACGCGTGCCGGCATAGGTGGCAAGTCAATCAAGGTCATCATCGATGGTGGGAGTTGCCACAACTTGGCAAGCACCGAGCTATGTGAGAAGCTCAACCTCACGCTTCGCAAGCATCCTCATCCGTACCATGTTCAATGGTTGAGCGACAAGGGCAATGTCAAGATTCAACACACCGTCACCGTCAACTTCAAGATAGGACCCTATGAAGACACCGTCGAGTGTGACGTGGTGCCTATGACCGTGTGCCACATGTTGCTTGGCCGCCCATGGCAATTTGACAAGAAGGCCATACATGATGGTTTCTCCAATGCATACACCTTCAAGGTCAAGGACAAGAAGTTCGAGCTTCGCCCAATGACTCCTAGCCAAATCATCGCCGACAATGCGAAGGTTTTAGCGAGGGCACAACACAACACCCACCATAGTGAGTTGAGAGGAGAGGGAGCTACCCACCAAAAAGAGAGTGAGCACCACCACCCACATATGAGTGAGAGAAAGAGTGTCCTCCTAGCCACCAAAAGCGAGTGGAGAGAAGTGAAAGACAACCCATCCACCACCATACACTACGTGCTCATTTGCAAGGGCCTCTCGTCGGAGACTAACGACTTAACCAACATTCCTTCATCTTTGTTGTCTCTTTTGAAGGAGTTCCAAGACGTCTTCCCCGACGAGCTACCTCATGGACTACCACCGCTTCGGGGCATCGAGCATCGCATCGACCTCATACCCGGCGCTCCACTACCAAACCGCGCCGCGTACCGCACCAACCCCGACGATACCAAGGAGATCCAACGCCAAATTCAAGACCTCCTCGCTAAAGGGTACGTCCGAGAAAGCCTTAGCCCTTGTGCCGTTCCCGTCATTCTTGTGCCTAAACCGGATGAGACGCAACGGATGTGTATGGATTGTCGACCGTTATCCGACATCCCATTCCGCGTTTAGATGACATGCTTGATGAATTGAGTGGTGCCACCATTTTCTCTAAAATTGATTTGCGTAGTGGCTACCACCAAATTCGCATGGCAATTGGTGATGAATGGAAGACGGCATTCAAGACCAAGCTTGGTCTCTATGAATGGCTCGTCATGCCATTTGGTCTTTCCAATGCTCCTTCCACTTTCATGCGTCTTATGAATCACATTTTGCGACCTCTCATTGGCAAGAGCGTGGTTGTTTACTTTGATGATATCCTCATCTATAGCAAAAATCTCGAGGACCATGTTCAACATGTGAGAGAAGTCTTATGCATCTTGCGCCACGAGAAGCTCTTTGCCAACCTACCAAAATGCCATTTCGCTCAAAACAAATTGGTTTTTCTTGGTTTTGTGGTTTCCGCCAACGGGATTGAAGTTGATTCTTCCAAAGTTGAGGCCTTCCACAATTGGCCCACTCCCACAAATGTTGGTCAAGTTCGAAGCTTCCATGGACTTGCCGGATTTTACCGCCGCTTTGTGAAAGATTTCAGCACCATTGCTTGCCCTTTAAACGAGCTTACAAAAAAGAATGTTCCGTTTGTTTGGGGCAAAGCACAACAAAAAGCTTTTGATGAATTGAAAAAGAGACTCACCGAGGCACCACTACTTGCTCTTCCCGATTTTGCGAAAACATTTGAGATAGAATGCGACGCAAGTGGCCTTGGAATCGGTGGTGTTCTCATGCAAAATGGAAAACCCGTGGCATACTATAGCGAGAAGTTGGATGGCGCACGCCTCAACTATCCTATATATGACAAGGAGCTTTATGCTTTGGTTCGTGTTCTTGAAGTTTGGCAACATTACCTTTGGCCAAAAGAGTTTGTTATCCACTCGGATCATGAGTCCTTGAAGTATTTGAAAAGTCAACACAATTTGAACAAGAGACATGCTAAGTGGGTTGAGTTCATAGAGTCCTTCCCTTATGTAATCAAATACAAAAAGGGCAAGGAAAATGTGGTTGCGGATGCACTTTCCCGCAAGATTACTCTCCTACTCACCCGCTTGGAGTTTCACATTTTGGGTCTTGAGGAGATCAAAGAACTTTACCCTTCCGATTCTTTCTTTGGACCAATCTTTGAAAAGTGTTCCATTGACCGAGGTTTTGATGATTTCTACTTCCATGATGGCTACTTGTTTAAAGCTAACAAAGTTTGCATACCCGAGTCTTCTCTTCGTAAGTTGCTTTTGCAAGAGTCACATGGAGGTGGCCTCATGGGTCATTTTGGACGCGACAAGACTCTTTCGACGCTATCCACACACTATTATTGGCCACGCATGAAGCGAGACGTGGAGCGCCTTTGCAACCGTTGCACCACTTGTTTACAAGCTAAGTCAACATCCAATCCCCATGGTCTTTACATGCCTTTACCCATTCCATATGCACCTTGGTCGGATATAAGCATGGACTTTGTGTTAGGCTTACCAAGAACAAAGCATGGGCATGATTCAATCTTTGTGGTAGTGGATAGATTCTCAAAAATGGCTCATTTCATACCATGTCATAAGAGCGATGATGCTTCACACATTGCTTCTTTGTTTTTCAGGGAAGTGGTTCGCCTACACGGAATACCGGCAAGCATTGTGTCGGATCGAGACGTCAAGTTCATGAGTTATCTATGGAAGTCGCTCATGGCCAAGTTTGGAGTCAAGCTCTTATTCTCATCATCCTCGCACCCTCAAACCGCTGGACAAACCGAAGTGGTCAATCGAAGCCTCTCCACACTCCTCCGCACACTTGTGAAGAAAAACTTGAAGTCATGGGAAGATTGCCTCCCCCACGCGGAATTCGCCTACAATCGAGCCAAACACTCCACAACATTACGGAGTCCCTTCATGGTCGTCTATGGATTCGAACCTCCAACGGCACTCGACATCCTTCCACTCCCTCTTCATCAAAGGACCAACATGGACTTCGACGAACGCACCACCGCCATGAAGAAACTACATGAAGAAACAAGAGCAACCATACAAGACCATGTCCTTCGCCAAGCTAACCGCCTCAACGCCAAGAAGAAAGAACGAGTGTTTGAAGAAGGAGACCTAGTTTGGGTTCACCTAAGGAAAGAAAGGTTCCCTCAAGAACGCAACTCCAAGCTCAAGCCAAGAGGAGATGGGCCTTTCAAGGTACTCAAGCGCATCAACAACAACGCCTACGTCATCGACATACCAACATCCAAGTACTTGGTGAGCAACACTTTCAACATCTCGGACCTCTCCCCACATCATGGAGATGAGGAGGAACAAGAGTCGAGGACGACTCTCTCCCAAGGGGGGGGAGATGATGTAGCCCCGCTCACCAACGACGCTACATCAAGGCCAACAAGTCCCCCAAGTGGACCAATGACAAGGGCTCGAGTTAAAGCTCTACACGACAAGGTGAACTCGCTCCTCACTTCCCTCGACCTAGATACCCCATTGGATGGAATGCTACCTCATGCCGAAACCCTTTGTGTCATTAGGTATGTGGAGCATCAAGATCACGGAGAGGACGGTACGTCATGGTCAAGGGAAGGAGAGGAGCAGCTGATCGAGAAGATGTACACGGAGCTGGACCCGAAGTCGCCCCAAGAACGCAAGGAAGAGAAGAGGGACGGCCGGTCCAGAACCCAGTCAGACCGGCTTTCTGACCGGGCCACCCGGTCCCCAGCCCGGTCTGATCGGCCTCCTGACCGGGCCGCCCGGTCCAAACCGGGTTTGGCGCTCGTGCCATCCGGGCAACATACCGGGGCCTCGGAACCTCGTCCGCTTGGCGCCCGGTCCACGAGCCAGTCAGGACCGGCCCGCCGGTCCACAGCCCGGTCCCGACCGGCTCGACTGCCGGCTGCACGACTTAAGTTATATTTTCGGCCCGAACTTACCTTTTCGGCCCGTGTCGCCTTGTAAGACTATATAAGCACCCCAAGCACCCCTTTAGCTCTTTAGACTTGTTTAGAACTCAAACCTAACTTTGAGCTTAGTCTCCCTTGGGTATCATCCCTCTGTAATCAAGGCACTCTTGTTGTTGATTTGTGAATTGCTAAGTGAGATTCTAGTGCAAGGCACTCTCTCTCCCTTATCAATCCCCTTCTCTCCAACACCAATCTCTCTCCGGGAATTCTGCCGCGTGCCTCTTCCTTGGAGATTCTATTGGCGTGATCTACCGAGTCACGGGGGTAAGTATCGGGTGTATCGGGTTGGTGTGCGTGCGTGAGTACCGTGTTCCTCGTGTTCTTCGTGTTCCTCACGTTCTCCCGCCTTTTCCCCTTCGTCTTCGGGTTGAATCGCGAGATCGGGCCACATCCTCGATCTTAGATCGCATCACCACGAGCGAAGCTTTTCGAGTGTTGCGAAACATCGCACGAGGTCCCGACCGTGAGGGTGTGCGTTGTGTGAGTACAGCTCATAAGTGGAGCTCGTGAGTGGACAGCAAAAGAGTAAGAGCATAGTGTGCTAGTGAAAAAAAAAGCAAAGTGCAAAGTGCCACCGATACAAAAAGAGTGAAAAGCTTTTAAGCAAGCAAGAGAGATAGAGAAGAGAGACCTCGTGCGAATCTTGGTGTTTCTACTCTATGCAACCTAGCTTCGATCTCTTCTTGCGTTAGTGTGACATTGAGCACCCTTGCTTAGGGGTTTTTCATTTTTCCGCTCGTTCCTTGGTTGCACTAACCCCGTTCATCCCGTGTGTGAGTTCCACATTTTTCCGTGTTTATAGTGATCTCCACTTTGACACTTGATTTTTGGACCTTACCCACTCTTAACAACATACTCGATTTTGGATTTCATCTTTTGGCTTTCCACCATCCACTCCTAACACCATATTTGCTAGCTTTTGCGTGTGCCTTTGTGTGTGTCCCGATACAATTGGTCTTACTTTCGGCTTGGTTGATTGCCTCAATACTATCTTACCACGGTAAGAGTGCGAGGTAGTCTCCTTCCACTAACATCCACAACATAGTTCTTGTCTTGTGATCATGGATAGGCACGGAGACCAAGCAAAGGAGGATGAGGTCCTACACCCTTCCGAAAGGTTGGCCACCCAACACAACCTATGAGTGCAACGCCAAGAGTTCAAGGACCAACTCAACTTGTTCGAGACACCCATCGACCAACAATATGAAGAAGTGGCTCACAACTTCGGCCAAGTGAACCAAGATATGAATCTTCTTCGTGAAGCTACGGACAACTTGCATGACCAAGTGACGGCCAATGATGCAAACATGGAGCGGCGCATGGATAGCCTCGAGCGCGCCATCAACAACTTGGGACGCCGACATCGACATCGCTCTACTTCCTCATCGTCATCGACCTCGTCACATGATGACTACTCCCATGATCACCATTCGTCCTCAAGCTCCGACTCAAGGCATGGAGATCATCATCGCTCTCGTCGACCGCACGCTCGTCATGATGATTCTCGCTCCAACTCAAGGCGCGGAGAGTTCCATCGCCATGCTCGTCCTCATGAACGTCCGCAACAAGACCAAGCTCTTCACCAAGATCGTCATCAAGCGGCTCGCCATGCCCACCATGGGCATGACGACCAACCCCAAGACAACGTCCTCCACAACATGGACCCGACACCTCATCGTCAAGCCCATGTGGATGCTCAAGACCAAGGTCATCAAGATCCACCAAGGCGTGACCTCCGGAACCATCCTCGCCATGACCAAAGGGGCCGAGGACAACCTCAACATGATCAAGATGAGAGAGCCAACATTGGACAACGTTAACAACCTCGTCAAGATCCGCAACAACATCCTCAACGTGAGCCAAGTGAAGCTAGTGTTCACCTCCAACGCCAACCCAATGCTATGGTTGGTCGTGGAAGACCTCCTCTACCACCTCAAGTCGCAAGAGATGAAGGCATCCGTCCTCGCCGAAGGAACATGGAAGATGAAGAGAATATGTATGGAAAGCTCAAGTTCAACATGCCCAAGTTCAAGGGTGAAGACGATGCCGAGGCCTACCTCTCATGGGCACTCAAGGTTGACAAGATCTTCCGCATCCACAACTACTCCGGTGCCAAGAAAGTAGCCATGGCCTCCCTCGAGTTTGAAGATTATGCAAACACTTGGTGGGAACAAGTTGTCACTCTAAGGGAAGAAAAGGGTGATCCTCCAATTGATACTTGGGAAGACATGAAGGAGGAGATGGAAGCTCGCTTTGTCCCTAAACACTACAAGACCGACCTCTTCAACAAGCTCCAAAAGTTGAAGCAAGGCACCAAGACCGTTGAGGAATTCTTCAAGGAAATGGAGTTAACCATGATGCGAGCAAACATCCAAGAGTCCGAGAACCAAACCATCGCTAGGTTCTTCAATGGCCTCAACTACCCCATCAAGAGGATTGTGGAGTTCCAACAATACTCCAACATGGTTGAGTTGGTTCACCAAGCTTCCAAGGCCGAGCGTCAAGTGAATGAGGACATCAAGTACTCGAAGTCCAAGCAATACTTCGCCTCCAAGCTTGCCACATCAACTCCTACAACAAGTGTCAAGCCAACCGCATTCTCTACACCTTCCAAGCAACCTTCTATCCAAAGTCGCATGAAGCAAACGGTGTCATCCACCGCCTCCTCCAAAGCCTCTACGGGACCCTCCAATGTCACTTGCTTCAAGTGTGGTACTCAAGGCCACAAATCCTTTGAGTGCAAGAACACCAAGGTTATGATCACTATGGAAAATGGTGACATAGAGACGCTAAGTGAGGGCGAATATGAAGCCCTAGTGCAAGCCGCCGTTGCTAATGAGGAAGAGTATGATGAAGAAAGTGGAGAAGACCCTCTCTTATGCACACATGATCCAAGCCCTTCTCTTGTGGTCACTCGAGTGCTCACCACTCAACCCCAAGCTATGGAAGACCAAAGATGCAACATCTTCCAAACGCGTGCCGGAATTGGTGGCAAGTCAATCAAGGTCATCATCGATGGTGGGAGTTGCCACAACTTGGCAAGCACCAAGCTATGTGAGAAGCTCAACCTCACGCTTCGCAAACATCCTCATCCATACCATGTCCAATGGTTGAGCGACAAGGGCAATGTCAAGATTCAACACACCGTCACCGTCAACTTCAAGATAGGACCCTATGAAGACACCGTCGAGTGTGACGTGGTGTCTATGACCGTGTGCCACATGTTTGATAAGGGCTAAGCCCAGGGATGTGCCCGATCTTCACGGATTTGAAGGGATACGTGGGGGTAGGTGGATGAACGCGATGAACACGTGGGGGAAACGCGGGGATACAACACACACACGCACACAATTCGAGTTTTCCCTCGTTGGCTCGAAACACCAACTCGATAGAGATTGCAGGAAAAGACCTTCCGGTAGAAGTCCCGCAAAGAGATCGACAAATCAAAGCTCGGGAGATCTAGAAGGGCGAAAAGACCGGAAGGCTTGATAGAAGTGCAAGCAAAAGACCAAATAAGGTAGAAGTGCAAGAAAAAGATCAAACAATCGGTAGAAGTCGCCAAAGAGATCTTCACGAGTTGATAAGGAGCCCGGGTGGGGATACAAGATCATAGATCTAGGTAGGGTTCCCACAAGGGTGAGCTAAGCTCAGGTTTTCTTTCAAATCAAGTCTAATCTCAGATCTGAGCCAACTAGGCTATTTATAGGTGGGGGCGAAGAGTTAAGTTACATGCTGAAAAGTGCTGTTGTGCTGAAGTTCGCGGTGGCGGAAGTTCCGGCCATCTTGGGCGGAAGTTCCGGTCGAAGCGGAAGTTCCGGTCTGGGGGCGGAAGTTCCGGCAAGTTCCGGCCAAGTTCGAAAGTCGTCCATTTCCTTGCGGTAACATCCAGGGGCCTTTTCGTGGACTTTCGGAGCTTGGGCGGAACTTGGGCGGAAGTTCCGACCGGGCGGAAGTTCCGGTCCCTCGGGGCGGAAGTTCGGTCCGATGCTTTTCCTGTGGCTGGAGGGCATCTTGGGGGCATCTTGGAGGAATCTAGCCGGAAGTTCCGGTCCCGGGGGCGGAAGTTCCGGCACATCTGTGTAGCTCCGTCTTCATCGTTTCCAGCTCTCTCTCCAACGTCTTGGTCTCCATGGCTTGTGTCTTGGTCGATGTACACGATTGAACATAGGGTATTTGCATGAAGTAGCAAGCCATCCTAGGGGGTGTCAAAGTCATAGGTGGAGAGGAGCGAATTCACCTCTTGGCGTAGTGCTTGGGCTCGAGCTCGTGTCATTGGACCACGAGGAGGGCTTGTCGGTCTTGATGTAGTGTCGACCTTGGGTGGGGCTGCATCATCTCCCCCCCTTGGGAAAGAGTCGTCCTCGACTCGATGTTCTCCTCATCTCCATGGTATGGTGAGAGGTCGGTCACATTGAACGTGTTGCTCACCAAGTACTTGGATGTTGGTATGTCGACGACGTAGGCGTTGTCGTTGATGCGCTTGAGGACCTTGAAGGGGCCATCACCTCGGGGCTTGAGCTTGGAGTTTCTTTCTTGAGGGAAGCGGTCCTTGCGAAGGTGTATCCACACTAGGTCGCCTTCATTGAAGATCCGTGCTTTTTTCTTCAAGTTTAGTCTTGTGGCTTGACGAAGAACTTGTTGCTCGATCGTTGCCCTTGTGTCTTCATGGAGTTTCTTCATGTATTGTGCTCGCTTATCGATGTCCATGTTCACTTGCTCATGTAGCGGAAGAGGAAGGAGGTCGATCGCCGTAGGTGGTTCAAACCCGTAGACGACCATGAATGGGCTTCTCATTGTTGTGGAGTGCTTGGCGCGGTTGTAGGCAAACTCCGCATGTGGGATGCAATCTTCCCATGCTTTCAAATTCTTCTTGACAAGGACTCGTAGTAGTGTGGAGAGGCTTCGGTTCACCACTTCGGTTTGCCCATCGGTTTGGGGGTGCGAGGATGATGAGAACAAAAGCTTGACGTTGAACTTGGCCATTAGTGTCTTCCAAAGATAACTCATGAACTTGACATCTCGGTCGGAGACAATGCTTCTTGGTACACCGTGGAGTCTCACAATTTCCCTAAAAAACAAGGAGGCAATGTGTGAAGCATCATCCGTTCGGGAACATGGTATAAAATGAGCCATTTTTGAGAATCTATCCACTACCACAAAGATGGAATCATGACCATATTTAGTTCGAGGTAATCCTAGTACAAAGTCCATGCTTATATCGGACCAAGGAGCATAAGGAGTAGGCAACGGTGTATAAAGACCATAAGAGTTGGAGGTGGACTTAGCTTGTAAACATGTCGTGCAACGGTTGCATAGGCGCTCCACATCGCGCTTCATTCGTGGCCAATAGTAATGGGTGGAGAGCATAGAGAGTGTCTTGTCACGTCCAAAGTGACCCATGAGACCACCACCATGCGATTCTTGTAAGAGCAAAAGGCGAAGCGAGGACATTGGAACACAAAGTTTGTTGCCCTTAAACAAGAATCCTTGGTGCAAATAGAAATCATCGATGCCCTTTTCAATGGAACAC
Source organism: Lolium perenne (assembly GCF_019359855.2). Lineage (NCBI taxonomy): Eukaryota > Viridiplantae > Streptophyta > Magnoliopsida > Poales > Poaceae > Lolium > Lolium perenne. Next base: position 98,950,492 of record NC_067248.2, on the reverse strand, counting down.
TTCGCAAAAATTGGGCCAAAGAAGGTATCGGAGGCATATTGTTCTTTGATTTCATCAAGACCCAACACATGGAAATCCAAACGAGTGAGTAAAAGGGTGAGCTTGCGGGAAAGGGCATCCGCAACGACATTGTCCTTGCCCTTCTTGTATTTGATTACATATGGAAAGGACTCAATGAACTCAACCCATTTTGCATGTCTTTTGTTCAAAGTGTGTTGACTTTTCAAATACTTCAAAGATTCATGGTCGGAGTGAATAATGAACTCTCTTGGCCAAAGATAGTGTTGCCAAACTTCAAGAACACGAACCAAAGCGTAAAGTTCCTTGTCATATATAGGATAGTTGAGGCGTGCGCCGTTCAACTTCTCACTATAATATGCCACGGGTTTTCCATTTTGCATGAGGACACCACCTATTCCAAGGCCACTCGCGTCACATTCTATCTCAAATGTCTTAGCAAAATCGGGAAGAACAAGTAGTGGTGCCTCGGTGAGTCTCTTTTTCAATTCATCAAAAGCTTTTTGTTGTGCTTTGCCCCAAACAAACGGAACATTCTTTTTTGTAAGCTCGTTTAAAGGGCAAGCGATGGTGCTAAAATCTTTCACAAAGCGGCGGTAAAATCCGGCGAGTCCATGGAAGCTTCGAACTTGACCAACATTTGTGGGAGTGGGCCAATTGTGGATGGCCTCAACTTTGGAAGAATCAACTTCAATCCCGTTGGCGGAAACCACAAAACCAAGAAAAACCAATTTGTTTTGAGCGAAATGGCATTTTGGTAAGTTGGCAAAGAGCTTCTCGTGGCGCAAGATGCATAAGACTTCTCTCACATGTTGAACATGGTCCTCGAGATTTTTGCTATAGATGAGGATATTATCAAAATAGACAACCACGCTCTTGCCAATGAGAGGTCGCAAAATGTGATTCATAAGACGCATGAAAGTGGAAGGAGCATTGGAAAGACCAAATGGCATGACGAGCCATTCATAGAGACCAAGATTGGTCTTGAATGCCGTCTTCCATTCATCACCGATTGCCATGCGAATTTGGTGGTAGCCACTACGCAAATCAATCTTTGAGAAAATGGTGGCACCACTCAATTCATCAAGCATGTCATCTAAGCTGGAATGGGATGTCGATAACGGACGGTAATGGCATTGATAGGTCTACAATCCATACACATCCGTTGCGTCTCATCCGGTTTAGGCACAAGAATGACGGGAACGGCACAAGGGCTAAGGCTTTCTCGAACGTACCCTTTAGCGAGGAGGTCTTGTATTTGGCGTTGGATCTCCTTGGTATCTTCGGGGTTGGTGCGGTAAGCGGCGCGGTTTGGTAGTGGAGCGCCGGGTATGAGGTCGATGCGATGCTCGATGCCCCGAAGCGGTGGTAGTCCATGAGGTAGCTCGTCGGGGAAGACGTCTTGGAACTCCTTCAAAAGAGACAACAAAGACGAAGGAATGTTGGTTAAGTTGTTAGTCTCCTCCGAGGGGCCCTTGCAAATGAGCACGTAGTGTAGGGTGGTGGATGGGTTGTGGTGCACTTCTCTCATCTCACTCTTGTTAGCTAGGAGGACACTCTTCATCTCACTCACATATGGTTTGTGGCGCTCACTCTCTTTTTGGTGGATCACTCTCTCACCTCTCAACTCACTAGTGATAGTGGCTTCCTTAGCCCTCGCTAAAGCCTTTGCATTGTCCGCAATTACTTGGCTAGGAGTCATTGGGCGTAGGATGTAGGTCTTGTCGTTGACCTTGAAGCTATAGGCATTTGTGTAGCCATCATGGTTGGCTTTCTTGTCATATTGCCAAGGGCGACCAAGTAACATGTGGCACACCGTCATAGGCACGACGTCACAATCAACGGTGTCTTCATAAGCGCCAATCTTGAAGGATATCGTGACGGTGTGTTGGATCTTCACATTTCCATTGTCGCTTAGCCATTGCACATGGTAGGGATGGGGGTGTTTCCGGAGCGGGAGGTTGAGCTTGGTGCATAGTTCGGTGCTTGCAAGATTGTGGCAACTCCCTCCATCGATGATAACCTTTATTGACTTGCCATTGATTCCGGCTCTTGTTTGGAAGATATTGCACCTTTGGTCTTCATTGGGAAGTGCATGGGTTGTCAACACTTTGGTCACCACAAGAGAAGGGCTTGCATCATGCACACATAGGACTTGCTCTTGGTCTTCCAAGGCATCATCTTCATGAGAGGTTGCGGCTTGTACCAAGGCTTCATATTCACCTTCACTCAAGTACTCCACATCTCCATCATCTCGAGTGATCATAACTCTTGTGTTCTTGCATTCAAAGGATTTATGTCCTTGAGCACCACACTTGAAGCAAGTGATGTTACTAGATCCGGTGGAAGCTTTGGAGGACATGGTTGATTGCTCCGGCTTGAAGCTTGTTGTCTTGATGGTACTTCTTGCTTGCTTTGGAGGATCCTTGGAGGCAAGTGCACTTGTGTTCTTGATGCTTGAGGAGGCATTCATTGCATTTCTTGTGGCGAAGAAGGTCTTTGTCTTTGCACTTGCTAGGTCTTCTCGCACTTGGCGTTCGGCCCTTGTTGCTTGGTGGAGTAGCTCAACCATGTTTTTGTAAGGCAAGAATTCCACTATCCTCTTGACGGGGATGTTTAGTCCATTCAAGAATCTTGCCATAGTTTGTTCTTCTCGCTCATCCACATTTGCACTCATCATTGTCATGTGCATCTCCTTGTAATATTCCTCAACGGACTTGTAGCTTTGCTTGAGTTGAGTGAGCTTGTTGAAGAGGTCACGCTTGTGGTGAGTTGGTACAAAGCGGGTGTGCATGACTTTTTCATCTCTTCCCATGTGTCAATGGGTGCTAAGTCTTCCTTCTCACGCTTCTTGTTTACCTCTTCCCACCAAACATTTGCATATCCTTCAAACTCAAGTGATGCCATGGCAACTTTCTTTGCTTCGGAGAAGTTGTGGATGCGGAATATCTTATCAACCTTGAGGACCCAAGACAAGTATGCGTCGGGATCTTCCTCTCCTTGGAACTTGGGCATGGTGAATTTGAGCTTCCCAAAGATTTCTTCCTCATTGCGGTCATTGCGTCTAGGAGGTGGTCTTTCTTCACCATGAGCTTGACGTTGTTGAGGTTGAGGTTGTGGACCTTGAGCATCTTCATTGTTGTTTCTTTGTTGTTGAGGAGGAGGTGGTCTTCCATGACTTTCATCTTGATCATCATTGTTGTGGCGTTGATGAGGCCTCACACTTTCATCACTTGATGCTTGGTGATGATTTGAGTCTTCCTCCATTTCAACAGCTCGTGCTTGATGAGGTGGTCTTCTACCATGAGGGCGATCATCATGATGACGACGGTTGTCTTGACCTTGACGGCATGGTGCCCTATCACGAGGAGGTTGATCAACATTGATGATGCGGCGGTCTTGGTTCACTTCTTGTTCGGCATTATGGTGGTGCCTTTGAGCATTGGCCACTTGAGATGGGCGAGGTTGCCCTTGATGATGACGTGCGTGTTGCTCTTGGCGGAGCCTTTCTTGCTCACGTGCATGAAGGAGATCTTGATCATGACGAAGACGTTGTTGTTCCTCTTGGAATTGAGCATGGAGATGTTCTTGTTGAAGGCGCTCTTCTTCAAGGCGTAGACGTTCTTGGACAAGTCGAAGTCGTGCTTGCTCCGCTTCTTAAGCTTGTTGTTGAAGCACTTGAGCATCCACATTATGGTGGCGTGGGTCTTGATTGGAATCATGATGCGACGATGTAGGAGCTCGTGACCTTGAGCTATGAGAGCGCGAAGACCTTGAATGGTGTCTTCTATCTTCTTGACGGTTGAGTGTATGGAGGATGTTGTTGATGACCCACAAGTATAGGGGGTGTATCGTAGTACTTTCGATAAATAAGAGTGTCGAACCCAACGAGGAGCAGAAGGTGTTGACAAGCAGTTTCGATGAAGGTTTCACTGTAAATGCTCACAGACAAGTATTCAGGGGGTTTTGATATTGCAGATAAATAAAGTACAAGTAAATAAAATGCGAGAGAAATAATTGCAGCGAGTGGCCCAATCCTTTTTAGCACAAAGGACAAGCCGGTTTGATTACTTATAATGACCAAACGTTCCTGAGGACACACGGGGATTTTAGTCTAGTGCTTTCGCTACATACAAATTTGATTAATCTTCATTGTTTTGATAAGTGTTGTGTGGGTGAACCTATGCTAATGCACTGCCCTTCCTAGGACTAATACATACTTGTGATTATACCCCTTGCAAGCATCCGCAACTACAAGAAAGTAATTAAGATAAATCTAACCACAGCCTTAAACTCTGAGATCCTGCGATCCCTCCTGCATCGATATACTAACGGGGGCTTAGGTTTCTGTCACTCCGGCAACCCCGCAATTAGCAACCGAATACAAGATGCACTCCCCTAGGCCCATAAATGGTGAAGTGTCGTGTAGTCGACGTTCACACGACACCACTAGAAGAATGACACCACAACTTAAATATCATAACATTGAATATTACTCAACCATAATTCACTACTAGCATTTAGACTTCACCCATGTCCTCAAGAACTAAACGAACTACTCACGAGACATCATATGGAATACAATCAGAGGTGATATGATGATGAATAACAATCTGAACATAAACCTTGGTTCAATGGTTTCACTCAATAGCATCTACAACAAGTATAGAATAACACCGGGAGAGTTTCCCCTATCAAACAATCAAGATTTAACCCGAATTGCTACAGCGATGACGAGGTGCAGCGGTGGTGATGGCGGTGTAGATGGTGGAGATGATGATGATGATGATGGAGATGATGTCCCGCTCGATGACGATGGCGATGGCGTCGATTTCCCCCTCCGGGAGGGAATTTCCCCGGCGGATTCCTGCCCGCCGGAGAGCTCTTTTCTCTCTGGTGTTCTCCGCCCCGCAGAGGCGGCTGTAACCCTTCGTGAGGATCCCTCTGTGGCTTAGGTTTTCGGGACGAAGGAGTACGCGAAGAAAAGGAGGCGAAAGGGGCTGTGGGGCCCCCAGAGCACAGGGTGGCGCGGCCAGGCCTTGGGCGCGCCGCCTGTGGTGCAGGCCCACGATGGCTCTTCTCTGCTCCCCCTTTTGGCTCCCTCCGTCATCTGGAAAAATAGGAATTTACGTGAAATTCCCTTCCACAGTTGATCTTCCGAAATATTGCGTTCTGACGGTGCTTTTTCCAGCAGAATCCTGGCTCCGGTGCTTGATCCTCCAATGATGATGAAACATGCAAAATAGATGAAATAACATAAGTATTGTGTCCCAATATGAAATATATCAATGAATAACAGCAAATTATGATACAAAATAGTGATGCAAATTGGACGTATCAACTCCCCCCAAGCTTAGACCTCGCTTGTCCCCAAGCGAAACTGAGCTCGAGAAACAAGACCACATGTTTATGGAGTGAAGAGTCGATAAATAAAATACGGACAAGAAGCATCATATTCATTCACACAAGACATTCTAGTAAACAACTTCCTCATATAACTCATCTTGAAATAAGTAAAGAAAAATCACAAGTAAAGGTGCATAAGAAATCATAGTTGGTGATGGCAAACTTTGTTCTTGGTCAGAGAACTGCTAACGGATTGTACTTCTAAGCAAAGCTTTCATGTTAGAATTTATAGCTGAGCCTTCATATTTAAGCATAACAATCTCTTCATAATCATTGATAACTTCAAAGTCATATTCATTCAGATAAAATTGGTACTAAACAAGAAAGTATAAAAGACATGATCAACTGAATCATAGCATAAATGTTTGGTTCACAACAACTCAATTGCTTGCTTAGGATAGAGGGAAATAGGTATACTGACTCAACATAAAAGTAAAAGATAGGCCCTTCGCAGAGGGAAGCAGGGATTAAATCATGTGCTAGAGCTTTTCAAGTTTTGAAATCATATAAAGAGAACAAAAGTAAAATTTTGAGAGGTGTTTGTTGTTGTCAACGAATGGTAGCGGGCACTCTAACCCCCTTGCCAAACGAACCTTCCAAGAGCGGCTCCCATGAGGGACGGCATCTCTACCAGCAAGGTAGATCATCCCCCTTCTCTTTTGTTTACACATGTATTTTAGTTTTATTTAGGATGACACTCCCCCCAACCTTGGCTTTCTCAATCCATGGCTAACCGAATCCTCGGGTGCCTTCCAACATTCACATACCATGGAGGAGTGTCTATTGCAAAATTAAGTTGCTTACTGATGAATCAGAGCAAAACATGTGAAGAGAATTATTAATGAAAGTTATTAATTGGGGCTGGGAACCCCGTTGCCAGCTCTTATTGCAAAATTATTGGATAAGCGGATGTGCCACTAGTCCATTGGTGAAAGTCCGCCCAACAAGATTGAAAGATAAAACACCACATACTTCCTCATGAGCTATAAAACATTGACACAAATAAGGAGTAATAGTTTGAATTATTTAAAGGTAGCACATGAAGTATTTACTTGGAATGGCAGAAAATACCATGTAGTAGGTAGGTATGGTGGACACAAATGGCATAGGTTTGGTCTAAGGTTATGGATGTATGAGAAGCATTCCCTCTCGATACAGGTCTTTGGCTAGCAAGGTTTGATAGCAAGCATAAAGGTTGAGGGAAACAAACAAATATACATATGATAGAAACAATCATGCATCTTTCTCATAAGCACAAGCAATTTTAACTTAAGAATACTAAGCATAGAGATAATGGAGTAATGTATCTAAGTGTATTTCTCTCTTTTATTAAACATCAGGATGTTGTTGCTATTGACCAATGCTAAGTTTGCCAAAACCAAATAGATTTACTTAGTGTTCCCAAAGTGATATCAATACTCATGTCAAGAGTAATCATATAATGGAGATTGCAAACTAAAATAAGGTGTGCAAAAAGTAAATGATAAGACTTCTCATTAATATTCCATAACGATAACTCACACCAACGGATACATCGATAACTAACTAAGAGAGATACTTCCACATTGCATACTATTCTATATGATAACTTCCCTACTCATGATATGACGCTACTTGATAGTAAAAGATAAAGGTGGTGATGTGATACCGCGGCACTCCCCCAAGCTTGGAACAACCCAAGGGGATGCCAATACCGATGATGAATTACTCCTTCGGTGATGGTGGTGAATCTTTGTCGTCATCAGACTTCCATGGAAGAGGCCCTCCATCAACAAAAGACATCTTGGTTTCCGGAAACCTGAAACTAGCAGCATGACTTATGCGCTTAAACCTGTTTTCATACTCACAGTTCTGATTATGGACATCATAGAGTTGAGCTTGGAGTTTGTTGGTGGTGTCGTGAAGTGAGAAGATATCGTCCCACAGCTTCGCAGTCTCCTTTTTGTGTCCATCAATGAGTTCAGACACAATCTTGTGAAAGATATCCACTTCACGCTCAGCCATCTTCTTGTAGTTGAAAACCTCTTGTTCCAGCTTCTCCATCCTGTCTTCCAAGCTCCCTTCTCCCTTAGGACCCTGGACATCTTTGATCTGCAACTCTCCATCCACGAGCTGCAACTCTTTGGGGTGCATCTTCAGCTCGTTCATGTACGGGTTGACGACGTCCTCAAAGAAGCTGTCCTTCTGAGTTCCCGACGAAGACATGATGGATCTAGATCCGAAGCAAATCCTGGCAGAAAACAGCTCGAAACAAAACGCGACGAGAAAACGATATTACGGACCTCCAGGGGTCCGGGGGATTATATAGCAAATATTTTTACGACAAAAGGAAGGTTCCAGGTCGAAAACGAGTCGGAAAGGGGCAACGAGGCGGCCAGACCATAGGTCGGCGCGGGCCCAGGTCAGGCCGCGCCGGCCTATGGTGGCACCCCCTCGTGCGTCTTTTCCACTCCGTTTCGATTCCGTAATTTTTCATATTTTCCAAAAACAGCAGAAATAATGTTCGGAAAGGTAAACGCGGACTTTTTATTACCTATACTGTTACCTATTCAAAGTCCGATTGCGGATTTGTCAATTTGTCCTTTGATGAAAGCCTCCGGTGTTTCCACTTGAATAATATCAACATCAACATTATAAGAATCGCCCGAGATATAATGCTTGAGTCTTTGTCCATTCACCACTTGTGTGGCATTGCCTTGGAGAGAGCTAATTTTAATTGCTCCTGAACGATACACCTCCTCAACAACATATGGTCCTTCCCACTTCGAGAGTAATTTCCCTGCAAAGAATCTGAGACGAGACCGATACAATAGAACTTGATCTCCAACATTAAATTCTCTTTTAATGATCCTTCTATCATGCCACTTCTTAACTTTTTCTTTAAAGAGTTTAGCATTTTCATAAGCTTCACTTCTCCATTCATCTAGAGAACTTAATTGCAACAACCTCTTATTACCGGCTAATTTAGGATCTTTATTTAATTCTCTAACAGCCCAATAAGCTTTGTGCTCTAGTTCTAAAGGTAAATGACAAGCTTTTCCATAAACCATTTTATAAGGCGACATTCCCATAGGATTTTTATAAGCAGTTCTATAAGCCCATAACGCTTCTTTCAATTTGCTAGGCCAATTCTTTCTAGATTTATTAACAGTCTTACCCAAGATAGCTTTAATCTCTCTATTTGATAATTCTACTTGACCACTAGTTTGAGGGTGATAAGCAGAAGCAATTCTATGATTAATACCATACTTAGCAAGAGTTTTTCTAAAACCTCCATGAATAAAATGAGAACCTCCATCAGTCATAATATATCTAGGTACTCCAAATCTAGGAAATATAATATCTACAAGCATTTTTATAGAGGTCTCACCATCAGCACTTTTTGTAGGTATAGCTTCTACCCATTTAGTAACATAATCAACAGCGACAAGTATATGAGTGTTACCGTCTGAAGAAGGGAAAGGTCCCATGAAGTCGAATCCCCAACAATCGAATGGTTCAATAACAAGAGTATAATTCATAGGCATTTCATTGCGTCTGGAGATATTACCAACTCTTTGACATTCATCACAAGATAAAATAAATTTCCTTGCATCTTTGAAGAGTGTTGGCCAATAAAAACCTGATTGTAGAACCTTTTGCGCGGTTCTATCTCCAGCGTGATGTCCTCCATAAACACTTCCATGACATTTATTCAATATCTCCTGTTGTTCATATTCAGGAACACATCTTCGCATAATACCATCCACTCCTTCTTTATATAAGTGTGGGTCATCCCAAAAATAATGCCTCAAGTCATAAAAGAATTTCCTCCTTTGCTGAGCTGAAAGGGTTGGAGGCAAATACTTCGAAACAATAAAGTTAGCATAATCTGCATACCAAGGGCTCTCTCGCGAGCTCACCTTTATTACAGCCAATTGTTCATTTGGAAAACTATCATTAACAGGAACAGGATCATAAGCAATATTTTCCAATCTAGACAAATTATCAGCAACAGGATTATCAGCACCTTTCCTATCTATAATGTGTAAATCAAATTCTTGCAACAGAAGTACCCATCTAATAAGCCTTGGCTTAGCATCTTTCTTTGTCATAAGGTATCTAATTGCAGCATGATCAGTATGAATTGTAACTTTCGAATCAACAATATAGGGTCTAAACTTATCACAAGCAAAGACTACAGCTAACAATTCTTTTTCAGTTGTAGCATAGTTTCTTTGAGCAGCATCAAGAGTCTTACTAGCATAATGAATAACATTTAATTTCTTATCTACCCGCTGTCCAAGAACAGCGCCTACGGCAAAATCACTAGCATCACACATAATTTCAAAAGGCAAATTCCAATCAGGAGGTTCAACTACAGGAGCAGTTGTTAAGGCTTTCTTTAAAGTTTCAAAAGCTTCCTTACAATCATCATCAAAAACAAAAGGTACATCTTTTTGAAGAAGATTAGTAAGAGGCTTTGAAATTTTAGAGAAATCTTTAATAAATCTCCTATAAAACCCAGCATGACCAAGAACACTACGAATACCTTTAACATCCCTCGGATAGGGCATCTTCTCAATCGCTTCAACTTTAGCTCTATCAACTTCAATACCTTTCTCAGAAATTTTATGTCCCAATACAATTCCTTCATTAACCATAAAGTGACATTTCTCCCAATTAAGAACAAGGTTAGTTTCTTCACATCTCTGCAAAACTTTATCGAGGTTTCGCAGGCAATTATCAAAAGAATTCCCATAGACAGAAAAATCATCCATGAACACCTCTACAATACTTTCGCAAAAACCATGAAAAATAGCAGACATGCATCTTTGAAAAGTAGCAGGAGCATTACATAAACCAAAAGGCATACGCCTATAAGCATAAGTTCCATAAGGACAAGTAAAAGTGGTTTTCTCTTGATCTTTAGCTTTAACAGCAATTTGTGAAAACCCAGAATAACCATCAAGAAAGCAAAAATGAGTATTTTTAGACAACCTCTCTAACATTTGATCAATAAAGGGTAAAGGGTAATGATCTTTCTTAGTAACTTTATTAACTTTTCGAAAATCAATGCACATTCTATAACCTACAACTATTCTTTGAGGAATAAGCTCATCATTATCATTAGGCACAACAGTCATTCCTCCTTTCTTAGGAACACAATGCACAGGACTAACCCATCTACTATCAGCAATAGGATATATAATACCAGCTTCAAGGAGTTTTAATACCTCGTTCCTTACCACTTCCTTCATCTTCGGAATTAGACGACGTTGATGTTCAACAACAGGCTTTGCATCTTCTTCCATATTAATAGCATGTTGGCAAATAGAAGGAGAAATCCCTTTCAAATCATCAAGAGTATAGCCAATAGCTCCTCGGTGTTTCTTCAATATTTCCAATAACCTTTCTTCCTCAATCTCTGAAAGCTTAGAACTAATAATAACAGGATATATTTTCTTATCATCAATATGAGCATATTTAAGATTATCAGGTAAAGGCTTTAGATCAAAAACAGGATCTTCCTTCGGTGGCGGTGTTGTACCCAGATCTTCCACCGGTAAATCATGCTTGAGAATAGGTTGGCGACGAAAAATTTCCTCAAGCTCATCTCTTTCTTTCCTAAAAGCTTCACTTTCACTATTCTCCAAATGTTGCTGCAAAGGGTTATTAGGAACAAGAACAATAGATGCACACTGCTCCATTTTAAAATCATTACTAGGCAAATCAACTTTATAAGGAGTTTTGGTAAATTTAGAAAAGTTAAATTCATAAGGTTCACCAGCAAATCTAGTCAAAATTTTCTCTTTCTTACAATCTATAATAGCTCCACAAGTATTTAGAAAAGGTCTACCAAAAATGATAGGACAATAATCACTAGCAGCAGAACCAAGTACCAAAAAGTCAGCAGGATATTTAATCTTACCACATAGAACTTCCACATCTCGAACAATACCAATTGGAGAAATAGTTTCTCTATTAGCCAGATGAATAACCACATCAATATCTTCAAGTTCACAAGAACCAATTTCGTGCATAATCTCCGTGTAAAGTTCATAAGGAATAGCACTAACACTTGCACCAATATCACATAAACCATAATAGCAATGATCACCAATTCTAACAGATAGCATAGGAACACTAACTTGTTTGGGTTTATTAGGATGTGAAACAATATTAGAAGCATCTTCACAGAAAATAATATGACCATCCTCCACGTTTTCAGTCACAAGATCTTTAACTATAGCAACAAAGAGGTTCAATTTTAATTTGTTCTTCAGGTTCTTTAGGTTTCTTTTCACTTTTATTAACTGCACTAGATATGACAGAGTACTCCTTCATTTTAGCAGGGAAAGGAGTTTTTTCAATATAAGCTTCAGGAATAACATTATCAGCAGTTTCAATCACTACACATTTGTTTACAGATGAATCAATTTTATCTTTATACGGTTCATGATACTTATCAAAATTCTTCTTAGGCAGTTCATAATGAGAGGCAAAAGCTCTATAAAGATTTGCAACAACTTGGGAATCAAGACCATATGTAGCACTCATATTACGAAATTTATCAGTATCCATAAAAGCTTCAATGCATTTATAATCATAAATTATACCTGATTCTCTATCTTTGTCATTCTCCCATCCTTCAGTATTTTCTTGGATCCGATCAAGAAGGTCCCTTTTAAACTCTTCATTCTTGCGTGTAAATGATCCAGAACAAGAAGTATCCAGCAAGGTCTTGTCTTGAAAAGAAAGTCTTGCATAGAAATTATCAATAATAACATTACCAGGAAGCTCATGAATGGGGCATTTGAGCATTAAAGACTTCAATCTCCCCCAAGCTTGGGCAATACTTTCTCCATCATGAGGCCAGAAATTATATATGCGGTTCCGATCTTTGTGAATTTCACTTGGAGGATAAAATTTGGAATAGAATAAAGGCACAATGTCCTCCCAATCAATAGAATCACCATTCTTCAGCAATTTATACCAGTGCGCCGCTTTACCAGACAGCGATATAGTGAATAGTTTCTTCCTAACTTCATTCATGGAAATACCTGCACATTTGAATAAACCGCATAATTCATGCAAAAATAGTAAATGATCACCAGGATGGACAGTTCCATCCCCTTCATAGCGGTTATCCATAACACGTTCAATAATTTTCATAGGTATTTTATATGGTACTACTTTCTCACCTGGCGCTTCATCCACTACCGTTGCAGTAGTAGTAGATTTCCCAAATAGAAATTGAAGAGAAGATCTCTCCATAATGATTTATAGCAGCAGGCAGAAATAAAATCAGCACAAACAGTAAAGGTTTTCCTTACCAATTCCACTTACCAATAGCGCTTCACTCCCCGGCAACGGCGCCAGAAAATAGTCTTGATGACCCACAAGTATAGTAGGTGTATCGTAGTACTTTCGATAAATAAGAGTGTCGAACCCAACGAGGAGCAGAAGGTGTTGACAAGCGGTTTCGATGAAGGTTTCACTGTAAATGCTCACAGACAAGTATTCAGGGGGTTTTGATATTGCAGATAAATAAAGTACAAGTAAATAAAATGCGAGAGAAATAATTGCAGCGAGTGGCCCAATCCTTTTTAGCACAAAGGACAAGCCGGTTTGATTACTTATAATGACCAAACGTTCCTGAGGACACACGGGGATTTTAGTCTAGTGCTTTCGCTACATACAGCTGATTAATCTTCATTGTTTTGATAAGTGTTGTGTGGGTGAACCTATGCTAATGCACTGCCCTTCCTAGGACTAATACATACTTGTGATTATACCCCTTGCAAGCATCCGCAACTACAAGAAAGTAATTAAGATAAATCTAACCACAGCCTTAAACTCTGAGATCCTGCGATCCCTCCTGCATCGATATACTAACGGGGGCTTAGGTTTCTGTCACTCCGGCAACCCCGCAATTAGCAACCGAATACAAGATGCACTCCCCTAGGCCCATAAATGGTGAAGTGTCGTGTAGTCGACGTTCACACGACACCACTAGAAGAATGACACCACAACTTAAATATCATAACATTGAATATTACTCAACCATAATTCACTACTAGCATTTAGACTTCACCCATGTCCTCAAGAACTAAACGAACTACTCACGAGACATCATATGGAATACAATCAGAGGTGATATGATGATGAATAACAATCTGAACATAAACCTTGGTTCAATGGTTTCACTCAATAGCATCTACAACAAGTATAGAATAACACCGGGAGAGTTTCCCCTATCAAACAATCAAGATTTAACCCGAATTGCTACAGCGATGACGAGGTGCAGCGGTGGTGATGGCGGTGTAGATGGTGGAGATGATGATGATGATGATGGAGATGATGTCCCGCTCGATGACGATGGCGATGGCGTCGATTTCCCCCTCCGGGAGGGAATTTCCCCGGCGGATTCCTGCCCGCCGGAGAGCTCTTTTCTCTCTGGTGTTCTCCGCCCCGCAGAGGCGGCTGTAACCCTTCGTGAGGATCCCTCTGTGGCTTAGGTTTTCGGGACGAAGGAGTACGCGAAGAAAAGGAGGCGAAAGGGGCTGTGGGGCCCCCAGAGCACAGGGTGGCGCGGCCAGGCCTTGGGCCGCGCCGCCCTGTGGTCTGGGCCCACAGTGGCTCTTCTCTGCTCCCCCTTTTGGCTCCCTCCGTCATCTGGAAAAATAGGAATTTACGTGAAATTCCCTTCCACAGTTGATCTTCCGAAATATTGCGTTCTGACGGTGCTTTTTCCAGCAGAATCCTGGCTCCGGTGCTTGATCCTCCAATGATGATGAAACATGCAAAATAGATGAAATAACATAAGTATTGTGTCCCAATATGAAATATATCAATGAATAACAGCAAATTATGATACAAAATAGTGATGCAAATTGGACGTATCAGTTGTCCAACGCCGTCTTCATTTCTCTTGTTTCTTGACCTTGTATGGCGAGTGTTGCCTTCAACTCATTGCCTTGAGTTTCAATCTTCTCATTGAGTTCTTGAACTTGATTGTTGAGGTCAATCCTTTGCACTTGAGCTCTTTCTTCATAGCGGACGTTGGTATCCTTGAGCATGGCTTCAAATTGATTGAGCTTGGCGTGGACGGCTTGAGTAGCTATCCAATGTTGGTGCCGCGTCATCGGTAGTTGGTTCCCTTCTCCACTAGACATGGTTACAAATAAAACAAGAACTATGTGGTGGGTGGTTAGGAAAGACTACCAAGAGTGTCAAAACTTGCAAAGCAAAATCGAAAAGGTGTTTCAAGTCGAGGAACAACTGATATGTATGCACACACAAAACAAAACTCTATATGGTGTTAGGTATGGATGTGGAAAGCCAAATGGAAGAACCAAACGAAAAGTCTATTGTCAAAAGTGGGTAAGATCCAAAAGTCACAAGTCAAAGGCTGATGCGGGGTGGCCTTCGGACACCCACGCCTCAAGACCATCAAGTGCAACCCCGCCTATCATCGACGCTACACCATGGCCAAAGAGTCCCCCAAGTGGACCTTCAACCCTAAACCACGCTACACGCGACAAGGTGAACTCCTTCCTCTCGATACTCGACCTCGTCAATACCTTGAATGGAATGCTACCTCATATCGGTGTGCTACATATCATTAGGTACAAGAATCATCAAGGAACCGGAGAGGAGGAACACCCATGGCGCAAGGAAGCGAGGGAAGGGAAGAGGAGCCATTCATCATGGTGCAAGGAAGAAGGAAGAAGAAGAAGAAGGAAGGAAGAGGGAGGAGGAGGCCCAGCCGGCCCAGAGTCCGGTCCGACCGGGCCCCAGACCGACCTGCCCGGTTGGCGACCGGTGGACCGGCTCCGCAACCGGACCGCCCGGTCCCAGGTCCGGTCTGACCGGCCCCAGACCGGATCCGACGGAAACTACCCACCAAACTGCCTAAGTTACCCCCTTATGTACCTTTTAGCCTTGTGTTGTCTTGTAGGCCTATATATAGACCCAAGACACCCCCCTTACCCCTTCAGACAAGATTTTAGGCTTAGACTTGGATTTGAGCTTTGTCTCCCTAGGGTTTCATCCCCTTTGTATCAAGGCTACCCTTGTTGGATGATTGGATTTGGTGTGTGAGATTCTAGTGCTACCACTCTCTCTCCCACTCCTAGATTCATCTCCCTCACCGATCTCTCACCTCGGAATTCTACCGCGCGTCTCTTCCGGGTTGATTCTATTGGCGTGGTCCATCGAGCCACGGGGGTAAGTATCGATTGTATCGGGTTGGTGTGCGTGCGTGAGTTCTTCGTGTTCTTCCGCATCTCCCTCTCTTTCCCCCTTGATTCTTGGGTCATTCGCAAGATCGGGCCACACACGGGGTCTTAGACCTTAACATATGGTATCAGAGCCTTTGGTTTCCGCGGTTTTGACCCCCCACCCATCCAATTTCGTCTCTGAAAATTTTCCCAAAAAAAAAAAAATCCCCAAAAATAGCCCTAATTTTGCCTTTGGACGGATCTGCGATTTCGTTGCGTTTTGAGTGGTTTTAGTCCATGGATTTGATGTTGGAGTGATTGATCTACGTTTCCCCCTTCTTTTCCCCATCAATTTCGTCCAATTTCACTCGAATTTGAGCAATTTTCGTCCGTGTTCATAGCTGTTCATCGTGGAGTTCTTCTCCAAATTGGTCAACCCACAGTGCCGCCCCACGCCCTCGCGCTGCCGCCGGCCCACCTCCGCCTGGCCCTCCTCACTGCCGCGCGCACCATCCGCTCGTCGCTCACCACCGCTGCTCACGCGCCGGCCGGCCGGGCCCCACCTCCGCACCCGCTCGATCCCAACTGGCCGCACGCCACCAGCCGCCGCCTTGGCCTCGATCTCCACCGCGCGCGCGCAAAGCAGCAGCTCCGCTCGCCACCAAGCATCACCGAGCCGCCTCCGCCTAGTTCTGCCCAGGCCACGCCCGCAGCTCGTCCGCGCTGCGCCAGCACGCAATGCCCCCAAACCGCCTAGCTCTGCTCCACCACGTGCACAAGTGAGCCAAGCAACCTCCGCTCGATTTCCTTTGATTCCATCTTCTTCCACGCTGAAACAAATTCCGTGCAACCACATCTCCACAGCCACGCCCGCGCGCGCCAAGCACGCGCCCCAGCCAGGTCCTCGCCTCGCATCGCGCTCGCAAGGGCCACCAGCTTCCGCGCCCCCGCCTCAAGCCGCCAGGCCCGCCCGCAGCACGCGCCCGCCCCAGCTACAGCTCCGGTCAGACCGGATTTCTGACCGGGCCGTCCGGTTTGCGACCGAGGCTCAGACCGGTGCCATCCGGGCCCAATCCAGGGGCCTATCCGGTCCCAGATCCAGTCTGGACCGGGCGGGCCGGTCCCAGGTCCGGTTTGACCGGGTTCTGGACCGGGTTTGAGCCAGTTTCGCCCAATTCTGACTCCACTTTTTGCTCCAAATTTTGACAACTTTCCGGCGCCCGTTTGACTCCAAACTTTAACAACACCCTCCAACGACTCTACATAGTCTACGTCTAATTTTTGACGATTTTTGGAGCCCAACTTTTGACCGCTCGTTTCGACCCAACTTTTCGGGCATTGACTTAATTTGCTCGGTTTCCGTTTTGGAGTGCAAGGATTGTCTATTACGCTTCCGCGCCTACACCAACACCGCGGCGACACCTTCGGCACCTCGGACTCCGGCGCAACTACGACACCATCGTCGCCATCATCGCAAGTTGTGTGTTCCGACACCGCCTAACTTTTTCATCTAGGTATAAC
The DNA here is from genome assembly GCF_019359855.2 of Lolium perenne. Classification (NCBI taxonomy): domain Eukaryota; kingdom Viridiplantae; phylum Streptophyta; class Magnoliopsida; order Poales; family Poaceae; genus Lolium; species Lolium perenne. The sequence goes on along the minus strand of NC_067248.2, from coordinate 98,933,342 downwards.
TTGCTCCCCACCTTGTAGCCCCTCTTCTTTTGCGATCTATCCTACGAGCATTGCTTATCGAGTGTTGCGAGACATTGCACGTGGCCCCGATTGTGAGGTGTGTGTGTCGTGTGGAGTAAAGCTTCTAAGCAAAACTCGTGTGGCAAGATAGCAAAAGCGAGCTAACGCTAACATAGTGCGAGAAAAAGCCGCCAAAATACAAAAAGAGCACAAGTGTGCCTAGTGCCATCATACATACCAAAGTGTAAAAGCGCCACCATAGATACAAAAGAGTGCAAGTGCCACCAAATACAAAAGAGGGAAAAGCTTTTAAGCAAAAGAGAGAAAAAAAGAGAAGAGAGGCCGCGTGCAAATCTTGTTGTCTCTTCGTTGCAACCAAAGCTTTGATCTCTCCTTGTGTTAGTGTGACACCGAGCCACCCTTGCTTTCGGGCTTCTTACACTTTTCCGCTCATTCCTTGGTCGCACTAACCCCGTTCATCTCGTGTGTGCGTTCCATATCTTTTCCGTGTTTCTAGTGATCATCGCTTTGACATTTGATTTCGTTGGACTTCACCCACTCTTAACAACAAACTTGATTTCGGATTTCGTCTTTTGGCTTTCCACCACACTCACCTACCACCATATTTGCTAGCTTTTGCGTGTGTCTTTGTGTGAGTACCCGATACAATTGTTCTAACTCTCGGTTTTGTTGGATCACCCCAATCTTTTCATACCACGGTAAGGTTGCGAGGTAGTGTTCTTCCACTAACATACACCATATAGATCTTGTCGTGCTAACATGGATAGCGAAGAAGAAGATACAGAGGACTACATGGAGCACTTCGAGGAGGATACCTCTTCAAGCACCGCGGATGTGGAGGAACATGTGGAGCTCTACACCGACTATGGATCCGCGCGACGCCAACATGTCCGACGTCGAGGAGCTCTACACCGACTATGGCTCCGCGAGCGTCGCCAACATGGACGACTTGGTGGAGCACCACCTTGAGGACGACATCGACGAGCTCTACATCGACAATGGCTCATCAAGAATGGACGTCATGGTGGAGCACCGCCACGACTACGACATCGACACCATGGCGGAACCTCACCTCGACTCCACCTTGAACAACGCCGAGGCGCCCACATACCCATACTTGGCCAATGGAGCTACATATGAAGATAGAGGACCCCCACGATGGCATCATCATGTGGATCATCAAGAGCGTCCCCAACATGTTCGGCCTCGACACACTTCTCCGAGCTCCACAAGGCGCCATCATGAGAGTGCTTATGCACAAGATCATCGACATCAAGTACATCATATGGAGCATCAAGAGCGTCCCCAACATGATCGACATCGACACGCTTCTCCGAGCTCCTCAAGGCACCGCAAGCAACATGCCAAGTCGCATGAGCCATCATCTAGGCATGGCAAGGACCGTCATCGACTCACACCATCTCATGATCGTCGTCGACCACCACCACCGCATGGTCTACATCGACATCCGTCCACACATGATCTTCGACGACACCACTCAAGCCATGGTGATGATGCACGAAGACGAAATCCTCGACATGAAGACGACATACACCATCATAGGGTGTCCACCACTACAAGGACGGCAAGTGCACATCACGCATACCTTCCTCATGAGGCGACTTCTACCTCTTGTGCCACCACCACAATGGCCCCTACCTCGTCATACGCCTATGGACTCCGATGCTACAAGTGCAAGCAACAAGGCCACCCTCCACGGGAATGTCCCAATCTCCTATGTGAGGTGTGCAAGGCAAAGGGTCACATGGCATGGCAATGCACAACGCCAAGCGCCAAGAAGCTCTACTTCAACGAGCTCAATGCACAAGTCTCCAAGATGCCACCACTTGAGGACGACTTAGGAGGCGAGGAGTTGAGCATGGTGAGCATGGGATTCTCCCTTCACCTACGGAGGCGCATGGAGTTGAGATGGTTGAGCATGGGAATTTCCCTTCAACCAAGGAGGCGCATGGAGATGAGGAAGTCGAGCCTACTCCCCTATGCTTCATTGATGAGTTGGTACCAACCCCATGTGAGCATGAGAGCCACTTAGCCCACTTGAGCGAGAGTGATAGTGAGTTGAGTGACTTCCACCCCATATGTGAGTTTGAGTGCTTCCATTTGGAGGACATGAGTGATACACAAAGTGAGTTGAGAGAGGTAGATGATAGGTCCATGGAGGACATCGCATTTGCTAACACATTAACCTCTCCCTCGTTTGTGTCTTCTTATGTTGCACTAGGTTCCACGGAGGACGAGTTCCCGCTTATGGAGAAGATGTACATGGTGCATGAAGATGATGATATCTCACCATGCTTGCTCCAAGATGGACATGTCGACCACATGGATCCTCCTAATTCCACAACACCTACTTCACATGAGTCGGCCTACAAAGGTAACAACATAGGTGTTGATGATGCCATGATCCCACTAGTGGACATGATGACTTATGAGTGCACGCATGATCTTGATGATACATTTGCTACGTCACATGCTTTTTTCATATTCCCATGCGATGCTTTGCTTGATAACATTGTTGATCATGTGGAATTGATTGATTGTGATACCATGAACATGCCATGCTATGAGAGCTTCACATTTTCCCCGCTTGCTTGCAATGATAATGATTATGATCATGCTAGTGTTGTGACACCCTTGATGAACACTTGCTCTTTACATAGGGTCGTCGACAACAATGATAACATGTTCAACATGCTTTGCCCCAAATGTTTACACCATTCCATGATCCTTGCATCCAAGATTATGAACAATTGCTCTTTCTTATGCTTGGTATGCAAGAATGCTTATTTCATTGTCCATGAGATGGCCCCCATAGCCTTCTCTATTTTTGATGATCATGAGTTCCCACATGCCATGAATGCACCTTCTTGCCATATGCACCATCGCCATGCATTTCATACTATCTTGCTTGACACTAATGGTGATGTGCACAAGACATGGAACATCATGATGGATGATGTATTCATCTACCACGCACACACGCTTTTTGTCTTGTTTATTCCATGTGTAGGTACACGTCCGACCACTTCCACCGCTACGGAGCATGAGCTCACAAAACGCGCAATTGAGAGCTACCCCAACAAGGACGAGATACATGTTCCAACCCATGGGATTCACACCAAAGGGTATGTCCCCAAAAACTTTCGCCCTCTTTTGCCATGTCTTGACGAGTTTCCGGTTTGGTCCAATTCCTCGTCACCTCTTTTGCTTCTTATGCAACTTATCTTGAAACATCTTGTTGGCACAATGGTTGTTGTATGTATTGATGATATCATCATACACTCCGAGAATCTCAAGGATCATGTCATACATGTGAGAGACACATTATGCACCTTGTGCCACATGTCACACCAAAAGTTGCTCTCCTTTGGATCTCTCATTTCATCTTTGGCAATTGCAATGAATTCTTTGACACTTGAGGATACCCATACTCGGCTCACGCCAACCATACTTTCCCAAGCTAGAAGTCTCCATAGCTTTGCCATTGCACATAACAATTTTGCCCCAAATTTTGCCGCCGATACTTGCCTTTTGATTGTTCCATTTGTGTGGGACAATGCTACACACAACATTTTTGACACCTTCCAAAGCAAACTTTTACTTGCACAAATTTTTGTCCTACCACATTTTGGATACATCGACACTCTTTTGATCACCATTTTTGCCCAATGCCTTTTGGAGAAACGACTTGATGCTTCGTATTTGATTAAGAGCCTCTTGTTCGCCGGTCACCAAATTGGCATCCACAAGCTTTCCTTTTGCAAGTTGTTTTTCTCCTTGTTCTTCTTCGACCGAGACTTGGCCCCTCCACCACTACATGGGAGACACGTTATGGACTACAACAAAGACGCCTGCACTACGACGAGCATCCCTAAGGACACAAGGGCACCTATACAAGTCCTTCCCGTCTACCTCATCGGTGAGGAGGAGCAAGAGTCGAGGACGACTCTTCCCCAAGGGGGGGGGAGATGATGCGGGGTGGCCTTCGGACACCCACGCCTCAAGACCATCAAGTGCAACCCCGCCTATCATCGACGCTACACCATGGCCAAAGAGTCCCCCAAGTGGACCTTCAACCCTAAACCACGCTACACGCGACAAGGTGAACTCCTTCCTCTCGATACTCGACCTCGTCAATACCTTGAATGGAATGCTACCTCATATCGGTGTGCTACATATCATTAGGTACAAGAATCATCAAGGAACCGGAGAGGAGGAACACCCATGGCGCAAGGAAGCGAGGGAAGGGAAGAGGAGCCATTCATCATGGTGCAAGGAAGAAGGAAGAAGAAGAAGAAGGAAGGAAGAGGGAGGAGGAGGCCCAGCCGGCCCAGAGTCCGGTCCGACCGGGCCCCAGACCGACCTGCCCGGTTGGCGACCGGTGGACCGGCTCCGCAACCGGACCGCCCGGTCCCAGGTCCGGTCTGACCGGCCCCAGACCGGATCCGACGGAAACTACCCACCAAACTGCCTAAGTTACCCCCTTATGTACCTTTTAGCCTTGTGTTGTCTTGTAGGCCTATATATAGACCCAAGACACCCCCCTTACCCCTTCAGACAAGATTTTAGGCTTAGACTTGGATTTGAGCTTTGTCTCCCTAGGGTTTCATCCCCTTTGTATCAAGGCTACCCTTGTTGGATGATTGGATTTGGTGTGTGAGATTCTAGTGCTACCACTCTCTCTCCCACTCCTAGATTCATCTCCCTCACCGATCTCTCACCTCGGAATTCTACCGCGCGTCTCTTCCGGGTTGATTCTATTGGCGTGGTCCATCGAGCCACGGGGGTAAGTATCGATTGTATCGGGTTGGTGTGCGTGCGTGAGTTCTTCGTGTTCTTCCGCATCTCCCTCTCTTTCCCCCTTGATTCTTGGGTCATTCGCAAGATCGGGCCACACACGGGGTCTTAGACCTTAACAAAGGCGGTGATCACAAAAGGCATACACAAGGTGGAACACACGCGTGGGACAAAATGGGGTTAGCGCGACGGAAAATGAGCACGAACAAAAATGGTCCTAACGAAGACTACTAGCTCGGTGTCACGCTAACGCAAGAGGGACCGTGGCTTGGTTGCAAAATTGAGAAGCAACAAGATTTGCGCAAGACGCCTCTCTTCTCTTTTCTCTCTTTTGCTTATAAGCTTTGGACTCTTTTGTGTATAGGTGTCACTCACACTCTTTTTCTTTTTCTTTTTCTCCTTTTTTTTTGTATGCTTAGAAGCTTTCTTTTTCTCACTATCTATGTAAGTATGTCACACTTCTTTTGCCTATCTTTTCACACGAGCTTGCTTCGTAGCTTTGCTCAACACACGCACACCCTCACGGTCGGGACGCTTGCGTAATGCTTCGCAACACTAGAAAGCCACTCTCGATAGGAAAGGTACGCAAAGGAAGCTAAGGCTACAAGTTAGGGGGCAAGTTATACCACTTGATGACGGTGGCCGACGATGTTGAACTTGCTATGGTGGAAGGTGTCAAATGAACCGCTTGGATCCTCGGGGTGCCGTCGTCGTTGTTGATGTTGCGGAAGCTTAGTGGTAGCTGAAATGGCACACACAACGAAGTCCAAACACAAGGGGTTAGTGCCAAAACGAAAAACGAAGTATGCTGTCAAAATTTCGGCCAGGCGGAACTTCCGGTCCTGAGGGGCGGAACTTCCGGTCCCCGGGCGGAACTTCCGGTCCAGGGCGGAACTTCCGGTCCTGCGGGGCGGAACTTCCGGTCGCAATCAGATCTGCGGGCTGTTCTTCGATTTGGGCGGAAATCCGGGCCGAAAACCTTCGAATTCGAGGAAAATTTGGCACTAGAAGCTGTGGGAAGGTGGGGGAATTGCAGATCAACACCAAAGGCAAGTTTCTATTGGACCAAAACCACCAAAAACTCAACAAATCGCGAGATCCAACCAAGGCCAATTTGGGGCTATTTTTTGGGAAAAAAATTTGGAAAATTTTTTGGGCGAAATTGGTGGAATTGGTGGGTGTGGGGGTCAAATCCGTGGCAACCAAGGAGCTCTTGATACCATATGATAAGGGCTAAGCCCAGGGATGTGCCCGATCTTCACGGATTTGAAGGGATACGTGGGGGTAGGTGGATGAACGCGATGAACACGTGGGGGAAACGCGGGGATACAACACACACACGCACACAATTCGAGTTTTCCCTCGTTGGCTCGAAACACCAACTCGATAGAGATTGCAGGAAAAGACCTTCCGGTAGAAGTCCCGCAAAGAGATCGACAAATCAAAGCTCGGGAGATCTAGAAGGGCGAAAAGACCGGAAGGCTTGATAGAAGTGCAAGCAAAAGACCAAATAAGGTAGAAGTGCAAGCAAAAGATCAAACAATCGGTAGAAGTCGCCAAAGAGATCTTCACGAGTTGATAAGGAGCCCGGGTGGGGATACAAGATCATAGATCTAGGTAGGGTTCCCACAAGGGTGAGCTAAGCTCAGGTTTTCTTTCAAATCAAGTCTAATCTCAGATCTGAGCCAACTAGGCTATTTATAGGTGGGGGCGAAGAGTTAAGTTACATGCTGAAAAGTGCTGTTGTGCTGAAGTTCGCGGTGGCGGAAGTTCCGGCCATCTTGGGCGGAAGTTCCGGTCGAAGCGGAAGTTCCGGTCTGGGGGCGGAAGTTCCGGCCAGGCCGAGAAGTTCCGGCCAAGTTCCGAAAGTCGTCCATTTCCTTGCGGTAACATCCAGGGGCCTTTTCGTGGACTTTCGGAGCTTGGGCGGAACTTGGGCGGAAGTTCCGACCGGGCGGAAGTTCCGGTCCCTCGGGCGGAAGTTCCGGTCCGATGCTTTCTGCGCGCTGGAGGGCATCTTGGGGGCATCTTGGAGGAATCTGGCCGGAAGTTCCGGTCTGGGGCGGAAGTTCCGGCTTGTGCGCTGTAGCTCCGTCTTCGGCCGTTTCCAGCTCTCTCCAACGTCTTGGTCTCCATGGCTTGTGTCTTGGTCGATGTACCTGATTGAACATAGGGTATTTGCATGAAGTAGCAAGCCATCCAAGGGGGTGTCAAAGTCATAGGTGGAGAGGAGCGAATTCACCTCTTGGCGTAGTGCTTGGGCTCGAGCTCGTGTCATTGGACCACGAGGAGGGCTTGTCGGTCTTGATGTAGTGTCGACCTTGGGTGGGGCTGCATCAATGTTGCTTGGCCGCCCATGGCAATTTGACAAGAAGGCCATACATGATGGTTACTCCAATGCATACACCTTCAAGGTCAAGGACAAGAAGTTCGAGCTTCGCCCAATGACTCCTAGCCAAATCATCGCCGACAATGCGAAGGCTTTAGCGAGGGCACAACACCACAACCACCATAGTGAGTTGAGAGGAGAGGAAGCTACCCACCAAAAAGAGAGTGAGCGCCACCACCCACATATGAGTGAGAGAAAGAGTGTCCTCCTAGCCACCAAAAGCGAGTGGAGAGAAGTGAAAGACAACCCATCCACCACCATACACTACGTGCTCATTTGCAAGGGCCTCTCGTCGGAGACTAACGACTTAACCAACATTCCTTCGTCTTTGTTGTCTCTTTTGAAGGAGTTCCAAGACGTCTTCCCCGACGAGCTACCTCATGGACTACCACCGCTTCGGGGCATCGAGTGATAAGGGGTTGCCCGATCTTCTCAGTAAGCGACGGGTGGTGATGAACACGTGATGGTAGCAGCGGATGAAATCGATGATGACGAGGAGGATAACTTGTATGACGCCGACGAAGTCTCTCGATTGATTCCTGATGCCAATGCAACAGCTCTCAACCCTGCAAGATATTCGCAACTCCACACACTTGCGCACGTAGCCGCCGACCACGAAGCGGTAGATTGCAATCTTCTAATCCCACTGGAACAGCAGATCACACAAACTTTCAGTAGCATAAAACTCCAGATCGCAACGAATTGGAGAGTTGGGGAACAATAGTTTTGCTTAGCAAACAACTATGAACTAGGGTTTATCTTAAACGTGGTCTCAAGCAGCTAGGGGGTCGTCCAAGGCACTTATATAGGCGTCCGGGACGAGTTCTGGTCGAAAAGATACAAGTAAAACCGACCCAGAATAGATCTGGTCGAGACAGACTCGGACATGTCCGGTCTGGGCTCCGGTCGACCGGGCTGTGGACCGGGCGGTCCGGTCTGTGGTCCGGTCAACCGGTCGGCAACCGGAAATCTGCGAGGTTTCCGGTTTCCGTCCGGTACGAGGGGCTCCGTCCGGTTGGCGTCCGGTTGGCGGCCGGTTGACCGGGCCAGGGACCGGGCTGGCCGGTCTGGGGGCCGGTCTGACCGGGTTCTGGACCGGCCTGGACTTCTTCTTCTCCTCTCGCGCATGCCTCCCGCTCCTCCCTCGCGCGTCCATGAGATATCTTCATGTCCAGCTCCATGTCCAGCTGCTCCTCTCCTCCTCGTGCGATGCTTGTCTCCTCTTGATACCTGATGATACACAAGTAATAGGACTTAGGCAGTATAAAGTTCTCATCAATCAAAGTATCGTTTAGAAACAAGTTCACCTGTTGTTTAAGTAGCTTCGCACGAGCCCTTGTAATTGGTCCAATCCGAACTTCATTGGACTTGAGCTTCACAGCAGGTTCATCTTCATTTGTCAATGACGGAGGTAGTGGTGAAGTAGGGATGTCCTCATCATCTCCCCCCCCCCTTCAAAAGGCGTCGACCCCGACGCTCCAAGGTCTTCTCCGTCATATGGTGTCAAATCAGCAACATTGAAAGAATTACTGACACCAAACTCATCCTCTGGAAGATCTATTGAGTATGCATTATCATTGATCTTGGCAAGCACTTTGTAAGGACCAGCACCCCGTGGCTTCAACTTAGACTTCCTCAGCGTTGGGAACCTATCTGATGCGCGCTAAGCCCGAGGGTGTGCCCAATCTTCACGGTTTGACCCGGGTGAGTGTGATTGCGGAGGGGGATTCGCGGGGAAGTGGATGAACGCGAAGAACTCGATACAAACACACGCACACAACACAATCGGTTATCCCCGTTGGCCCGAAACACCAACTCGATAGAAGTTGCAGGAAAAGACCTTTCGGTAGAAGTCCCGCAACAAGATCGACAAATCGAAGATCCTATGAATCTAGAAGGGTGAAAAGACCAAACTCAATAGAAGTGCAAGCAAAAGACCAAATAGGTAGAAGTGCAAGCAAAAGACTAAGATTGGTAGAAGTCACCAAAGAGATACAATAGGATTCGATAAGGAGCCCGGGTGATACAATAGGAATTAACCTAAGGTGGGGGTTACCCAAATCCACAAGGGATAGTAGAGGCATAAGCCAATTTATCTAAACATCATCTCTCCTTCATGAAGGTGGGGGTGGAGGTCTATTTATAGGGAACCACTAAGGAGGGGTAGTTTGGGGAAACTAAGATACAAGCACAGCCATACATGTGGCAGATTAGGGTTAGGTTTGGGGCTGGTCACGACCTCGGCGGCAGTGCCGGCGTGGGGAGGGCGGCAGTGCCGGCCGTGGCGGCAGTGCCGGCCTATGTAGGGCGGCAGTGCCGGCCCTGGAGCTTCCAGCTCCTCTTCCTCCTTCTCTTCCAAGCTTCCGTGACATCGGCCTTGCGTCCTCGGGTCTCCATGGCATCCTCTCTTCTCTCCGTCCTTGTCGTCGAGTTCCTATCACCAAGATATGTCGGAGTATGAAGTAGTATATCGTCCCAAATAGGAGATTCGAGGCACGCGTAACGGAGAAGATTCACCTTAGCGTGCCGTCTTGGCGATGAAGCACATGATGCGGTGAAGACCGAAGGTCGGGCTGCATCATCTCCCCCCACTTGAAAAAGAGTCGTCCTCGACGATAAATCTTCATGAACGTGTAGAGGAGGTAGATGACACCAACACTTGAATTTCACTTCACTTGTCAAGAGCCCTATCAATAGCACAAGAAAAGCCAAGCAACACTCAAAGCATAGCCAATGTTCCACGGGTTTAGCAAGATAGCGCAAGTAGAAGGAGGTCACCTTAGTAAGATGTCGGTGTGCTCTCATTGAGAGATCTTGTGTAGTAGATGTATGGGGTTGAACCCATTCGTTGACGCTCATCCACAAGTCACTTGTACCTTCACACAACAAAGACCAAGCAAAGTATATGTGTGTGTGATAGAGGAGCATATCATCAACGACATGTCCATTCATGTTCACAACACCGTTAGCACAACACAAATTTATCAAGAATAAGGCATGTGCATGGTCAATGTGTAAGAACTCCATATGAACATCTTCCAAATGCGGGAACACAAAAACTCCAAGATGTGAGACGACTATGATGTCCATCTCATGTAGAAACTCATGTGCATTGTTGCACTCAAGGCATCGGAAAGAGAAATTTTTCAACATCCTTGACGCAACAAGAGGAGAATTTGGCCAAAACACATAAGTGGAAGTGTCCAAAATATCATCAACATGTGTGCACACAAACCATTGGAAAGAGAAATTGGTCCTCATATTTGGTGCAACACACAACATATCATCCAAAAAGTTCATCAAGAAGACATTTTTACAACCGTGTGCGCCAACAAACCAAATGAAAGAGAAATTGGTCAACTTGTTTGAGGCAACACCAACGGTAAGAATCACATCATCATGCTTGCCAAAGAACCATAAGAAAGAGAAATTGTTCGGTATGTTCGATCTAAAAGAGCTCTCTTTGTCAACTCGTGCTCAATCGAGGTTGACATTGGCATTCTTGTACCTACACACACAATAGGCAAAGCAAAGAACGTGTGTGCATGGTATATGAACACATCATCCATCATGATGGTCCATCTCTTTTGCACATCACCATTAGCGTTAAGCAAAGTATCATAATAGATATGGTGAATATGCGGGGTAAACACATGAACATGCTCATCATGTATATAGGCAAAGTCTCCAAAGTTTGAGAGAGCTATGGGGGCAATCTCATTTACAAACATATTAATATCATTGCAAACCAAGCATTGGAAAGAGCAATTATTCAACATTTTGGTTGCATTAATGGGAGAGTATTGCAAGCATCTAGAGCAAAACATGTTCAACATTTTATCATTGTTGTCAACACACCAAGGGAAAGAGCAATTGTTCATCAAGGGTGTCACAACACAAGTATTATCATCATCATTGCAAGCAACACATAGGAAAGAGCAATTGTTCGACATATTGCAAGCAAGAGGAAGTAACGCGAAAGACTCATAGCATGGCATGGAAATATCATCATAAGCAACTAAGTCCACATGATCAACAATAGGTGTATCACAAGTATCACATGGGAATGTGAAAGAAGCATATGACATAGCAATATGATCATCCAACTCATGCAAGCACTCACAAATCATCATGTCCACTAGTGGGATCATGGCATCATCAACACCCATATAGGTACCTTTGTAGTCCGACTCATTTGAGGTAGGTGTTGTGGAAGTGGTAGGCTCCATGTGGTCGACATCTTTTACTTCTTGTAAGCATGGTGTGATATCATCATCTTCATGCACCATGTACATTTTCTCCATGATCGGGAACTCGTCCTCCATGGAACCTAGTGCAACATAAGAAGACACAAACGAGGGAGAGGTTAATGTGTTAGCAAATGTGATGTCCTCCTCAACTCACTTTGTGTATCACTCATGTCCTCCAAATGGAAGCACTCAATCTCACATATGGGGTGGGAGTCACTCAACTCACTATCACTCTCACTCAAGTAGGCTAAGTGGCTCTCATGCTCACATGGGATTGGTACCATCTCATCATTCAAGCATATAGGAGTAGGTTCGACTTGCTCATCTCCATGCGCCTCCGTGGTTGAAGGGAACTTCCCATGCTCAAGCATCTCAACTCCATGCGCCTCCGTGGGTGAAGGGAGAATCCCATGCTCACCATTCTCAACTCCATTCGCCACCTTGGTTGAAGGGATCATCCCATTCTCAACCTTCTCACCTCCATCTTGAAGTGTGGGCTTCATAGTCGTCATCTTGTCCCTTTCCTTGCACCATTCTTTGAAGATGATGGTATCTTGAAGTGTCTTGTTGGCGAATTGGGCATCCAATTGGGCGAAGTAGAGCTTGTGGGCTTGAGGTGTGTTGCACTCCCATGTCATGTGCTTGTTGGATGTGCACACATCACAATGGAGATTGGGGCATTCCCAAAGATGATGACCGTCTTGTGTGCAACGAAAGCATTGGGAGCTACGTGTTCTTGGTGGACAAATCATTGTCATGTTGGCATAAAGATGGGTAGATCGTCCTTCATCTTGTAGTGTAGACTCCACGGTCTTCATCTTGGGGCTTGAGCTTCTTGTAGGTGCCATTGTGGTGGTGGCGGTAGGAGGGGGAGGCACCATGATAGGTGGTTCCTCTTTATGTGCACTTGCCACCATCTTCCTTGTTGATGTAGCTTCTTGTCTCGCACCATTGGAGATCTTCTCATGTGTAGGCGGTCTTGGAGATGCCATTTTGGTGGTGGCGCTAGGCTTTGTGGACACCATATGTTTGGTGTTGTTGACCTTGGTAGCCTTGGCCGCTTCATGTCGAGGTTCTCGTCTTCTTGTATCATCACCATGTCTTGGGGGGTGTCGTCTAAGATCCTTGGGATGTGTTGGTCGATGGCGAACATGAGGTGACTTGTGTCGGCGATGATCATGTGGTGACGCATGTCGATGGTGATCATGAGGTGGTGATGGTTGACGACGATCTTGAGGTGACGAGTGTCGATGACGATCCTCAACATGCCTAGATGATGGTTCATGTAGCTTGGCACTTTGCTTGCGGTGCCTTCTTGAGCTCGGAGGAGAGTGTCGATGGCGATCATGGCGGGGACGCTCTTGTTGTTCCAACGGACGAGCTTGATGTAGATGATCATGTGCGTAAGCACTCTCATGGTGGCGCCGTCTTGAAGGTCCGCAACCGTCATAAGTAGTTCCATTGGCCAAGGTGGGGAACTTGTAGGCACCGGTCTTATTCAAGGTGGGGTCGAAGCTAGGCTCCACCATGGTGTCGATGTCGTGCTCGAGGTAGTGCTCGGTGCGATGTTCCATCATGGTGTCGTAGTCGTAGTCGAGGTTGTGCTCCACCATGTCGTCGTAGTCGTAGTTGTGGTCGAGGTGGTGCTCCACCATGTCGTCGTAGTCATAGTCGTGGTCGAGCTCGGAGTGATGGTCCACCATGCTGTCCATGCTTGGCGAGTCATGGTCGGTGTAGAGATGCTCGATGTCGGTCATGTCGCCAATGCATGCGAAGCCATTGTCGGTGTCGAGCTCCACATGGTCCTCCATATCTTCGGCGCTTGCGGAGCTATCACCCTCATAGTACTCCATGTCGTCCTCCGTAGGCTCATCCTCACTATACATGTTAGTCTCTAGGATTGGTGTATATATGGTGGAAGGAAAACTACCAAAAGGTCAAAACTCGCAAACCAAAATCGAGAAAATGTTTCAAGTTAGAGAATAACCGATATGTACTCACACACACACTCAAAGCACACGCAAAAGGCTAAGAACTCTATATGGTGGTAGGTGAGAAAGTGGATAGCAAACGAAAAGAACCAAAGAAAATGTCTATTGTCAAATGTGGGTAAGATCCAAAGTCAAATGTCAAAAGTGGTGATCTATGTCAAGGAAACACGGAAACACACACAAGGAAGAAAAATGGGGTTAGCGCGACCAAGGAAGTGAGCAAGTAACAAGGATGGTCCTAACGAAGACTATTAGCTCGGTGTCGCGCCAACACAAGAGAGACCGTAGCTTGGTTGCATATGAGAGAAGCAACTAGATTTGCACAAATGCCACTCTTCTCTTATCTCTCTTAGTGCTCACAAGCTTTGCACTCCTTTGTATCGGTGGACACACACTCTTTTTGTATTTCCTTTTCCTTTTTCTCTTTTTTTCACTTTTTTTTTCTATGCTTAGAAGCTTTATTTTTCTCTATGTCACACTTTTTCTTCTTTTGTGTATCTTTCTCACCGAGCTTGCTTCGGAGCTTTGCTCAACACAACGCACACACACACCCTCTCACGGTCGTGACACTTGTGCAATGCTTCGCAACACTCGGAAAGCCACTCTCAATGGGATAGGTACACAAAGAAAGAAACGGGGCTACAAGGGGAGGCAAGTTATACCTATTGATGTTAGGCGGTGTTAAGCACACGAACTTGCGATGGCGAAGTGGTGGTGTCGATGACGATGGCGAAGTTGCGCCGGAATCCGGGGTGCCAACGGTGTCGTCGCGGTGTTGATGTAGGCGCGGAAGCGGGATAGACAACCGATGCACTCCAAATCGGAAACCGAGCAAAATAAGTCAATGCCCGAAAAGTTGGGTCAAAATGAGCGTTCGAAAGTTATGCTCCAAAAATCGTCAAAAATTAGACGTAGACTATGTAGAGTCGTTGGAGGATGTTGTTAAAGTTTGGAGTCAAACGGGCGCCGGAAAGTTGTCAAAATTTGGGGCAAAAAGATGGGTCAGAATTGAGTCACACTTGAACAGGAGCGGCAGTGCCGTGGTGTTACCGCCGGCAGTGCCGTGGTGTGCTCGGCGGCAGCGGCAGTGCCGGTGTGAGGCTTCCGGCAGTGCCGGTCTGGATTTCTTGCGTGAGATTGGAAACAAAATTGGAGCAGTGCTCGCGGGAGCTGAGCGAATTGGAGCAAGTGCTGCGCTGATTGTTGGTGCGCGCGTCGGAGCAACGGCCGCAGGCCAGGGGAGCTTGGCGCGCGAGCTGAGGACGAGCGGGAGCTGTAGCGAGCTGGGGCGCTGGTGGGCTTGTGCGGCCAGGGAGGGGCGGGGTCTGGGCGGAGCAGGCCAGGGGTGGCGGGCGGCCGGCGATGCGTGGGGATGGGCGAGCGGTGTGAGCTGCTGGAGGCGAGCGGGCGCGTGGAGGAAGCTGGCGGCGGCGCAGAGATGATGCCCAGCGGCAGTGCCGCTCTACACTGGCCGGCAGTGCCGGTCCGGCCGGCAGTGCCGGTGAAACTGGGCCGGCAGTGCCGGTCGAGCACGAACTGGACGAACAGCTCGATGAACTGGGCGGAAATTGGACCAGAAAATCTTCGATTCGCGCCGAAATACAAGGAATTTGACGGTGAAAATTGGAGGAGATGTAGATCAGCACTAGAGACAACAGATCTGTGGACCAAAACCACAAAAAACTCAACAAATCCAGAGATCCAAATTCGAGCTATTTTTTGGGGAAAAAATTTTGGGGAAATTTTTGGGCGAAATTGGTGGAATCGGAGGGTCAAATCCGTGGCAACCTTTGCTCAGATACCATATGATGCGGGCTAAGCCCGAGGGTGTGCCCAATCTTCACGGTTTGACCCGGGTGAGTGTGATTGCGGAGGGGGATTCGCGGGGAAGTGGATGAACGCGAAGAACTCGATACAAACACACGCACACAACACAATCGGTTATCCCCATTGGCCCGAAACACCAACTCGATAGAAGTTGCAGGAAAAGACCTTTCGGTAGAAGTCCCGCAACAAGATCGACAAATCGAAGATCCTATGAATCTAGAAGGGTGAAAAGACCAAACTCAATAGAAGTGCAAGCAAAAGACCAAATAGGTAGAAGTGCAAGCAAAAGACTAAGATTGGTAGAAGTCACCAAAGAGATACAATAGGATTCGATAAGGAGCCCGGGTGATACAATAGGAATTAACCTAAGGTGGGGGTTACCCAAATCCACAAGGGATAGTAGAGGCATAAGCCAATTTATCTAAACATCATCTCTCCTTCATGAAGGTGGGGGTGGAGGTCTATTTATAGGGAACCACTAAGGAGGGGTAGTTTGGGGAAACTAAGATACAAGCACAGCCATACATGTGGCAGATTAGGGTTAGGTTTGGGGCTGGTCACGACCTCGGCGGCAGTGCCGGCGTGGGGAGGGCGGCAGTGCCGGCCGTGGCGGCAGTGCCGGCCTATGTAGGGCGGCACAGCGGCCCTGGAGCTTCCAGCTCCTCTTCCTCCTTCTCTTCCAAGCTTCCGTGACATCGGCCTTGCGTCCTCGGGTCTCCACGGCATCCTCTCTTCTCTCCGTCCTTGTCGTCGAGTTCCTATCACCAAGATATGTCGGAGTATGAAGTAGTATATCGTCCCAAATAGGAGATTCGAGGCACGCGTAACGGAGAAGATTCACCTTAGCGTGCCGTCTTGGCGATGAAGCACATGATGCGGTGAAGACCGAAGGTCGGGCTGCATCACTATCCTTGCGAAAATGTACCCAGACCAAATCACCAGGCTTGAACAACATCTCCTTGCGCTTCTTGTTCTTCCGTGCAGCATTGCTCTTGCCTTTCTTCTCGATCAACTCTTTAGTCTTCACATGGATTTTCTTCACAAAATCTGCCCTCTTGGATGCCTCCATATTGACTCTCTCATGTATGGGCAAAGGCAACAAATCAAGTGGAGTAATGGGTTTGAAACCATACACCACCTCAAAAGGACACAGCTCCGTGGTAGAGTGTACCGCCCTGTTGTAAGCAAACTCCACATGCGGCAAACACTCTTCCCACTCCTTCAGGTTCTTCTTGATCATGGATCTCAACAGTTGTGACAAGGTTCGATTCACCACCTCAGTTTGACCATCAGTTTGGGGATGACAAGTAGTACTGAATAGTAGCTTTGTCCCCAGCTTTCTCCAAAGCGTCTTCCAGAAGTAGCTCATAAACTTCACGTCACGATCAGAAACAATAGTCTTCGGGACTCCATGTAGACGTACAATCTCCCTGAAAAACAGGTTAGCAATATGCGACGCATCGTCGCTCTTGTGGCAGGCAATAAAGTGTGACATCTTAGAAAACCTATCCACTACCACAAATATAGAATCATGGCCTCTCTTAGTACGCGGCAAACCCAACACAAAATCCATACTAATATCTTCCCATGGTGTAGTAGGTGCCGGTAAAGGAGTATACAAACCGTGAGGCTTCAGCTTGGACTTGGACTTGTTGCAAGTAATGCACCTCTTCACATACCTGTCCACGTCCCGCCTCCTCTTTGGCCAATAGAAATGATCAGCGAGCATGAGTAGCGTCTTCTCACGCCCAAAGTGACCCATTAAACCTCCAGCATGAGATTCCTGCAATAAGAGCAAACGCAGATACGATTCTGTAACACATAGGTTGTTAGCTCTAAATAAGAACCCATCGTGTATGTGATATTTTTCCCATGCTTTACCAATAACACACAAGCGGTACGGTTCAGCAAAATCATGATCAGTCGCATATAAATCACATAACACCTCTAATCCAGGAATTTTAACATCAAGATGAGTTAACAACATAGTTTTCCTAGATAGAGCATCAGCAACAATATTATCTTTTCCCTTCTTATGCTTAATAATGTACGGAAAAGACTCAATGAACTCAACCCACTTAGCAAGACGCCTATGCAAAGTAGATTGTGCTTTCAGATATTTCAAAGCTTCATGATCAGAATGTATGATAAATTCTTTTGGCCACAAGTAATGTTGCCAAACCTCAAGAACTCGAATTAAAGCATACAATTCTTTATCATATATTGGATAGTTCAACTTAGCACCAGATAATTTCTCAGAAAAATATGCAATTGGGCGACCCTCTTGCATCAACACACCACCAATTCCAATACCACTAGCATCACATTCAATCTCAAATTGCTTATTGAAATCAGGAAGTGCAAGCAACGGTGCAGAAGTTAACAATCGTTTCAGTTCATCAAAAGCATGATCTTGGGCAACGCCCCACTCAGAAGCAACACCCTTTTTAGTCAATTCATTCAAAGGTGCAGCAATAGTAGAAAAATTGGGCACAAAACGGCGATAAAACCCAGCTAGACCATGAAAACTTCTAACTTGACTCACATTCATGGGAGTAGGCCAATTTTGAATAGCTTCAATTTTAGACACATCTACTTCTACTCCATGCTTAGAGACAACATAACCCAGAAATATGACCTTATCTTTGCAAAATGTGCACTTCTCAAGATTACCATAGAGTTTACTATCACGCAACACTTGCAAAACATGTCGAATATGTATAATATGATCAGATTCATTGCGGCTGTAGATTAATATGTCATCAAAATACACAACCACAAACTTGCCAATAAAATCACGCAAAACATGGTTCATCAGTCTCATGAAAGTGCTAGGTGCATTAGTTAAACCAAAAGGCATTACTAACCACTCATATAAACCAAATTTTGTTTTAAAGGCGGTTTTCCACTCATCCCCTTCTTTCATCCTAATTTGATGATAACCACTACGCAAATCAATTTTAGTGAAAACAGCAGCACCACTCAATTCATCTAGCATATCCTCTAAACGGGGAATAGGATGACGATATCGAATAGTAATGTTGTTTATCGCTCTACAATCTACGCACATACGCCATGTACCATCTTTCTTAGGAACAAGAATAACAGGAACAGCACAAGGACTAAGGCTTATGCGGATATAACCTTTGTCGAGTAGCGCTTGTACTTGCTTCTGTATCTCCTTCGTCTCTTCGGGATTCGTTCTATATGGCGCCCTATTGGGCAGCGATGCTCCGGGGATCAAGTCAATTTGATGCTCAATACCGCGCAATGGTGGAAGTCCTGCGGGTACCTCTTCCGGAAACACGTCACTGAATTCCTGCAAAACATTAGAAACACCAAGAGGAAGAGGGGTCATGTCGTTAGAAACCAAAACCGTACCCTTGTACATGAGCACAATAGGCATGGCTGTAGGATCCTCACAAAATTCTCTCATGTCTTGTTTGGTGGCTAATGATACTAAGGAATTCACTCTCTCACTTTTCGTTATATCACTCACGGCATTACAATTCTCTCGCCTATCTATGGATGCATCCTCCAAGTTTACTTCAATCTTCTGACGAGACTCATTGACAATTTGCTGTGGTGACATAGGCTGTAAGTTAATTTTCTTGCCCTTGAACTCCAAGTGATATGTATTGGCTCGGCCATTGTGTTGCACAGAACGGTCATAGAGCCATGGCCGGCCCAACAGTAGATGACAAACCGTCATAGGAACCACATCAAAGTCAATGGAATCCTTATACGGTCCAATCTCAAAATCAACACGCACCATGTGGCTCACCTTCATCTCACCATTATTGCTCAACCACTGAATATAATATGGATGCGGGTGCGGTAGATACTTCAGTTTCAGCTTGGCACATAACTCTTTGCTTGCTAAATTGCGACAACTTCCGCCATCAATAATAACCTTGCAAGCTTTATCAGGACCAACAAGTGCCTTTGTTTGGAACAAATTGCAGCGTTGCGTAGATGCACTAGGCTGCACATTGAGAACACGCTGTGAGACAACTATAGTTTGAGCCTCTGAAGGATAAGCATCAAAACTATCGTTGTCATAATCATCATCTTCCGGAGCATCCGGATCAGCATCGTCTCCAGTTTCATATTCATTGTCATCATTAATGATCATAACTTTGCGGTTAGGACAATCCTTCTTGAAGTGACCCTTGCCACCACATGTATGACAAAGCATATCACGGTTGCGCGCTGTAGAAATACTAGAACCAGCTCCACTTGCTGCAGGGACAGGCCTCTTTGTGTTGGACACATTGGACACCGGCTTGCTAGACGAAGAAGGAACATCCATAGGACGCGGAGATGGCGCCGTAGAAGGTGGCGGCCTAGGCGTGTAGCGCCCTGCGCCTGTAGCACGGCCCCTCTGTTGCGCTTCTTCAGCCAACTGTGACTCAGCTTCTCTTGCATGATGTAGCAATTCATTCATTGTAGCATATTTGTGATGACGCACAATGCCTTTGATATTAAACTTGAGCCCATTGAGAAAACGCTGCAGTGTCATCTCCAAAGACTCATGGACACGGGCACGCTGCATAAGCATCTCCATCTCCATATAATAAGCATCAACTGTCATAACACCTTGCTTCAATTGGGTCAACTTATCAAACACAGAACGCAAGTAATTGGTAGGAACAAAACGAGCTCTCATTGCCGCCTTCATAGTACGCCAAGTGATAATAGGCAGCTCACCATCTTCTTCTCGATCCTGAACAAGAGCATCCCACCAACGCAATGCGTAGCCATCAAATTCAGAGGAAGCAAGTTTGATCTTCCTATCTTCAGTATAATCAGGATGTAAACGCCATAATCTCTCAATCTTCAACTCCCATGTAAGATATTCTTCAACATCAGTACCTCCTTCAAATCTGGGAATTGAGAACTTGGGCTTACCCAAACCATCGTCTTGTTGTTGAGGAACACGGCGGGCTCCAATTTCAACAAAACCGCGATTGACGCCACGCGGAATACCACGACCAACACCACGTCCCATGCCATGAGCAGCAGCAGCATCCGCATTGTCACCATTGACACTGCCATCTTCATCAAATGGTTGTTGTGGTTGTTGTTGTACCATAGTACGGATATCATGAACAGCTTGCGTCAAAGTATTCATAGATGCTTGAAGAGTCGTCATCGATGTTTGAACGGTGTTAATAGCCGTAGTAGCCTCATCGACCTTCAAGTTGACACCCTGAATTTCAGTATCAAATGTCTCCGTATTAGCACGAAGTTGACGTGTGAGGTGATCACGCAGAGCCTCATATTCACGCCAAGTAACTGGTGTATCGTCGGGCTTTTTCTGCATCACATCAAACTCAGAAGAAGACATGATTAGTAGGTTAGTGCACTAAACAAAAATCTTTGGTGGTACTCTCACAACTCACTCAAAACTGATAATGATGCGGGGTGGCCTTCGGACACCTCCTCACCAAGACCAACAAGTCCCCCAAGTGGACCAATGACAAGGGCTCGAGTTAAAGCTCTACATGAGAAGGTGAATTCGCTCCTCTCTACCTCTACCTTTGACACCCCCTTGGATGGCTTGCTAC
This sequence comes from Lolium perenne, assembly GCF_019359855.2. Taxonomy (NCBI): domain Eukaryota; kingdom Viridiplantae; phylum Streptophyta; class Magnoliopsida; order Poales; family Poaceae; genus Lolium; species Lolium perenne. The sequence goes on along the minus strand of NC_067248.2, from coordinate 98,912,476 downwards.
TTCATGCAACTACACTATGTTCAATCAGGTACATCGGTCAAGACACAAGCCATGGAGTCCAAGCCAATGGAGAGAGAGCTGGAAATGATGAAGATGGAGCCCCAGCGCACAGGCCGGAACTTCCGCCCCCCAGGGCCGGAACATCCGCCCCCCAGGGCCGGAACTTCCGCCCTCCAGGACCGGAACTTCCGCCTAGATGCTGCCAAGATGCCGTCCAGCGCCCAGAGAAGTGGAGCCAGCCGGAACTTCCGCCCCGAGGGACCGGAACTTCCGCCCACCCGGAACTTCCGCCCAAGTTCCGCCCAAGTTCCGAAAGTCCGTCAAAACGCCCCTGGATGTTACTGCAAGGAAATGGGCTAATTTCGGAACTTGACCGGAACTTGGCCGGAACTTCCGGTCGGGCCGGAACTTCCGCCTGCCAGGACCGGAACTTCCGCCCCTGACCGGAACTTCCGCCCAAGTCGGCCGGAACTTCCGCCACCGCGAACTTCAGCACAGCACTACTTTTCAGCGTGTAACTTAACTCTTCGCCCCCTACCTATAAATAGGCTAGTTGGCTCAGATCTGAGATTGAGACTTGTTTAGAACTCAAACCTAACTTTGAGCTTAGTCTCCCTTGGGTATCATCCCTCTGTAATCAAGGCACCTTGGTTGTTGACTTTGAATTTGTGGAGTGAGATTCTAGTACTTGCTACTCTCTCTCCCTCCCCAAGTTCATCCTCTCCAATCCCAATCTCTCTCCGGGAATTCTGCCTCGTGCCTCTTCCACGGAGATTCTATTGGCGTGGTCCATCGAGCCACGGAGGTAAGCATCGGGTGTATCGGGTTGGTGTGCGTGCGTGAGTCTCGGAGTTCATCGTGTTCTTTATCCCCTCGCGTTTTCCCATCTCATCCGCTTGGTTTCGAAGTCAATCCGCAAGATCGGGCCACACCCGGGGTCTTAGACCACATCATATGGTATCAGCAGCCTTTGGTTCCCGCGGATTTGACCCTCCACCCACCCGATTTCGTTTCTAGAAAATTTTCCAAAAAATAGCCCAAATTGCTTTTGGACCGATCTGTGATTTGGTTGAGTTTTGAGTGGTTTTGATCCAATAGAAACTTGTCTTTGGTGTTGATCTGCAATTCCCCCACTTTCCCACAGCTTCTAGTGCCAAATTTTCCACGAATTCGAAGATTTTCGGCCCGGATTTCCGCCCAAATCGAAGAACAGCTCGCAGATCTGATTGCGACCGGAAGTTCCGGCCGGCAGGACCGGAAGTTCCGCCCCCGGACCGAAAGTTCCGCCCATCAGGACCGGAACTTCCGCCTGGCCGAATTTTTCACAGCTAACTTCGTTTTTCGTTTTGGCACTAACCCCTTGTGTTTGGACTTCGTAGTGTGTGCCATTTCAGATACCTTCCGCAACATCAACTACGACGACGGCACCCCGAGGATCCAAGCGGTTCACTTGACACCTCCACCATAGCAAGTTCAAGCTCGTCGGCCACCGTCATCACGTGGTATAACTTGCACCTAACTTGTAGCCCTAGCTTCCTTTGCGTACCTTTCCTATCGAGAGTGGCTTTCTAGTGTTGCGAAGCATTGCGCAAGCGTCCCGACCGTGAGGGTGTGCGTGTGTTGAGCAAAGCTACGAAGCAAGCTCGTTGTGAAAAGATAAGCAAAAGAAGTGTGACATACTTACATAGATAGTGGAAAAAGAAAGCTTCTAAGCATATAAAAAAAAAAAAAAAAAAGAGAAAAGAAAAAAAAAAGAGTGTGAGTGACACTATACACAAAAGAGTCCAAAGCTTATAAGCAAAAGAGAGAAAAGAGAAGAGAGGCGTCTTGCGCAAATCTTGTTGCTTCTCAATTTTGCAACCAAGCCTGATCTCTCTTGCGTTAGCGTGACACCGAGCTAGTAGTCTTCGTTAGGACCATTTTTGTTCGTGCTCATTTTCCGTCGCGCTAACCCCATTTTGTCCCACGTGTGCGTTCCACATTGTGAATGCCTTTTGTGATCACCGCTTTTGACTTGTGACTTTTGCATCTTACCCACTTTTAACAACATACTCGATCTTAGATTTGTCTTTTGGCTTTCCACAACACTCGCCTAACACCATATTTGCTAGCTTTTGCGTGTGGTTTTGCGTGTGTCCCCGATACACTTGATCTTACTTTCGGCTCGGTTGATTGCCTCAATACTATCTTACCTTGGTAAGAGTGCGAGGTAGTCTCCTTCCACTAACACATACAACATAGTTCTTGTTCTTCCATCATGGATAGGAGTGGAGATGAAACAAGGGATGGAGAAGTCCTTCGGAGCACCGAGAGGTTGGCGACTCAACACAAGCTATGGATTCAACGCCAAGAGTTCAAGGAGCAACTATCACTCTTCGAGACTCGCATCGATGAACAATATGAAGAAGTGGCTCACAACTTCTCCACGGTGAACCAAGATTTGGCTCTCCTCCGTGAAGCTACGGACAACTTGAATGGCCAAATGGCGGCCAATGATGCGAACATGGAGCAACGCATGGACAACCTCGAGCGCGCCATCACCAACTTGGGTCGTCATCGCCGACACCGCTCTACTTCATCATCAAGCTCGTCACAAGATTACTATTCTCATGGCCATCGTTCGTCATCAAGCTCCTCCTCAAGGCATGAAGACCATCCTCGTCCTCATTGACCACATGCTCGCCAAGAAGACTCTCGCTCTAACTCAAGGAGAGGTGAATTCCATCGCCATGCTCGTCCTCATGAACGACCTCCACAAGAACAAGCTCCTCACCGAGATCGTCATCAAGCGGCTCGCCATGCCCACCAAGGGTATGACGACCATCCCCAAGACAACATCCACCACAACATGGCGCCACATGGTGATGCTCCCGCCCAAGGTCGTCAAGAGCAACCAAGGCGTGATCTCCGGAATCATCCTCGCCATGACCAAAGGGGCCGAGGACAACCACAACATGATCAAGATGAGAGGGCCATAATTGGGCAACGCCAACAACCTCGCCAAGACCCGCAACAACATCCTCAACATGAGCCAAGTGAAGCTAGTGTTCACCTCCAACGCCAACCCAATGCTATGGTTGGTCGTGGAAGACCTCCTCCACCACCTCAAGTCGCAAGAGATGAAGGCATCCGTCCTCGCCGCCGCAACATGGAAGATGAAGAGAATATGTATGGAAAGCTCAAGTTCAATATGCCCAAGTTCAAGGGTGAAGACGATGCCGAGGCCTACCTCTCATGGGCACTCAAGGTTGACAAGATCTTCCGCATCCATAACTACTCCGGTGCCAAGAAAGTAGCCATGGCCTCCCTCGAGTTTGAAGATTATGCCAACACTTGGTGGGAACAAGTTGTCACTCTTAGGGAAGAAAAGGGTGATCCTCCCATTGATACTTGGGAAGACATGAAGGAGGAAATGCAAGCCCGCTTTGTCCCTACACACTACAAGACCGATCTCTTCAACAAGCTACAAAAGTTGAAGCAAGGCACCAAGACCGTTGAGGAATTCTTCAAGGATATGGAGTTAACCATGATGAGAGCAAACATCCAAGAGTCCGAGAACCAAACCATCGCTAGGTTCTTCAGTGGCCTCAACTACCCCATCAAGAAGATTGTGGAGTTCCAACAATACTCCAACATGGTTGAGTTGGTTCACCAAGCTTCCAAGGCCGAGCGTCAAGTGAATGAGGACATCAAGTACTCCAAGTCCAAGCAATACTTCGCCTCCAAGCTTGCTACATCAACTCCTACAACAAGTGTTAAGCCATCCGCATCCGCTACACCTTCCAAGCAACCTTCCATACAAAGTCGCATGAAGCAAACGGTATCCTCCACCGCCTCCTCTAAGGCCTCTACGGGACCCTCCAATGTCACTTGCTTCAAGTGTGGCACCCAAGGCCACAAGTCCTTCGAGTGCAAGAACACCAAGGTCATGATCACTATGGAAAATGGTGACATAGAGACGCTAAGTGAAGGTGAATATGAAGCCCTAGTGCAAGCCGCCGTTGCTAATGAGGAAGACTATGATGAAGAAAGTGGAGAAGACCCTCTCTTATGCACACATGATCCAAGCCCTTCTCTTGTGGTCACTCGAGTGCTCACCACTCAACCACAAGCTATGGAAGACCAAAGATGCAACATCTTCCAAACGCGTGCCGGCATTGGTGGCAAGTCTATCAAGGTCATCATCGATGGTGGGAGTTGCCACAACTTGGCAAGCACCGAGCTATGTGAGAAGCTCAACCTCACGCTTCGCAAGCATCCTCATCCCTACCATGTCCAATGGTTGAGTGACAAGGGCAATGTCAAGATTCAACACACCGTCACCGTCAACTTCAAGATAGGACCCTATGAAGACACCGTCGAGTGTGACGTGGTGCCTATGACCGTGTGCCACATGTTGCTTGGCCGCCCATGGCAATTTGACAAGAAGGCTATACATGATGGTTTCTCCAATGCATACACCTTCAAGGTCAAGGACAAGAAGTTCGAGCTTCGCCCAATGACTCCTAGCCAAATCATCGCCGACAATGCGAAGGCTTTAGCGAGGGCACAACACCACATCCACCATAGTGAGTTGAGAGGAGAGGAAGCTACCCACCAAAAAGAGAGTGAGCGCCACCACCCACATATGAGTGAGAGAAAGAGTGTCCTCCTAGCCACCAAAAGCGAGTGGAGAGAAGTGAAAGACAACCCATCCACCACCATACACTACGTGCTCATTTGCAAGGGCCTCTCGTCGGAGACTAACGACTTAACCAACATTCCTTCGTCTTTGTTGTCTCTTTTGAAGGAGTTCCAAGACGTCTTCCCCGACGAGCTACCTCATGGACTACCACCGCTTCGGGGCATCGAGTGATAAGGGGTTGCCCGATCTTCTCAGTAAGCGACGGGTGGTGATGAACACGTGATGGTAGCAGCGGATGAAATCGATGATGACGAGGAGGATAACTTGTATGACGCCGACGAAGTCTCTCGATTGATTCCTGATGCCAATGCAACAGCTCTCAACCCTGCAAGATATTCGCAACTCCACACACTTGCGCACGTAGCCGCCGACCACGAAGCGGTAGATTGCAATCTTCTAATCCCACTGGAACAGCAGATCACACAAACTTTCAGTAGCATAAAACTCCAGATCGCAACGAATTGGAGAGTTGGGGAACAATAGTTTTGCTTAGCAAACAACTATGAACTAGGGTTTATCTTAAACGTGGTCTCAAGCAGCTAGGGGGTCGTCCAAGGCACTTATATAGGCGTCCGGGACGAGTTCTGGTCGAAAAGATACAAGTAAAACCGACCCAGAATAGATCTGGTCGAGACAGACTCGGACATGTCCGGTCTGGGCTCCGGTCGACCGGGCTGTGGACCGGGCGGTCCGGTCTGTGGTCCGGTCAACCGGTCGGCAACCGGAAATCTGCGAGGTTTCCGGTTTCCGTCCGCACGAGGGGCTCCGTCCGGTTGGCGTCCGGTTGGCGGCCGGTTGATCGGGGCCAGTGGACCGGGCTGGCCGGTCTGGGGGCCGGTCTGACCGGGTTCTGGACCGGCCTAGACTTCTTCTTCTCCTCTCGCGCATGCCTCCCGCTCCTCCCTCGCGCGTCCATGAGATATCTTCATGTCCAGCTCCATGTCCAGCTGCTCCTCTCCTCCTCGTGCGATGCTTGTCTCCTCTTGATACCTGATGATACACAAGTAATAGGACTTAGGCAGTATAAAGTTCTCATCAATCAAAGTATCGTTTAGAAACAAGTTCACCTGTTGTTTAAGTAGCTTCGCACGAGCCCTTGTAATTGGTCCAATCCGAACTTCATTGGACTTGAGCTTCACAGCAGGTTCATCTTCATTTGTCAATGACGGAGGTAGTGGTGAAGTAGGGATGTCCTCATCATCTCCCCCCCCCTTCAAAAGGCGTCGACCCCGACGCTCCAAGGTCTTCTCCGTCATATGGTGTCAAATCAGCAACATTGAAAGAATTACTGACACCAAACTCATCCTCTGGAAGATCTATTGAGTATGCATTATCATTGATCTTGGCAAGCACTTTGTAAGGACCAGCACCCCGTGGCTTCAACTTAGACTTCCTCAGCGTTGGGAACCTATCTGATGCGCGCTAAGCCCGAGGGTGTGCCCAATCTTCACGGTTTGACCCGGGTGAGTGTGATTGCGGAGGGGGATTCGCGGGGAAGTGGATGAACGCGAAGAACTCGATACAAACACACGCACACAACACAATCGGTTATCCCCGTTGGCCCGAAACACCAACTCGATAGAAGTTGCAGGAAAAGACCTTTCGGTAGAAGTCCCGCAACAAGATCGACAAATCGAAGATCCTATGAATCTAGAAGGGTGAAAAGACCAAACTCAATAGAAGTGCAAGCAAAAGACCAAATAGGTAGAAGTGCAAGCAAAAGACTAAGATTGGTAGAAGTCACCAAAGAGATACAATAGGATTCGATAAGGAGCCCGGGTGATACAATAGGAATTAACCTAAGGTGGGGGTTACCCAAATCCACAAGGGATAGTAGAGGCATAAGCCAATTTATCTAAACATCATCTCTCCTTCATGAAGGTGGGGGTGGAGGTCTATTTATAGGGAACCACTAAGGAGGGGTAGTTTGGGGAAACTAAGATACAAGCACAGCCATACATGTGGCAGATTAGGGTTAGGTTTGGGGCTGGTCACGACCTCGGCGGCAGTGCCGGCGTGGGGAGGGCGGCAGTGCCGGCCGTGGCGGCAGTGCCGGCCTATGTAGGGCGGCAGTGCCGGCCCTGGAGCTTCCAGCTCCTCTTCCTCCTTCTCTTCCAAGCTTCCGTGACATCGGCCTTGCGTCCTCGGGTCTCCATGGCATCCTCTCTTCTCTCCGTCCTTGTCGTCGAGTTCCTATCACCAAGATATGTCGGAGTATGAAGTAGTATATCGTCCCAAATAGGAGATTCGAGGCACGCGTAACGGAGAAGATTCACCTTAGCGTGCCGTCTTGGCGATGAAGCACATGATGCGGTGAAGACCGAAGGTCGGGCTGCATCATCTCCCCCCACTTGAAAAAGAGTCGTCCTCGACGATAAATCTTCATGAACGTGTAGAGGAGGTAGATGACACCAACACTTGAATTTCACTTCACTTGTCAAGAGCCCTATCAATAGCACAAGAAAAGCCAAGCAACACTCAAAGCATAGCCAATGTTCCACGGGTTTAGCAAGATAGCGCAAGTAGAAGGAGGTCACCTTAGTAAGATGTCGGTGTGCTCTCATTGAGAGATCTTGTGTAGTAGATGTATGGGGTTGAACCCATTCGTTGACGCTCATCCACAAGTCACTTGTACCTTCACACAACAAAGACCAAGCAAAGTATATGTGTGTGTGATAGAGGAGCATATCATCAACGACATGTCCATTCATGTTCACAACACCGTTAGCACAACACAAATTTACCAAGAATAAGGCATGTGCATGGTCAATGTGTAAGAACTCCATATGAACATCTTCCAAATGCGGGAACACAAAAACTCCAAGATGTGAGACGACTATGATGTCCATCTCATGTAGAAACTCATGTGCATTGTTGCACTCAAGGCATCGGAAAGAGAAATTTTTCAACATCCCTGACGCAACAAGAGGAGAATTTGGCCAAAACACATAAGTGGAAGTGTCCAAAATATCATCAACATGTGTGCACACAAACCATTGGAAAGAGAAATTGGTCCTCATATTTGGTGCAACACACAACATATCATCCAAAAAGTTCATCAAGAAGACATTTGTACAACCGTGTGCGCCAACAAACCAAATGAAAGAGAAATTGGTCAACTTGTTTGAGGCAACACCAACGGTAAGAATCACATCATCATGCTTGCCAAAGAACCATAAGAAAGAGAAATTGTTCGGTATGTTCGATCTAAAAGAGCTCTCTTTGTCAACTCGTGCTCAATCGAGGTTGACATTGGCATTCTTGTACCTACACACACAATAGGCAAAGCAAAGAACGTGTGTGCATGGTATATGAACACATCATCCATCATGATGGTCCATCTCTTTTGCACATCACCATTAGCGTTAAGCAAAGTATCATAATAGATATGGTGAATATGCGGGGTAAACACATGAACATGCTCATCATGTATATAGGCAAAGTCTCCAAAGTTTGAGAGAGCTATGGGGGCAATCTCATTTACAAACATATTAATATCATTGCAAACCAAGCATTGGAAAGAGCAATTATTCAACATTTTGGTTGCATTAATGGGAGAGTATTGCAAGCATCTAGAGCAAAACATGTTCAACATTTTATCATTGTTGTCAACACACCAAGGGAAAGAGCAATTGTTCATCAAGGGTGTCACAACACAAGTATTATCATCATCATTGCAAGCAACACATAGGAAAGAGCAATTGTTCGACATATTGCAAGCAAGAGGAAGTAACGCGAAAGACTCATAGCATGGCATGGAAATATCATCATAAGCAACTAAGTCCACATGATCAACAATAGGTGTATCACAAGTATCACATGGGAATGTGAAAGAAGCATATGACATAGCAATATGATCATCCAACTCATGCAAGCACTCACAAATCATCATGTCCACTAGTGGGATCATGGCATCATCAACACCCATATAGGTACCTTTGTAGTCCGACTCATTTGAGGTAGGTGTTGTGGAAGTGGTAGGCTCCATGTGGTCGACATCTTTTACTTCTTGTAAGCATGGTGTGATATCATCATCTTCATGCACCATGTACATTTTCTCCATGATCGGGAACTCGTCCTCCATGGAACCTAGTGCAACATAAGAAGACACAAACGAGGGAGAGGTTAATGTGTTAGCAAATGTGATGTCCTCCTCAACTCACTTTGTGTATCACTCATGTCCTCCAAATGGAAGCACTCAATCTCACATATGGGGTGGGAGTCACTCAACTCACTATCACTCTCACTCAAGTAGGCTAAGTGGCTCTCATGCTCACATGGGATTGGTACCATCTCATCATTCAAGCATATAGGAGTAGGTTCGACTTGCTCATCTCCATGCGCCTCCGTGGTTGAAGGGAACTTCCCATGCTCAAGCATCTCAACTCCATGCGCCTCCGTGGGTGAAGGGAGAATCCCATGCTCACCATTCTCAACTCCATTCGCCACCTTGGTTGAAGGGATCATCCCATTCTCAACCTTCTCACCTCCATCTTGAAGTGTGGGCTTCATAGTCGTCATCTTGTCCCTTTCCTTGCACCATTCTTTGAAGATGATGGTATCTTGAAGTGTCTTGTTGGCGAATTGGGCATCCAATTGGGCGAAGTAGAGCTTGTGGGCTTGAGGTGTGTTGCACTCCCATGTCATGTGCTTGTTGGATGTGCACACATCACAATGGAGATTGGGGCATTCCCAAAGATGATGACCGTCTTGTGTGCAACGAAAGCATTGGGAGCTACGTGTTCTTGGTGGACAAATCATTGTCATGTTGGCATAAAGATGGGTAGATCGTCCTTCATCTTGTAGTGTAGACTCCACGGTCTTCATCTTGGGGCTTGAGCTTCTTGTAGGTGCCATTGTGGTGGTGGCGGTAGGAGGGGAGGCACCATGATAGGTGGTTCCTCTTTATGTGCACTTGCCACCATCTTCCTTGTTGATGTAGCTTCTTGTCTCGCACCATTGGAGATCTTCTCATGTGTAGGCGGTCTTGGAGATGCCATTTTGGTGGTGGCGCTAGGCTTTGTGGACACCATATGTTTGGTGTTGTTGACCTTGGTAGCCTTGGCCGCTTCATGTCGAGGTTCTCGTCTTCTTGTATCATCACCATGTCTTGGGGGGTGTCGTCTAAGATCCTTGGGATGTGTTGGTCGATGGCGAACATGAGGTGACTTGTGTCGGCGATGATCATGTGGTGACGCATGTCGATGGTGATCATGAGGTGGTGATGGTTGACGACGATCTTGAGGTGACGAGTGTCGATGACGATCCTCAACATGCCTAGATGATGGTTCATGTAGCTTGGCACTTTGCTTGCGGTGCCTTCTTGAGCTCGGAGGAGAGTGTCGATGGCGATCATGGCGGGGACGCTCTTGTTGTTCCAACGGACGAGCTTGATGTAGATGATCATGTGCGTAAGCACTCTCATGGTGGCGCCGTCTTGAAGGTCCGCAACCGTCATAAGTAGTTCCATTGGCCAAGGTGGGGAACTTGTAGGCACCGGTCTTATTCAAGGTGGGGTCGAAGCTAGGCTCCACCATGGTGTCGATGTCGTGCTCGAGGTAGTGCTCGGTGCGATGTTCCATCATGGTGTCGTATTCGTAGTCGAGGTTGTGCTCCACCATGTCGTCGTAGTCGTAGTTGTGGTCGAGGTGGTGCTCCACCATGTCGTCGTAGTCATAGTCGTGGTCGAGCTCGGAGTGATGGTCCACCATGCTGTCCATGCTTGGCGAGTCATGGTCGGTGTAGAGATGCTCGATGTCGGTCATGTCGCCAATGCATGCGAAGCCATTGTCGGTGTCGAGCTCCACATGGTCCTCCATATCTTCGGCGCTTGCGGAGCTATCACCCTCATAGTACTCCATGTCGTCCTCCGTAGGCTCATCCTCACTATACATGTTAGTCTCTAGGATTGGTGTATATATGGTGGAAGGAAAACTACCAAAAGGTCAAAACTCGCAAACCAAAATCGAGAAAATGTTTCAAGTTAGAGAATAACCGATATGTACTCACACACACACTCAAAGCACACGCAAAAGGCTAAGAACTCTATATGGTGGTAGGTGAGAAAGTGGATAGCAAACGAAAAGAACCAAAGAAAATGTCTATTGTCAAATGTGGGTAAGATCCAAAGTCAAATGTCAAAAGTGGTGATCTATGTCAAGGAAACACGGAAACACACACAAGGAAGAAAAATGGGGTTAGCGCGACCAAGGAAGTGAGCAAGTAACAAGGATGGTCCTAACGAAGACTATTAGCTCGGTGTCGCGCCAACACAAGAGAGACCGTAGCTTGGTTGCATATGAGAGAAGCAACTAGATTTGCACAAATGCCACTCTTCTCTTATCTCTCTTAGTGCTCACAAGCTTTGCACTCCTTTGTATCGGTGGACACACACTCTTTTTGTATTTCCTTTTCCTTTTTCTCTTTTTTTTTCACTTTTTTTTTCTATGCTTAGAAGCTTTATTTTTCTCTATGTCACACTTTTTCTTCTTTTGTGTATCTTTCTCACCGAGCTTGCTTCGGAGCTTTGCTCAACACAACGCACACACACACCCTCTCACGGTCGTGACACTTGTGCAATGCTTCGCAACACTCGGAAAGCCACTCTCAATGGGATAGGTACACAAAGAAAGAAACGGGGCTACAAGGGGAGGCAAGTTATACCTATTGATGTTAGGCGGTGTTAAGCACACGAACTTGCGATGGCGAAGTGGTGGTGTCGATGACGATGGCGAAGTTGCGCCGGAATCCGGGGTGCCAACGGTGTCGTCGCGGTGTTGATGTAGGCGCGGAAGCGGGATAGACAACCGATGCACTCCAAATCGGAAACCGAGCAAAATAAGTCAATGCCCGAAAAGTTGGGTCAAAATGAGCGTTCGAAAGTTATGCTCCAAAAATCGTCAAAAATTAGACGTAGACTATGTAGAGTCGTTGGAGGATGTTGTTAAAGTTTGGAGTCAAACGGGCGCCGGAAAGTTGTCAAAATTTGGGGCAAAAAGATGGGTCAGAATTGAGTCACACTTGAACAGGAGCGGCAGTGCCGTGGTGTTACCGCCGGCAGTGCCGTGGTGTGCTCGGCGGCAGCGGCAGTGCCGGTGTGAGGCTTCCGGCAGTGCCGGTCTGGATTTCTTGCGTGAGATTGGAAACAAAATTGGAGCAGTGCTCGCGGGAGCTGAGCGAATTGGAGCAAGTGCTGCGCTGATTGTTGGTGCGCGCGTCGGAGCAACGGCCGCAGGCCAGGGGAGCTTGGCGCGCGAGCTGAGGACGAGCGGGAGCTGTAGCGAGCTGGGGCGCTGGTGGGCTTGTGCGGCCAGGGAGGGGCGGGGTCTGGGCGGAGCAGGCCAGGGGTGGCGGGCGGCCGGCGATGCGTGGGGATGGGCGAGCGGTGTGAGCTGCTGGAGGCGAGCGGGCGCGTGGAGGAAGCTGGCGGCGGCGCAGAGATGATGCCCAGCGGCAGTGCCGCTCTACACTGGCCGGCAGTGCCGGTCCGGCCGGCAGTGCCGGTCCGGCCGGCAGTGCCGGTGAAACTGGGCCGGCAGTGCCGGTCGAGCACGAACTGGACGAACAGCTCGATGAACTGGGCGGAAATTGGACCAGAAAATCTTCGATTCGCGCCGAAATACAAGGAATTTGACGGTGAAAATTGGAGGAGATGTAGATCAGCACTAGAGACAACAGATCTGTGGACCAAAACCACAAAAAACTCAACAAATCCAGAGATCCAAATTCGAGCTATTTTTTTGGGAAAAAATTTTGGGGAAATTTTTGGGCGAAATTGGTGGAATCGGAGGGTCAAATCCGTGGCAACCTTTGCTCAGATACCATATGATGCGGGCTAAGCCCGAGGGTGTGCCCAATCTTCACGGTTTGACCCGGGTGAGTGTGATTGCGGAGGGGGATTCGCGGGGAAGTGGATGAACGCGAAGAACTCGATACAAACACACGCACACAACACAATCGGTTATCCCCGTTGGCCCGAAACACCAACTCGATAGAAGTTGCAGGAAAAGACCTTTCGGTAGAAGTCCCGCAACAAGATCGACAAATCGAAGATCCTATGAATCTAGAAGGGTGAAAAGACCAAACTCAATAGAAGTGCAAGCAAAAGACCAAATAGGTAGAAGTGCAAGCAAAAGACTAAGATTGGTAGAAGTCACCAAAGAGATACAATAGGATTCGATAAGGAGCCCGGGTGATACAATAGGAATTAACCTAAGGTGGGGGTTACCCAAATCCACAAGGGATAGTAGAGGCATAAGCCAATTTATCTAAACATCATCTCTCCTTCATGAAGGTGGGGGTGGAGGTCTATTTATAGGGAACCACTAAGGAGGGGTAGTTTGGGGAAACTAAGATACAAGCACAGCCATACATGTGGCAGATTAGGGTTAGGTTTGGGGCTGGTCACGACCTCGGCGGCAGTGCCGGCGTGGGGAGGGCGGCAGTGCCGGCCGTGGCGGCAGTGCCGGCCTATGTAGGGCGGCAGTGCCGGCCCTGGAGCTTCCAGCTCCTCTTCCTCCTTCTCTTCCAAGCTTCCGTGACATCGGCCTTGCGTCCTCGGGTCTCCACGGCATCCTCTCTTCTCTCCGTCCTTGTCGTCGAGTTCCTATCACCAAGATATGTCGGAGTATGAAGTAGTATATCGTCCCAAATAGGAGATTCGAGGCACGCGTAACGGAGAAGATTCACCTTAGCGTGCCGTCTTGGCGATGAAGCACATGATGCGGTGAAGACCGAAGGTCGGGCTGCATCACTATCCTTGCGAAAATGTACCCAGACCAAATCACCAGGCTTGAACAACATCTCCTTGCGCTTCTTGTTCTTCCGTGCAGCATTGCTCTTGCCTTTCTTCTCGATCAACTCTTTAGTCTTCACATGGATTTTCTTCACAAAATCTGCCCTCTTGGATGCCTCCATATTGACTCTCTCATGTATGGGCAAAGGCAACAAATCAAGTGGAGTAATGGGTTTGAAACCATACACCACCTCAAAAGGACACAGCTCCGTGGTAGAGTGTACCGCCCTGTTGTAAGCAAACTCCACATGCGGCAAACACTCTTCCCACTCCTTCAGGTTCTTCTTGATCATGGATCTCAACAGTTGTGACAAGGTTCGATTCACCACCTCAGTTTGACCATCAGTTTGGGGATGACAAGTAGTACTGAATAGTAGCTTTGTCCCCAGCTTTCTCCAAAGCGTCTTCCAGAAGTAGCTCATAAACTTCACGTCACGATCAGAAACAATAGTCTTCGGGACTCCATGTAGACGTACAATCTCCCTGAAAAACAGGTTAGCAATATGCGACGCATCGTCGCTCTTGTGGCAGGCAATAAAGTGTGACATCTTAGAAAACCTATCCACTACCACAAATATAGAATCATGGCCTCTCTTAGTACGCGGCAAACCCAACACAAAATCCATACTAATATCTTCCCATGGTGTAGTAGGTGCCGGTAAAGGAGTATACAAACCGTGAGGCTTCAGCTTGGACTTGGACTTGTTGCAAGTAATGCACCTCTTCACATACCTGTCCACGTCCCGCCTCCTCTTTGGCCAATAGAAATGATCAGCGAGCATGAGTAGCGTCTTCTCACGCCCAAAGTGACCCATTAAACCTCCAGCATGAGATTCCTGCAATAAGAGCAAACGCACAGACGATTCTGGAACACATAGTTTGTTAGCTCTAAACAAGAACCCATCGTGTATGTGATATTTTTCCCATGCTTTACCAATAACACACAAGCGGTACGGTTCAGCAAAATCATGATCAGTCGCATATAAATCACATAACACCTCTAATCCAGGAATTTTAACATCAAGATGAGTTAACAACATAGTTTTCCTAGATAGAGCATCAGCAACAATATTATCTTTTCCCTTCTTATGCTTAATAATGTACGGAAAAGACTCAATGAACTCAACCCACTTAGCAAGACGCCTATGCAAAGTAGATTGTGCTTTCAGATATTTCAAAGCTTCATGATCAGAATGTATGATAAATTCTTTTGGCCACAAGTAATGTTGCCAAACCTCAAGAACTCGAATTAAAGCATACAATTCTTTATCATATATTGGATAGTTCAACTTAGCACCAGATAATTTCTCAGAAAAATATGCAATTGGGCGACCCTCTTGCATCAACACACCACCAATTCCAATACCACTAGCATCACATTCAATCTCAAATTGCTTATTGAAATCAGGAAGTGCAAGCAACGGTGCAGAAGTTAACAATCGTTTCAGTTCATCAAAAGCATGATCTTGGGCAACGCCCCACTCAAAAGCAACACCCTTTTTAGTCAATTCATTCAAAGGTGCAGCAATAGTAGAAAAATTGGGCACAAAACGGCGATAAAACCCAGCTAGACCATGAAAACTTCTAACTTGACTCACATTCATGGGAGTAGGCCAATTTTGAATAGCTTCAATTTTAGACACATCTACTTCTACTCCATGCTTAGAGACAACATAACCCAGAAATATGACCTTATCTTTGCAAAATGTGCACTTCTCAAGATTACCATAGAGTTTACTATCACGCAACACTTGCAAAACATGTCGAATATGTATAATATGATCAGATTCATTGCGGCTGTAGATTAATATGTCATCAAAATACACAACCACAAACTTGCCAATAAAATCACGCAAAACATGGTTCATCAGTCTCATGAAAGTGCTAGGTGCATTAGTTAAACCAAAAGGCATTACTAACCACTCATATAAACCAAATTTTGTTTTAAAGGCGGTTTTCCACTCATCCCCTTCTTTCATCCTAATTTGATGATAACCACTACGCAAATCAATTTTAGTGAAAACAGCAGCACCACTCAATTCATCTAGCATATCCTCTAAACGGGGAATAGGATGACGATATCGAATAGTAATGTTGTTTATCGCTCTACAATCTACGCACATACGCCATGTACCATCTTTCTTAGGAACAAGAATAACAGGAACAGCACAAGGACTAAGGCTTATGCGGATATAACCTTTGTCGAGTAGCGCTTGTACTTGCTTCTGTATCTCCTTCGTCTCTTCGGGATTCGTTCTATATGGCGCCCTATTGGGCAGCGATGCTCCGGGGATCAAGTCAATTTGATGCTCAATACCGCGCAATGGTGGAAGTCCTGCGGGTACCTCTTCCGGAAACACGTCACTGAATTCCTGCAAAACATTAGAAACACCAAGAGGAAGAGGGGTCATGTCGTTAGAAACCAAAACCGTACCCTTGTACATGAGCACAATAGGCATGGCTGTAGGATCCTCACAAAATTCTCTCATGTCTTGTTTGGTGGCTAATGATACTAAGGAATTCACTCTCTCACTTTTCGTTATATCACTCACGGCATTACAATTCTCTCGCCTATCTATGGATGCATCCTCCAAGTTTACTTCAATCTTCTGACGAGACTCATTGACAATTTGCTGTGGTGACATAGGCTGTAAGTTAATTTTCTTGCCCTTGAACTCCAAGTGATATGTATTGGCTCGGCCATTGTGT
Organism: Lolium perenne; assembly: GCF_019359855.2. Lineage (NCBI taxonomy): Eukaryota > Viridiplantae > Streptophyta > Magnoliopsida > Poales > Poaceae > Lolium > Lolium perenne. The sequence goes on along the minus strand of NC_067248.2, from coordinate 98,896,289 downwards.
TGCACAGAACGGTCATAGAGCCATGGCCGGCCCAACAATAGATGACAAACCGTCATAGGAACCACATCAAAGTCAATGGAATCCTTATACGGTCCAATCTCAAAATCAACACGCACCATGTGGCTCACCTTCATCTCACCATTATTGCTCAACCACTGAATATAATATGGATGCGGGTGCGGTAGATACTTCAGTTTCAGCTTGGCACATAACTCTTTGCTTGCTAAATTGCGACAACTTCCGCCATCAATAATAACCTTGCAAGCTTTATCAGGACCAACAAGTGCCTTTGTTTGGAACAAATTGCAGCGTTGCGTAGATGCACTAGGCTGCACATTGAGAACACGCTGTGAGACAACTATAGTTTGAGCCTCTGAAGGATAAGCATCAAAACTATCGTTGTCATAATCATCATCTTCCGGAGCATCCGGATCAGCATCGTCTCCAGTTTCATATTCATTGTCATCATTAATGATCATAACTTTGCGGTTAGGACAATCCTTCTTGAAGTGACCCTTGCCACCACATGTATGACAAAGCATATCACGGTTGCGCGCTGTAGAAATACTAGAACCAGCTCCACTTGCTGCAGGGACAGGCCTCTTTGTGTTGGACACATTGGACACCGGCTTGCTAGACGAAGAAGGAACATCCATAGGACGCGGAGATGGCGCCGTAGAAGGTGGCGGCCTAGGCGTGTAGCGCCACTGCGCCCGTAGCACGGCCCCTCCGTTGCGCTTCTTCAGCCAACTGTGACTCAGCTTCTCTTGCATGATGTAGCAATTCATTCATTGTAGCATATTTGTGATGACGCACAATGCCTTTGATATTAAACTTGAGCCCATTGAGAAAACGCTGCAGTGTCATCTCCAAAGACTCATGGACACGGGCACGCTGCATAAGCATCTCCATCTCCATATAATAAGCATCAACTGTCATAACACCTTGCTTCAATTGGGTCAACTTATCAAACACAGAACGCAAGTAATTGGTAGGAACAAAACGAGCTCTCATTGCCGCCTTCATAGTACGCCAAGTGATAATAGGCAGCTCACCATCTTCTTCTCGATCCTGAACAAGAGCATCCCACCAACGCAATGCGTAGCCATCAAATTCAGAGGAAGCAAGTTTGATCTTCCTATCTTCGATATAATCAGGATGTAAACGCCATAATCTCTCAATCTTCAACTCCCATGTAAGATATTCTTCAACATCAGTACCTCCTTCAAATCTGGGAATTGAGAACTTGGGCTTACCCAAACCATCGTCTTGTTGTTGAGGAACACGGCGGGCTCCAATTTCAACAAAACCGCGATTGACGCCACGCGGAATACCACGACCAACACCACGTCCCATGCCATGAGCAGCAGCAGCATCCGCATTGTCACCATTGACACTGCCATCTTCATCAAATGGTTGTTGTGGTTGTTGTTGTACCATAGTACGGATATCATGAACAGCTTGCGTCAAAGTATTCATAGATGCTTGAAGAGTCGTCATCGATGTTTGAACGGTGTTAATAGCCGTAGTAGCCTCATCGACCTTCAAGTTGACACCCTGAATTTCAGTATCAAATGTCTCCGTATTAGCACGAAGTTGACGTGTGAGGTGATCACGCAGAGCCTCATATTCACGCCAAGTAACTGGTGTATCGTCGGGCTTTTTCTGCATCACATCAAACTCAGAAGAAGACATGATTAGTAGGTTAGTGCACTAAACAAAAATCTTTGGTGGTACTCTCACAACTCACTCAAAACTGATAATGATGCGGGGTGGCCTTCGGACACCTCCTCACCAAGACCAACAAGTCCCCCAAGTGGACCAATGACAAGGGCTCGAGTTAAAGCTCTACATGAGAAGGTGAATTCGCTCCTCTCTACCTCTACCTTTGACACCCCCTTGGATGGCTTGCTACTTCATGCAACTACACTATGTTCAATCAGGTACATCGGTCAAGACACAAGCCATGGAGTCCAAGCCAATGGAGAGAGAGCTGGAAATGATGAAGATGGAGCCCCAGCGCACAGGCCGGAACTTCCGCCCCCCAGGGCCGGAACATCCGCCCCCTAGGGCCGGAACTTCCGCCCTCCAGGACCGGAACTTCCGCCTAGATGCTGCCAAGATGCCGTCCAGCGCCCAGAGAAGTGGAGCCAGCCGGAACTTCCGCCCCGAGGGACCGGAACTTCCGCCCACCCGGAACTTCCGCCCAAGTTCCGCCCAAGTTCCGAAAGTCCGTCAAAACGCCCCTGGATGTTACTGCAAAGAAATGGGCTAATTTCGGAACTTGACCGGAACTTGGCCGGAACTTCCGGTCGGGCCGGAACTTCCGCCTGCCAGGACCGGAACTTCCGCCCCTGACCGGAACTTCCGCCCAAGTCGGCCGGAACTTCCGCCACCGCGAACTTCAAAGACAAAGACTACTTTTCAGCGTGTAACTTAACTCTTCGCCCCCTACCTATAAATAGGCTAGTTGGCTCAGATCTGAGATTGAGACTTGTTTAGAACTCAAACCTAACTTTGAGCTTAGTCTCCCTTGGGTATCATCCCTCTGTAATCAAGGCACCTTGGTTGTTGACTTTGAATTTGTGGAGTGAGATTCTAGTACTTGCTACTCTCTCTCCCTCCCCAAGTTCATCCTCTCCAATCCCAATCTCTCTCCGGGAATTCTGCCTCGTGCCTCTTCCACGGAGATTCTATTGGCGTGGTCCATCGAGCCACGGAGGTAAGCATCGGGTGTATCGGGTTGGTGTGCGTGCGTGAGTCTCGGAGTTCATCGTGTTCTTTATCCCCTCGCGTTTTCCCATCTCATCCGCTTGGTTTCGAAGTCAATCCGCAAGATCGGGCCACACCCGGGGTCTTAGACCACATCATATGGTATCAGCAGCCTTTGGTTCCCGCGGATTTGACCCTCCACCCACCCGATTTCGTTTCTAGAAAATTTTCCAAAAAATAGCCCAAATTGCTTTTGGACCGATCTGTGATTTGGTTGAGTTTTGAGTGGTTTTGATCCAATAGAAACTTGTCTTTGGTGTTGATCTGCAATTCCCCCACTTTCCCACAGCTTCTAGTGCCAAATTTTCCACGAATTCGAAGATTTTCGGCCCGGATTTCCGCCCAAATCGAAGAACAGCTCGCAGATCTGATTGCGACCGGAAGTTCCGGCCGGCAGGACCGGAAGTTCCGCCCCCGGACCGGAAGTTCCGCCCATCAGGACCGGAACTTCCGCCTGGCCGAATTTTTCACAGCTAACTTCGTTTTTCGTTTTGGCACTAACCCCTTGTGTTTGGACTTCGTAGTGTGTGCCATTTCAGATACCTTCCGCAACATCAACTACGACGACGGCACCCCGAGGATCCAAGCGGTTCACTTGACACCTCCACCATAGCAAGTTCAAGCTCGTCGGCCACCGTCATCACGTGGTATAACTTGCACCTAACTTGTAGCCCTAGCTTCCTTTGCGTACCTTTCCTATCGAGAGTGGCTTTCTAGTGTTGCGAAGCATTGCGCAAGCGTCCCGACCGTGAGGGTGTGCGTGTGTTGAGCAAAGCTACGAAGCAAGCTCGTTGTGAAAAGATAAGCAAAAGAAGTGTGACATACTTACATAGATAGTGGAAAAAGAAAGCTTCTAAGCATATAAAAAAAAAAAAAAAAAGAGAAAAGAAAAAAAAAAGAGTGTGAGTGACACTATACACAAAAGAGTCCAAAGCTTATAAGCAAAAGAGAGAAAAGAGAAGAGAGGCGTCTTGCGCAAATCTTGTTGCTTCTCAATTTTGCAACCAAGCCACAGTCTCTCTTGCGTTAGCGTGACACCGAGCTAGTAGTCTTCGTTAGGACCATTTTTGTTCGTGCTCATTTTCCGTCGCGCTAACCCCATTTTGTCCCACGTGTGCGTTCCACATTGTGAATGCCTTTTGTGATCACCGCTTTTGACTTGTGACTTTTGCATCTTACCCACTTTTAACAACATACTCGATCTTAGATTTGTCTTTTGGCTTTCCACAACACTCGCCTAACACCATATTTGCTAGCTTTTGCGTGTGGTTTTGCGTGTGTCCCCGATACACTTGATCTTACTTTCGGCTCGGTTGATTGCCTCAATACTATCTTACCTTGGTAAGAGTGCGAGGTAGTCTCCTTCCACTAACACATACAACATAGTTCTTGTTCTTCCATCATGGATAGGAGTGGAGATGAAACAAGGGATGGAGAAGTCCTTCGGAGCACCGAGAGGTTGGCGACTCAACACAAGCTATGGATTCAACGCCAAGAGTTCAAGGAGCAACTATCACTCTTCGAGACTCGCATCGATGAACAATATGAAGAAGTGGCTCACAACTTCTCCACGGTGAACCAAGATTTGGCTCTCCTCCGTGAAGCTACGGACAACTTGAATGGCCAAATGGCGGCCAATGATGCGAACATGGAGCAACGCATGGACAACCTCGAGCGCGCCATCACCAACTTGGGTCGTCATCGCCGACACCGCTCTACTTCATCATCAAGCTCGTCACAAGATTACTATTCTCATGGCCATCGTTCGTCATCAAGCTCCTCCTCAAGGCATGAAGACCATCCTCGTCCTCATTGACCACATGCTCGCCAAGAAGACTCTCGCTCTAACTCAAGGAGAGGTGAATTCCATCGCCATGCTCGTCCTCATGAACGACCTCCACAAGAACAAGCTCCTCACCGAGATCGTCATCAAGCGGCTCGCCATGCCCACCAAGGGTATGACGACCATCCCCAAGACAACATCCACCACAACATGGCGCCACATGGTGATGCTCCCGCCCAAGGTCGTCAAGAGCAACCAAGGCGTGATCTCCGGAATCATCCTCGCCATGACCAAAGGGGCCGAGGACAACCACAACATGATCAAGATGAGAGGGCCATAATTGGGCAACGCCAACAACCTCGCCAAGACCCGCAACAACATCCTCAACATGAGCCAAGTGAAGCTAGTGTTCACCTCCAACGCCAACCCAATGCTATGGTTGGTCGTGGAAGACCTCCTCCACCACCTCAAGTCGCAAGAGATGAAGGCATCCGTCCTCGCCGCCGCAACATGGAAGATGAAGAGAATATGTATGGAAAGCTCAAGTTCAATATGCCCAAGTTCAAGGGTGAAGACGATGCCGAGGCCTACCTCTCATGGGCACTCAAGGTTGACAAGATCTTCCGCATCCATAACTACTCCGGTGCCAAGAAAGTAGCCATGGCCTCCCTCGAGTTTGAAGATTATGCCAACACTTGGTGGGAACAAGTTGTCACTCTTAGGGAAGAAAAGGGTGATCCTCCCATTGATACTTGGGAAGACATGAAGGAGGAAATGCAAGCCCGCTTTGTCCCTACACACTACAAGACCGATCTCTTCAACAAGCTACAAAAGTTGAAGCAAGGCACCAAGACCGTTGAGGAATTCTTCAAGGATATGGAGTTAACCATGATGAGAGCAAACATCCAAGAGTCCGAGAACCAAACCATCGCTAGGTTCTTCAGTGGCCTCAACTACCCCATCAAGAAGATTGTGGAGTTCCAACAATACTCCAACATGGTTGAGTTGGTTCACCAAGCTTCCAAGGCCGAGCGTCAAGTGAATGAGGACATCAAGTACTCCAAGTCCAAGCAATACTTCGCCTCCAAGCTTGCTACATCAACTCCTACAACAAGTGTTAAGCCATCCGCATCCGCTACACCTTCCAAGCAACCTTCCATACAAAGTCGCATGAAGCAAACGGTATCCTCCACCGCCTCCTCTAAGGCCTCTACGGGACCCTCCAATGTCACTTGCTTCAAGTGTGGCACCCAAGGCCACAAGTCCTTCGAGTGCAAGAACACCAAGGTCATGATCACTATGGAAAATGGTGACATAGAGACGCTAAGTGAAGGTGAATATGAAGCCCTAGTGCAAGCCGCCGTTGCTAATGAGGAAGACTATGATGAAGAAAGTGGAGAAGACCCTCTCTTATGCACACATGATCCAAGCCCTTCTCTTGTGGTCACTCGAGTGCTCACCACTCAACCACAAGCTATGGAAGACCAAAGATGCAACATCTTCCAAACGCGTGCCGGCATTGGTGGCAAGTCTATCAAGGTCATCATCGATGGTGGGAGTTGCCACAACTTGGCAAGCACCGAGCTATGTGAGAAGCTCAACCTCACGCTTCGCAAGCATCCTCATCCCTACCATGTCCAATGGTTGAGTGACAAGGGCAATGTCAAGATTCAACACACCGTCACCGTCAACTTCAAGATAGGACCCTATGAAGACACCGTCGAGTGTGACGTGGTGCCTATGACCGTGTGCCACATGTTGCTTGGCCGCCCATGGCAATTTGACAAGAAGGCTATACATGATGGTTTCTCCAATGCATACACCTTCAAGGTCAAGGACAAGAAGTTCGAGCTTCGCCCAATGACTCCTAGCCAAATCATCGCCGACAATGCGAAGGCTTTAGCGAGGGCACAACACCACATCCACCATAGTGAGTTGAGAGGAGAGGGAGCGACCTACCAAAAAGAGAGTGAGCGCCACCACCCACATATGAGTGAGAGAAAGAGTGTCCTCCTAACCACCAAAAGCGAGTGGAGAGAAGTGAAAGACAACCCATCCACCACCATACACTACGTGCTCATTTGCAAGGGCCTCTCGGCGGAGACTAATGACTTAACCAACATTCCTTCGTCTTTGTTGTCTCTTTTGAAGGAGTTCCAAGACGTCTTCCCCGACGAGCTACCACATGGACTACCACCGCTTCGGGGCATCGAGCATCGCATCGACCTCATACCCGGCGCTCCACTACCAAACCGCGCCGCCTACCGCACCAACCCCGAGGACACCAAGGAGATCCAACGCCAAATTCAAGACCTCCTCGCTAAAGGGTATGTCCGTGAAAGCCTTAGCCCTTGTGCCGTTCCCGTCATTCTTGTGCCTAAACCGGATGAGACGCAACGGATGTGTATGGATTGCCGCCCTATCAATGCCATTACCGTCCGTTATCGACATCCCATTCCGCGTTTAGATGATATGTTGGATGAATTGAGTGGTGCCACGATTTTCTCTAAGATTGATTTGCGTAGTGGCTACCACCAAATTCGCATGGCAATTGGTGATGAATGGAAGACGGCATTCAAGACCAAGCTTGGTCTCTATGAATGGCTCGTCATGCCGTTTGGTCTTTCCAATGCTCCTTCCACTTTTATGCGTCTTATGAATCACATCTTGCGACCTCTCATTGGCAAGAGTGTGGTTGTCTACTTTGATGATATTCTCATCTATAGCAAAAATCTCGAGGACCATGTTCAACATGTGAGAGAAGTCTTATGCATCTTGCGCCACGAGAAGCTCTTTGCCAACCTTCCAAAATGCCATTTCGCTCAAAACAAGTTGGTTTTTCTTGGTTTTGTGGTTTCCGCCAACGGGATAGAAGTTGATTCTTCCAAAGTTGAGGCCATCCACAATTGGCCCACTCCCACAAATGTTGGCCAAGTGAGAAGCTTCCATGGTCTTGCCGGATTTTACCGCCGTTTTGTGAAAGATTTCAGCACCATTGCTTGCCCTTTAAACGAACTTACAAAAAAGAATGTTCCGTTCGTTTGGGGCAAAGCACAACAAAAAGCTTTTGATGAATTGAAAAAGAGACTCACCGAGGCACCATTACTTGCTCTTCCCGACTTTTCCAAAACATTTGAAATCGAATGCGATGCGAGTGGACTTGGAATCGGTGGTGTTCTCATGCAAAATGGAAAACCCGTGGCATACTATAGTGAGAAGTTGGATGGCGCACGCCTCAACTATCCTATATATGACAAGGAGCTTTATGCTTTAGTTCGCGTTCTTGAAGTTTGGCAACATTACCTTTGGCCAAAAGAGTTTGTCATCCACTCGGATCATGAGTCCTTGAAATATTTGAAAAGTCAACACAATTTGAACAAGCGACATGCTAAGTGGGTTGAGTTCATAGAGTCCTTCCCTTATGTAATCAAATACAAAAAGGGCAAGGAAAATGTGGTTGCGGATGCACTTTCCCGCAAGATTACTCTTCTACTCACCCGCTTGGAGTTTCACATTTTGGGTCTTGAGGAGATCAAGGAACTTTACCCTTCCGACGCTTTCTTTGGTCCAATCTTTGCCAAGTGTTCCGTTGACCATGGATTTGATGATTTCTATTTGCATGATGGCTACTTGTTTAAAGCTAACAAGATTTGCATTCCCGAGTCTTCTCTTCGTAAGTTGCTTTTGCAAGAGTCACATGGAGGTGGTCTCATGGGTCACTTTGGACGAGAGAAGACATATGCCATGCTATCAACCCACTACTATTGGCCAAGAATGTACCGCGACGTGGAACACCTTTGCCGCCGGTGTACAACATGCTTACAAGCTAAGTCTACTTCCAATCCCTATGGTCTTTACATGCCTTTGCCCATTCCATATGCACCTTGGTCGGACATAAGCATGGACTTTGTACTTGGCTTACCACGCACCAAACATGGTCATGACTCAATATTTGTGGTAGTGGATAGGTTCTCTAAAATGGCACATTTCATACCATGTCATAAGATCGATTATGCTTCACACATTGCTTCGTTGTTTTTCAGGGAAGTGGTTCGCCTACATGGGATACCGGCAAGCATTGTGTCGGATCGTGACGTCAAGTTCATGAGTTACCTATGGAAGTCGCTCATGGCGAAGTTTGGAGTGAAGCTCTTATTCTCATCATCCTCGCACCCTCAAACCGATGGACAAACCGAAGTGGTCAATCGAAGCCTCTCCACACTCCTCCGCACACTTGTGAAGACAAATTTGAAGTCATGGGAAGATTGCCTACCCCACGCGGAGTTCGCCTACAATCGAGCCAAGCACTCCACAACCGCAAGGAGTCCCTTCATGGTCGTCTACGGATTCGAACCTCCAACGGCACTCGACATCCTCCCACTACCTCTACATGAAAGAACGAACATGGACTTCGACGAGCGCACCACCGCCATCAAGAAACTACATGAAGAGACAAGAGCAACCATACAAGAGCATGTACTTCGCCAAGCTACCCGCCTCAACGCCAAGAAAAAGGAACGCGTGTTTGAAGAAGGAGACCTTGTGTGGATCCACCTAAGGAAAGAAAGGTTCCCGCACGAACGCAACTCCAAGCTCAAGCCAAGAGGAGATGGGCCTTTCAAGGTCCTCAAGCGCATCAACAACAACGCCTACGTCATCGACATACCAACATCAAAGTACTTGGTGAGCAACACCTTCAACGTCTCGGATCTTTCACCCTATCATGGAGATGAGGAGGAACAAGAGTCGAGGACGACTCTCTCCCAAGGGGGGGGAGATGATGCGGGGTGGCCTTCGGACACCTCCTCACCAAGACCAACAAGTCCCCCAAGTGGACCAATGACAAGGGCTCGAGTTAAAGCTCTACATGAGAAGGTGAATTCGCTCCTCTCTACCTCTACCTTTGACACCCCCTTGGATGGCTTGCTACTTCATGCAACTACACTATGTTCAATCAGGTACATCGGTCAAGACACAAGCCATGGAGTCCAAGCCAATGGAGAGAGAGCTGGAAATGATGAAGATGGAGCCCCAGCGCACAGGCCGGAACTTCCGCCCCCCAGGGCCGGAACATCCGCCCCCCAGGGCCGGAACATCCGCCCCCCAGGGCCGGAACTTCCGCCCTCCAGGACCGGAACTTCCGCCTAGATGCTGCCAAGATGCCGTCCAGCGCCCAGAGAAGTGGAGCCAGCCGGAACTTCCGCCCCGAGGGACCGGAACTTCCGCCCACCCGGAACTTCCGCCCAAGTTCCGCCCAAGTTCCGAAAGTCCGTCAAAACGCCCCTGGATGTTACTGCAAGGAAATGGGCTAATTTCGGAACTTGACCGGAACTTGGCCGGAACTTCCGGTCGGGCCGGAACTTCCGCCTGCCGGGACCGGAACTTCCGCCCCTGACCGGAACTTCCGCCCAAGTCGGCCGGAACTTCCGCCACCGCGAACTTCAGCACAGCACTACTTTTCAGCGTGTAACTTAACTCTTCGCCCCCTACCTATAAATAGGCTAGTTGGCTCAGATCTGAGATTGAGACTTGTTTAGAACTCAAACCTAACTTTGAGCTTAGTCTCCCTTGGGTATCATCCCTCTGTAATCAAGGCACCTTGGTTGTTGACTTTGAATTTGTGGAGTGAGATTCTAGTACTTGCTACTCTCTCTCCCTCCCCAAGTTCATCCTCTCCAATCCCAATCTCTCTCCGGGAATTCTGCCTCGTGCCTCTTCCACGGAGATTCTATTGGCGTGGTCCATCGAGCCACGGAGGTAAGCATCGGGTGTATCGGGTTGGTGTGCGTGCGTGAGTCTCGGAGTTCATCGTGTTCTTTATCCCCTCGCGTTTTCCCATCTCATCCGCTTGGTTTCGAAGTCAATCCGCAAGATCGGGCCACACCCGGGGTCTTAGACCACATCAGATAAGAAAGGTGAATCTTACCGCTCCAAAGTGAATTAGTATTGCTTACCAACTTGGATTGACGGACTTGTACACGGATGTAGCGAAGCGAATATCAAGGGTATAAGAACAATCACACGACTAAGCAGGATATATGTGGGGCTGTAGGTAGGCTACCTATTTGCACCAATAACAAGCTCTAGCGCTGACCGTAGACAACCACAAGATACTCACACAAGGCGATATAATGGGGCAATGCAACTATATGTTGGAAAAGGTTGCAATGCACAAGAGAGACGCTAGCAAAGCTCAACGAAACAGGCACAAGATTGCTCAACTACAGGTGCAGTAAAGAAAACTTAGGCCTTCACTTGAATTCAACTAGCACGACACTTTTCTTTTTGGATTTTTCTTTCTGTTTATAACACACGCAGCTATGTAGCTCTTTTTGCTTATTTTCTATTTTCTCTTTTTTTTATTTTTTTATTTTCTGACTCAACTCCTTGATAACACGGCCAACAAGATATGCAAAGCACCAAAACCCTAATGAGCAGCCTGCCGAGCGGTAAAACTAGTCTCTTCTGGGGAAGTTCCTAGTCACGTATATCGATAGGCTGTGTCTATGGTTGGGAACAAGCACACTGTACGCTATGTGGACTCGGAGTAACAAAGCGACACCACTAGATACGGTAACACAAGATGATAGAGTAAACTCAAACCCTAAAATACTAGATGAAAGATAAAGGTACGCAAAAACGACTACGACAAGCAACTAAAACTCGAAATTAGTGCAAGCTATGGCTATGGTAAACCCTAACCCTAATATTTTTGGCTTTTTCTGTATAGGAAAACACTCACAACTCAACTATGGGGTGGATTGTGGATGGCTTACCGAGGAAAACTGGAAATCTGATACCAAGATGATAAGGGGTTGCCCGATCTTCTCAGTAAGCGACGGGTGGTGATGAACACGTGATGGTAGCAGCGGATGAAATCGATGATGATGAGGAGGATAACTTGTATGACGCCGACAAAGTCTCTCGATTGATTCCTGATGCCAATGCAACAGCTCTCAACCCTGCAAGATATTCGCAACTCCACACACTTGCGCACGTAGCCGCCGACCACGAAGCGGTAGATTGCAATCTTCTAATCCCACTGGAACAGCAGATCACACAAACTTTCAGTAGCATAAAACTCCAGATCGCAACGAATTGGAGAGTTGGGGAACAATAGTTTTGCTTAGCAAACAACTATGAACTAGGGTTTATCTTAAACGTGGTCTCAAGCAGCTAGGGGGTCGTCCAAGGCACTTATATAGGCGTCCGGGACGAGTTCTGGTCGAAAAGATACAAGTAAAACCGACCCAGAATAGATCTGGTCGAGACAGACTCGGACATGTCCGGTCTGGGGTCCGGTCGACCGGGCTGTGGACCGGGCGGTCCGGTCTGTGGTCCGGTCAACAGGTCGGCAACCGGAAATCTGCGAGGTTTCCGGTTTCCGTCCGGTACGAGGGGCTCCGTCCGGTTGGCGTCCGGTTGGCGGCCGGTTGACCGGGCCAGGGACCGGGCTGGCCGGTCTGGGGGCCGGTCTGACCGGGTTCTGGACCGGCCTGGACTTCTTCTTCTCCTCTCGCGCATGCCTCCCGCTCCTCCCTCGCGCGTCCATGAGATATCTTCATGTCCAGCTCCATGTCCAGCTGCTCCTCTCCTCCTCGTGCGATGCTTGTCTCCTCTTGATACCTGATGATACACAAGTAATAGGACTTAGGCAGTATAAAGTTCTCATCAATCAAAGTATCGTTTAGAAACAAGTTCACCTGTTGTTTAAGTAGCTTCGCACGAGCCCTTGTAATTGGTCCAATCCGAACTTCATTGGACTTGAGCTTCACTGCAGGTTCATCTTTGATGTGGTCTAAGACCCCGTGTGTGGCCCGATCTTGCGGATTGACTTCGAAACCAAACGGATGAGATGGGAAAACGCGAAGGGATGAAGAACACGATGAACTCCGAGACTCACGCACGCACACCAACCCGATACACCCGATGCTTACCTCCGTGGCTCGATGGACCACGCCAATAGAATCTCCGTGGAAGAGGCACGAGGCAGAATTCCCGGAGAGAGATTGGGATTGGAGAGGATGAACTTGGGGAGGGAGAGAGAGTAGCAAGTACTAGAATCTCACTCCACAAATTCAAAGTCAACAACCAAGGTGCCTTGATTACAGAGGGATGATACCCAAGGGAGACTAAGCTCAAAGTTAGGTTTGAGTTCTAAACAAGTCTAATCTCAGATCTGAGCCAACTAGGCTATTTATAGTCGGGTGGGCGAATGGGTAAGTTACACGCTGAAAAGTAGTGCTGTGCTGAAATCGCGGTGGCGGAAGTTCCGGCCGACTTGGGCGGAAGTTCCGGTCAGGGGCGGAAGTTCCGGCCTGGGGAGGCGGAAGTTCCGGCCCGACCGGAAGTTCCGGCCAAGTTCCGGTCAAGTTCCGAAATAAGCCCATTTCCTTGCAGTAACATCCAGGGGCGTTTTGACGGACTTTCGGAACTTGGGCGGAACTTGGGCGGAAGTTCCGGGTGGGCGGAAGTTCCGGTCCCTCGGGGCGGAAGTTCCGGCTGGTTCCACTTCTCTGGGCGCTGGACGGCATCGTGGCAGCATCTTGGCGGAAGTTCCGGTCCTTGCGGGCGGAAGTTCCGGTCCTGGGCGGCGGAAGTTCCGGCCCTGGAGGGCGGAAGTTCCGGCCTGTGCGCTGGAGCTCCATCTTCATCATTTCTAGCTCTCTCTCCATTGGCTTGGACTCCATGGCTTGTGTCTTGACTGATGTACCTGATTGAACATAGTGTATTTGCATGAAGTAGCAAGCCATCCAAGGGGGTGTCAAAGGTAGAGGTAGAGAGGAGCGAATTCACCTTCTCATGTAGAGCTTTAACTCGAGCCCTTGTCATTGGTCCACTTGGGGGACTTGTTGGCCTTGATGTAGTGTCGTTGGTGAGCGGGGCTACATCATCTCCCCCCCTTGGGAGAGAGTCGTCCTCGACTCTTGTTCCTCCTCATCTCCATGATGTGGGGAGAGGTCCGAGATGTTGAAAGTGTTGCTCACCAAGTACTTGGATGTTGGTATGTCGATGACGTAGGCGTTGTTGTTGATGCGCTTGAGTACCTTGAAAGGCCCATCTCCTCTTGGCTTGAGCTTGGAGTTGCGTTCTTGAGGGAACCTTTCTTTCCTTAGGTGAACCCAAACAAGGTCTCCTTCTTCAAACACTCGTTCTTTCTTCTTGGCATTGAGGCGGTTAGCTTGGCGAAGGACATGGTCTTGTATGGTTGCTCTTGTTTCTTCATGTAGTTTCTTCATGGCGGTGGTGCGCTCGTCGAAGTCCATGTTGGTCCGTTGGTGAAGAGGGAGTGGAAGAATGTCGAGTGCCGTTGGAGGTTCGAAACCATAGACGACCATGAAGGGACTCCGTAATGTTGTGGAGTGTTTTGCTCGATTGTAGGCGAACTCCGCGTGGGGGATGCAATCTTCCCATGACTTCAAGTTTTTCTTCACAAGTGTGCGGAGGAGTGTGGAGAGGCTTCGATTGACCACTTCGGTTTGTCCATCGGTTTGAGGGTGCGAGGATGATGAGAACAAAAGCTTGACTCCAAACTTGGCCATTAGCGACTTCCAAAGATAACTCATGAACTTGACGTCTCGATCCGACACAATGCTTGCCGGTATCCCATGTAGGCGAACCACTTCCCTGAAAAACAACGAAGCAATGTGTGAAGCATCATCGCTCTTATGATATGGAATGAAATGTGCCATTTTTGAGAACCTATCCACTACCACAAATATTGAGTCATGACCATGTTTTGTGCGTGGTAAGCCAAGTACAAAGTCCATGCTTATATCCGACCAAGGTGCATATGGAATGGGTAAAGGCATGTAAAGACCATGGGGGTTGGATGTTGACTTAGCTTGTAAACAAGTGGTGCAACGGTTGCAAAGGCGCTCCACGTCTCGCTTCATGCGTGGCCAATAGTAGTGTGTGGATAGCATCGAAAGAGTCTTGTCGCGTCCAAAATGACCCATGAGGCCACCTCCATGTGACTCTTGCAAAAGCAACTTACGAAGAGAAGACTCGGGTATGCAAACTTTGTTAGCTTTAAACAAGTAGCCATCATGCAAGTAGAAATCATCAAAACCTCGGTCAATGGAACACTTTTCAAAGATTGGTCCAAAGAAAACATCGGAAGGGTAGAGCTCTTTGATCTCTTCAAGACCCAAAATGTGAAACTCCAAGCGGGTGAGTAGGAGAGTAATTTTGCGGGAAAGTGCATCCGCAACCACATTTTCCTTGCCCTTTTTGTATTTGATTACATAAGGGAAGGACTCGATGAACTCAACCCACTTAGCATGTCGCTTGTTCAAATTGTGTTGACTTTTCAAATACTTCAAGGACTCATGATCCGAGTGGATGACAAACTCTTTTGGCCAAAGATAATGTTGCCAAACTTCAAGAACACGAACTAAAGCATAAAGCTCCTTGTCATATATAGGATAGTTGAGGCGTGCGCCATCCAACTTCTCGCTATAGTATGCCACGGGTTTTCCATTTTGCATGAGAACACCACCGATTCCAAGTCCACTCGCATCGCATTCGATTTCAAATGTTTTGGAAAAGTCGGGAAGAGCAAGTAATGGTGCCTCGGTGAGTCTCTTTTTCAATTCATCAAAAGCTTTTTGTTGTGCTTTGCCCCAAACGAACGGAACATTCTTTTTTGTAAGTTCGTTTAAGGGGCAAGCAATGGTGCTAAAATCTTTCACAAAACGGCGGTAAAATCCGGCAAGACCATGGAAGCTTCTCACTTGGCCAACATTTGTGGGAGTGGGCCAATTGTGGATGGCCTCAACTTTGGAAGAATCAACTTCTATCCCGTTGGCGGAAACCACAAAACCAAGAAAAACCAACTTGTTTTGAGCGAAATGGCATTTTGGAAGGTTGGCAAAGAGCTTCTCGTGGCGCAAGATGCATAAGACTTCTCTCACATGTTGAACATGATCCTCGAGATTTTTGCTATAGATGAGAATATCATCAAAGTAGACAACCACACTCTTGCCAATGAGAGGTCGCAAGATGTGATTCATAAGACGCATAAAAGTGGAAGGAGCATTGGAAAGACCAAACGGCATGACAAGCCATTCATAGAGACCAAGCTTGGTCTTGAATGCCGTCTTCCATTCATCACCAATTGCCATGCGGATTTGGTGGTAGCCACTACGCAAATCAATCTTAGAGAAAATCGTGGCACCACTCAACTCATCCAACATATCATCTAAACGCGGAATGGGATGTCGATAACGGACGGTAATGGCATTGATAGGGCGGCAATCCATACACATCCGTTGCGTCTCATCCGGTTTAGGCACAAGAATGACGGGAACGGCACAAGGGCTAAGGCTTTCTCGGACATACCCTTTAGCGAGGAGGTCTTGAATTTGGCGTTGGATCTCCTTGGTGTCCTCGGGGTTGGTGCGGTAGGCGGCGCGGTTTGGTAGTGGAGCGCTGGGTATGAGGTCGATGCGATGCTCGATGCCCCGAAGCGGTGGTAGTCCATGTGGTAGCTCGTCGGGGAAGACGTCTTGGAACTCCTTCAAAAGAGACAACAAAGACGAAGGAATGTTGGTTAAGTCATTAGTCTCCGCCGAGAGGCCCTTGCAAATGAGCACGTAGTGTATGGTGGTGGATGGGTTGTCTTTCACTTCTCTCCACTCGCTTTTGGTGGTTAGGAGGACACTCTTTCTCTCACTCATATGTGGGTGGTGGCGTTCACTCTCTTTTTGGTGGGTCGCTCCCTCTCCTCTCAACTCACTATGGTGGATGTGGTGTTGTGCCCTCGCTAAAGCCTTCGCATTGTCGGCGATGATTTGGCTAGGAGTCATTGGGCGAAGCTCGAACTTCTTGTCCTTGACCTTGAAGGTGTATGCATTGGAGAAACCATCATGTATGGCCTTCTTGTCAAATTGCCATGGGCGGCCAAGTAACATGTGGCACACGGTCATAGGCACCACGTCACACTCGACGGTGTCTTCATAGGGTCCTATCTTGAAGTTGACGGTGACGGTGTGTTGAATCTTGACATTGCCCTTGTCACTCAACCATTGGACATGGTAGGGATGAGGATGCTTGCGAAGCGTGAGGTTGAGCTTCTCACATAGCTCGGTGCTTGCCAAGTTGTGGCAACTCCCACCATCGATGATGACCTTGATAGACTTGCCACCAATGCCGGCACGCGTTTGGAAGATGTTGCATCTTTGGTCTTCCATAGCTTGGGGTTGAGTGGTGAGCACTCGAGTGACCACAAGAGAAGGGCTTGGATCATGTGTGCATAAGAGAGGGTCTTCTCCACTTTCTTCATCATAGTCTTCCTCATTAGCAACCGCGGCTTGCACTAGAGCTTCATATTCACCTTCACTTAGCGTCTCTATATCACCATTCTCCATAGTAATCATGACCTTGGTGTTCTTGCACTCAAAGGATTTGTGGCCTTGAGTTCCACACTTGAAGCAAGTGACATTGGAGGGTCCCGTAGAGGCCTTAGAGGAGGCGGTGGAGGATACCGTTTGCTTCATGCGACTTTGTATGGAAGGTTGCTTGGAAGGTGTAGAGGATGCGGATGGCTTGACACTTGTTGTAGGAGTTGATGTAGCAAGCTTGGAGGCGAAGTATTGCTTGGACTTGGAGTACTTGATGTCCTCATTCACTTGACGCTCGGCTTTGGAAGCTTGGTGAACCAACTCAACCATGTTGGAGTATTGTTGGAACTCCACAATCTTCTTGATGGGGTAGTTGAGGCCATTGAAGAACCTAGCGATGGTTTGGTTCTCGGACTCTTGGATGTTTGCTCTCATCATGGTTAACTCCATCTCCTTGAAGAATTCCTCAACGGTCTTGGTGCCTTGCTTCAACTTTTGTAGCTTGTTGAAGAGATCGGTCTTGTAGTGTGTAGGGACAAAGCGGGCTTGCATCTCCTCTTTCATGTCTTCCCAAGTATCAATTGGAGGATCACCCTTTTCTTCCCTAAGAGTGACAACTTGTTCCCACCAAGTGTTGGCATAATCTTCAAACTCGAGGGAGGCCATGGCTACTTTCTTGGCACCGGAGTAGTTATGGATGCGGAAGATCTTGTCAACCTTGAGTGCCCATGAGAGGTAGGCCTCGGCGTCGTCTTCACCCTTGAATTTGGGCATGTTGAACTTGAGCTTTCCATACATATTCTCTTCATCTTCCATGTTTCTTCGGCGAGGACGGATGCCTTCATCTCTTGCGACTTGAGGAGGTGGAGGAGGTCTTCCACGACCAACCATAGCATTGGGTTGGCGTTGGAGGTGAACACTAGCTTCACTTGGCTCATGGTGAGGATGTTGTTGCGGGTCTTGGCGAGGTTGTTGGCGTTGCCCAATTATGGCTCTCTCATCTTGATCATGTTGTGGTTGCCCTCGGCCCCTTTGGTCATGGCGAGGATGATTCCGGAGATCACGCCTTGGTTGCTCTTGACGACCTTGGGCGGGAGCATCACCATGTGGCGCCATGTTGTGGTGGACGTTGTCTTGGGGATGGTCGTCATACCCATGGTGGGCATGGCGAGCCGCTTGATGACGATCTTGGTGAGGAGCTTGTTCTTGTGGAGGTCGTTCATGAGGACGAGCATGGCGATGGAATTCACCTCTCCTTGAGTTAGAGCGAGAGTCTTCTTGACGAGCATGTGGTCGATGAGGACGAGGATGGTCTTCATGCCTTGAGGAGGAGCTTGATGACGAACGGTGGCCATGAGAATAGTAATCTTGTGACGAGCTTGATGATGATGAAGTAGAGCGGTGTCGGCGATGACGACCCAAGTTGGTGATGGCGCGCTCGAGGTTATCCATGCGTCGCTCCATGTTCGCATCATTGGCCGCCATTTGGCCATTCAAGTTGTCCGTAGCTTCACGGAGGAGAGCCAAGTCTTGGTTCACCGTGGAGAAGTTGTGAGCCACTTCTTCATATTGTTCATCGATGCGAGTCTCGAAGAGTGATAGTTGCTCCTTGAACTCTTGGCGTTGAGCCCATAGGTTGTGTTGAGTAGCCAACCTCTCGGTGTTCCGAAGGACTTCTCCATCCCTTGTTTCGTCTCCAGTCCTATCCATGATGGAAGAACAAGAACTATGTTGTATGTGTTAGTGGAAGGAGACTACCTCGCACTCTTACCAAGGTAAGATAGTATTGAGGCAATCAACCAAGCCGAAAGTAAGATCAAGTGTATCGGGGACACACGCAAAACCACACGCAAAAGCTAGCAAATATGGTGTTAGGCGAGTGTTGTGGAAAACCAAAAGACAAATCCAAGATCAAGTATGTTGTTAAAAGTGGGTAAGATTCAAAAGTCACGAGTCAAAAGCGGTGATCACAAAAGGCATACACAATGTGGAACACACACGTGGGACAAAATGGGGTTAGCGCGACGGAAAATGAGCACGAACAAAAATGGTCCTAACGAAGACTACTAGCTCGGTGTCACGCTAACGCAAGAGAGACCGTGGCTTGGTTGCAAAATGAGAAGCAACAAGATTTGCGCAAGACGCCTCTCTTCTCTTTTCTCTCTTTTGCTTAGAAGCTTTGGACTCTTTTGTGTATAGGTGTCACTCACACTCTTTTTCTTTTTCTTTTTCTCTTTTTTTTTTGTATGCTTAGAAGCTTTCTTTTTCCACTATCTATGTAAGTATGTCACACTTCTTTTGCCTATCTTTTCACAACGAGCTTGCTTCGTAGCTTTGCTCAACACACGCACACCCTCACGGTCGGGACGCTTGCACAATGCTTCGCAACACTAGAAAGCCACTCTCGATAGGAAAGGTACGCAAAGGAAGCTAGGGCTACAAGTTAGGTGCAAGTTATACCACTTGATGACGGTGGCCGACGAACTTGAACTTGCTATGGTGGAGGTGTCAAATGAACCGCTTGGATCCTCGGGGTGCCGTCGTCGTAGATGATGTTGCGGAAGGTATCTGAAATGGCACACACTACGAAGTCCAAACACAAGGGGTTAGTGCCAAAACGAAAAACGAAGTTAGCTGTGAAAAATTCGGCCAGGCGGAAGTTCCGGTCCTGAGGGGCGGAACTTCCGGTCCGGGGGCGGAACTTCCGGTCCTGCCGGCCGGAACTTCCGGTCGCAATCAGATCTGCGAGCTGTTCTTCGATTTGGGCGGAAATCCGGGCCGAAAATCTTCGAATTCGTGGAAAATTTGGCACTAGAAGTTGTGGGAAGGTGGGGAACTTGTAGATCAACACCAAAGACAAGTTTCTATTGGATCAAAACCACTCAAAACTCAACCAAATCACAGATCGGTCCAAAGGCAATTTGGGCTATTTTTTGGAAAATTTTCTAGAAACGAAATCGGGTGGGTGGAGGGTCAAATCCGCGGGAACCAAAGGCTGCTGATACCATATGATGTGGTCTAAGACCCCGTGTGTGGCCCGATCTTGCGGATTGACTTCGAAACCAAACGGATGAGATGGGAAAACGCGAAGGGATGAAGAACACGATGAACTCCGAGACTCACGCACGCACACCAACCCGATACACCCGATGCTTACCTCCGTGGCTCGATGGACCACGCCAATAGAATCTCCGTGGAAGAGGCACGAGGCAGAATTCCCGGAGAGAGATTGGGATTGGAGAGGATGAACTTGGGGAGGGAGAGAGAGTAGCAAGTACTAGAATCTCACTCCACAAATTCAAAGTCAACAACCAAGGTGCCTTGATTACAGAGGGATGATACCCAAGGGAGACTAAGCTCAAAGTTAGGTTTGAGTTCTAAACAAGTCTAATCTCAGATCTGAGCCAACTAGGCTATTTATAGTCGGGTGGGCGAATGGGTAAGTTACACGCTGAAAAGTAGTGCTGTGCTGAAATCGCGGTGGCGGAAGTTCCGGCCGACTTGGGCGGAAGTTCCGGTCAGGGGCGGAAGTTCCGGCCTGGGGAGGCGGAAGTTCCGGCCCGACCGGAAGTTCCGGCCAAGTTCCGGTCAAGTTCCGAAATAAGCCCATTTCCTTGCAGTAACATCCAGGGGCGTTTTGACGGACTTTCGGAACTTGGGCGGAACTTGGGCGGAAGTTCCGGGTGGGCGGAAGTTCCGGTCCCTCGGGGCGGAAGTTCCGGCTGGTTCCACTTCTCTGGGCGCTGGACGGCATCGTGGCAGCATCTTGGCGGAAGTTCCGGTCCTTGCGGGCGGAAGTTCCGGTCCTGGGCGGCGGAAGTTCCGGCCCTGGAGGGCGGAAGTTCCGGCCTGTGCGCTGGAGCTCCATCTTCATCATTTCTAGCTCTCTCTCCATTGGCTTGGACTCCATGGCTTGTGTCTTGACTGATGTACCTGATTGAACATAGTGTATTTGCATGAAGTAGCAAGCCATCCAAGGGGGTGTCAAAGGTAGAGGTAGAGAGGAGCGAATTCACCTTCTCATGTAGAGCTTTAACTCGAGCCCTTGTCATTGGTCCACTTGGGGGACTTGTTGGCCTTGATGTAGTGTCGTTGGTGAGCGGGGCTACATCAATCTTCATTTGTCAATGACGGAGGTAGTGGTGAAGTAGGGATGTCCTCATCATCGAGCATCGCATCGACCTCATACCCGGCGCTCCGCTACCAAACCGCGCCGCTTACCGCACCAACCCCAAAGATACCAAGGAGATCCAACGCCAAATTCAAGACCTCCTCGCTAAAGGGTACGTCCGAGAAAGCCTTAGCCCTTGTGCCGTTCCCGTCATTCTTGTGCCTAAACCGGATGAGACGCAACGGATGTGTATGGATTGTCGACCTATCAATGCCATTACCGTCCGTTATCGCCATCCCATTCCGCGTTTAGATGACATGCTTGATGAATTGAGTGGTGCCACCATTTTCTCTAAGATTGATTTGCGTAGTGGCTACCACCAAATTCGCATGGCAATTGGTGATGAATGGAAGACGGCATTCAAGACCAAGCTTGGTCTATATGAATGGCTTGTCATGCCATTTGGTCTTTCCAATGCTCCTTCGACTTTCATGCGTCTTATGAATCACATTTTGCGACCTCTCATTGGCAAGAGCGTGGTTGTTTACTTTGATGACATTCTCATCTATAGCAAAAATCTCGAGGACCATGTTCAACATGTGAGAGAAGTCTTGTGCATATTGCGCCACGAGAAGCTCTTTGCCAACCTTCCAAAGTGCCATTTCGCTCAAAACAAATTGGTTTTTCTTGGTTTTGTGGTTTCCGCCAACGGGATTGAAGTTGATTCTTCCAAGGTTGAGGCCATCCACAATTGGCCCACTCCCACAAATGTTGGTCAAGTTCGAAGTTTCCATGGACTTGCCGGATTTTACCGCCGCTTTGTGAAAGATTTCAGCACCATTGCTTGCCCTTTAAACGAGCTTACAAAAAAGAATGTTCCGTTTGTTTGGGGTAAAGCACAACAAAAAGCTTTTGATGAATTGAAAAAGAGACTCACCGAGGCACCACTACTTGCTCTTCCTGATTTTGCAAAAACATTTGAGATAGAATGCGATGCGAGTGGCCTTGGAATCGGTGGTGTTCTCATGCAAAATGGAAAACCCGTGGCATACTATAGCGAGAAGTTGGACGGCGCACGCCTCAACTATCCTATATATGACAAGGAGCTTTATGCTTTGGTTCGTGTTCTTGAAGTTTGGCAACATTACCTTTGGCCAAAAGAGTTTGTTATCCACTCGGATCATGAGCCTTGAAGTATTTGAAAAGTCAACACAATTTGAACAAGAGACATGCTAAGTGGGTTGAGTTCATAGAGTCCTTCCCTTATGTAATCAAATACAAAAAGGGAAAGGAAAATGTGGTTGCGGATGCACTTTCCCGCAAGATTACCCTTCTACTCACCCGCTTGGAGTTTCACATTTTGGGTCTTGAGGAGATCAAAGAACTTTACCCTTCCGATTCTTTCTTTGGACCAATCTTTGAAAAGTGTTCCATTGACCGAGGTTTTGATGATTTCTATTTGCATGATGGCTACTTGTTTAAAGCTAACAAAGTTTGCATACCCGAGTCTTCTCTTCGTAAGTTGCTTTTGCAAGAGTCACATGGAGGTGGCCTCATGGGTCATTTTGGACGCGACAAGACTCTTTCGATGCTATCCACACACTATTATTGGCCACGCATGAAGCGAGACGTGGAGCGCCTTTGCAACCGTTGCACCACTTGCCTACAAGCTAAGTCAACATCCAATCCCCATGGTCTTTACATACCTTTACCCATTCCATATGCACCTTGGTCGGATATAAGCATGGACTTTGTGTTAGGCTTGCCAAGAACAAAGCATGGGCATGATTCAATCTTTGTGGTAGTGGATAGGTTCTCAAAAATGGCTCATTTCATACCATGTCATAAGAGCGATGATGCTTCACACATTGCTTCATTGTTTTTCAGGGAAGTGGTTCGCCTACACGGAATACCGGCAAGCATTGTGTCGGATCGAGACGTCAAGTTCATGAGTTATCTATGGAAGTCGCTAATGGCAAAGTTTGGAGTCAAGCTCTTGTTCTCATCGTCCTCGCACCCTCAAACCGATGGGCAAACCGAAGTGGCCAATCGAAGCCTCTCCACACTCCTCCGCACACTTGTGAAGAAAAACTTGAAGTCATGGGAAGATTGCCTCCCCCACGCGGAGTTCGCCTACAATAGAGCCAAACACTCCACAACATTACGGAGTCCCTTCATGATAGTCTATGGATTCGAACCTCCAACGGCACTCGACATCCTCCCACTCCCTCTTCATCAAAGGACCAACATGGACTTCGACGAGCGCACCACCGCCATGAAGAAACTACATGAAGAAACAAGAGCAACCATACAAGACCATGTCCTTCGCCAAGCTAACCGCGTCAACGCCAAGAAGAAAGAACGAGTGTTTGAAGAAGGAGACCTCGTTTGGGTTCACCTAAGGAAAGAAAGGTTCCCTCAAGAACGCAACTCCAAGCTCAAGCCAAGAGGAGATGGGCCTTTCAAGGTACTCAAGCGCATCAACAACAACGCCTACGTCATCGACATACCGACATCCAAGTACTTGGTGAGCAACACTTTCAACATCTCGGACCTCTCCCCACATCATGGAGATGAGGAGGAACAAGAGTCGAGGACGACTCTCTCCCAAGGGGGGGGGAGATGATGTAGCCCCGCTCGCCAACGACACTACATCAAGGCCAACAAGTCCCCCAAGTGGACCAATGACAAGGGCTCGAGTTAAAGCTCTACACGACAAGGTGAACTCGCTCCTCACTTCCCTCGACCTAGATACCCCATTGGATGGAATGCTACCTCATGCCGAAACCCTTTGTGTTATTAGGTACGTGGAGCATCAAGACCATGGAGAGGATGATACGCCATGGTCAAGGGAAGGAGAAGAACAGCTGATCGAGAAGATGTACACGGAACTGGACCCGAAGTCGCCCAAAGAACGCAAGGAAGAGACGAAGAGCGGCCAGTCCAGAATCCGGTCTGACCGGCCTCCTGACCGGGCCACCCGGCCCAGAATCCGGTCGACCGACCGCCTGACCGGGCCACCCGGTCCACAACCGGGCCACCAACCGGTGCCATCCGGACGCCATCCCGGGGCTCCAGAACCTCTCCCGGTTACTGCCCGGTCCTAGGTCCGGTCACCGACGGATCGCCCGGTCCTGTGTCCGGTCCAACCGGCCTCCTGACCGGCCTGCACGACTAAAGACGCCTTTTCGGCCCGAAACGTTTTCCTTTGTACCTTTCGGCCCGTGTCGCCTTGTACCGCTATATAAGCACCTTGGACATCCCTTTTACCCCTTAGACTTGTTTAGAACTCAAACCTAACTTTGAGCTTAGTCTCCCTTGGGTATCATCCCTCTGTAATCAAGGCCACCCTTGTGGATGTATGAATTTGGTAGTGAGAGATTCTAGTGTATTCACTCTCTTCCCACTCCTTGATTTGTCCTCCCCACCGGTCTCTCCTCTCGGAATTCTACCTCGAGTCTCTTCCGGGCGGATTCTATTGGCACGGTCCATCGAGCCGTGAGGGTAAGCATCGATTGTATCGGGTTGGTGTGCGTGGTTCTTCGTGTGTTCTTCGCGTTCTTCGTGTTCTTCCGCCTCTCCCCTCTTTCCCCCTTGATTCCTTGGGTCATTCGCAAGATCGGGCCACAATCGGGGTCTTAGACCACATCACCGGCGCCTAGACCCTCTTTGAGCTTGGATCCGTCAAAATGCATCTTCCAGTATTAATGCGGGGTGGCTTTCGGACACCTCCGCCTCAAGACCGTCAAACCCTCCTCGTAGGCCAAGGGCACGAGCTCGGGCCAAAACCATGCAAGATAAGGTGAATTCACTCCTTTCTACACTTGAACTCGACACAACCTTGGACGGATTGCTACCTCATACCTATGCCTATGTATCATTAGGTACCAATCTCGTCAAGGACCAGAAGGGAGCGTCAAGGAACCAAGGAGAGGGAGATCAGCATGGTTCAAGGAAGAAGAAGGGAAGACCAAAGAGAGGGAGAAGAAGTGCTCCAGCCGCCGGCCACAGCACAGGCTGGCACTGCCGCCCCCAACAGGCCGGCACTGCCGCCCAAGTAAGCCCGGCACTGCCGGCCCAACCGGCACTGCCGCCCCGAGCACGCCGGCACTGCCGGCCCCATCGAAGTCAACTTCATCTCAGCCGTCTATTTATCATCTATGCCTAGGACTACTTTATTGTAATGCCCCTTTTACCCCTGGACGGATCTGGGCCTATAAGTACCTCTCCCCTTCCTCCAGATTAGGGTTAGACAAGATTTAGGCTTAAACATATTTGAGCTTTGTCTCCCTAGGGTTTCATCCCCTTTGTATCAAGGCACTCTTGAAGGATTTCTGCTCTTCATGGATGATTCAAGGCTATCACCTCTCTCATCCAAGTTCTAGTTGAGATCTCCTCACCAATCTCCCACTTGTTAGATTCTACCCAAGGGTCTCTCTAAGAAGTGGTTCTATTGGCTTGGTCTAACCTACCAAGGGAGTAAATTTGATGCGGGGTGGCTTTTGGACACCTCCGCTTCAAGACCGACAAGTGCGTCCCCGCCTATCGTCGACGCTACACCATGGCCAAGGAGTCCCCCAAGTGGACCAACAACACAAACCCCCACCATATATGTCAAGGTGAACTCCTTCCTCTCTATGGTCGATCTCAACACCAACTTGAATGGTATGCTACCTCATGCCTATCATCTTGATGTCTATAGGTGCCGACTTCGACAAGGACCAAGAGAGAAGGAACTCCCATGGTGCATGATGCAGCCCGACCTTCGGTCTACACCGCATCATATACTTCATCGCCAAGAGAGGATGCCATGGAGACCCGAGGACGCAAGGCCGATGTCACGGAAGCATGGAAGAGAAGGAGAAAGAGGAGCTGGACGCTCCAGGCCGGAACTTCCGCCCCGGATGGCCGGAACTTCCGCCCCCAAGGACCGGAACTTCCGCCCCCAAGGACCGGAACTTCCGCCCAGATGCCGCCAAGATGCCTTCCAGCGCCCAGAGAAATGGATCAGGCCGGAACTTCCGCCCCGAGGGACCGGAACTTCCGCCCACTCGGAACTTCCGGCCAAGTTCCGGCCAAGTTCCGAAATTACGCCGAAACGCCCCTGGATGTTACTGCAAGGAAATTGGCCATTTCCGGAACTTGGCCGGAACTTGGCCGGAACTTCCGGACCGGCCCGAACTTACGACCCCCAGGACCGGAACTTCCGCCGGGACCGGAACTTCCGCCCAAGACGGCCGGAACTTCCGCCCTACCGAACTTCAAAGACAACAAAGACTTTTCAGCGTGTAACTTATCCCTTCGCCCCCACCTATAAATAGGCTAGTTGGCTCAGATCTGAGATTAGACAAGATTTAGGCTTAAACATGACTTTGAGCTTTGTCTCCCTAGGGTTTCGTCCCCTTTGTATCAAGGCACCCCATGTTGGATGATTGGATCTATGTGAGTGAGATTCTAGTGTAGCCCACTCTCTCTCCCTCACCTACCTCCATCCTCAACACCGATCTCTCGCTCCGGGATTCTACCTCGAGTCTCTCCCGTGGTGATTCTATTGGCGTGGTCCATCGAGCCACGAGGGTAAGTATCGATTGTATCGGGTTGGTGTGCGTTGTGTTCTTCGCGTTCTTCGTGTTCTTCCGCCTCTCCCTCTCTTTCCCCCTTTGATTCTTGGGTCATTCGCAAGATCGGGCCACACACGGGGTCTTAGACCTTAACATATGGTATCAGCAGCCTTTGGTTTCCGCGAATTTGACCCTCCACCCACCCAATTTCGTCTCTAAAAATTTTCCAAAAAATTCCCCAAAAATAGCCCCAAATTGCCTTTGGACGGATCTGTGATTTGGTTGAGTTTTGAGTGGTTTTGGTCCAATAGAAACTTGTCTTTGGTGTTGATCTGCAATTCCCCCACCTTCCCACAGCTTCTAGTGCCAAATTTTCCTCGAATTCGAAGGTTTTCGGCCCGGATTTCCGCCCAAATCGAAGAACAGCCCGCAGATCTGATTGCGACCGGAAGTTCCGCCCCGCAGGACCGGAAGTTCCGCCCGGGACCGGAAGTTCCGCCCCTGAGGACCGGAAGTTCCGCCCCCCGGGACCGGAAGTTCCGCCCCTCAGGACCGGAACTTCCGCCTGGCCGAAATTTTCACAGCTAACTTCGTTTTTCGTTTTGGCACTAACCCCTTGTGTTTGGACTTCGTAGTGTGTGCCATTTCAGCTAACATAAAGCTTCCGCAACATCATCTACGACGACGGCACCCCGAGGATCCAAGCGGTTCATTTGACACCTCCACCATAGCAAGTTCAAGCTCGTCGGCCACCGTCATCACGTGGTATAACTTGCACCTAACTTGTAGCCTTAGCTTCCTTTGCGTACCTTTCCTATCGAGAGTGGCTTTCTAGTGTTGCGAAGCATTGCGCAAGCGTCCCGACCGTGAGGGTGTGCGTGTGTTAAGCAAAGCTACGAAGCAAGCTCGTGTGAAAAGATAGGCAAAAGAAGTGTGACATACTTACATAGATAGTGAGAAAAAGAAAGCTTCTAAGCATACAAAAAAAAAAAGAGGAAAAAGAAAAAGAGTGTGAGTGACACCTATACACAAAAGAGTCCAAAGCTTATAAGCAAAAGAGAGAAAAGAGAAGAGAGGCGTCTTGCGCAAATCTTGTTGCTTCTCATTTTGCAACCAAGCCACGGTCTCTCTTGCGTTAGCGTGACACCGAGCTAGTAGTCTTCGTTAGGACCATTTTGTTCGTGCTCATTTTCCGTCGCGCTAACCCCATTTTGTCCCACGTGTGTGTTCCACATTGTGTATGCCTTTTGTGATCACCGCTTTTGACTTGTGACTTTTGCATCTTACCCACTCTTAACAAAATACTCGATTTTGGATTTCGTCTTTTGGCTTTCCACCCTACTCACCTACCACCATATTTGCTAGCTTTTGCGTCTGTCTTTGTGTGAGTGCCCGATACAATTGTTCTAACTTTCGGCTTTGTTGGATCACCCCAATCTTGTCATACACGGTAAGATTGCGAGGTAGTGTTCTTCCACTAACATACACCATATAGATACCGTCTTGCTAACATGTATAGCGACGAAGAAGATACGGAGGAGTACACGGAGCACTTCGAGGAGGATACCTCTTCAAGCACCACGGATGTGGAGGAACATGTGGAGCTCTACACCGACTATGGCTCCGCAAGCATCGCCAACATGACCGACATCGAGGAGCTCTACACCGACTATGGCTCCGCGAGCATCGCCAACATGGACGACATCGACGAGCTCTACATCGACACTTGCTCAACAAGCATGGACGACATGGTGGAGCACCACGACGAGGACGACATCGACCCCACCATGCATGCCGCCGATGCTCCCACATACCCCTACTTGGCCAATGGAGCTACATATGAAGATAGAGGACCTCCACGATGGCATCATCATATGGAGCATCAAGAGCGCCCCCAACATGAGCCATCACCTAGGCAAGGCACGGACCGTCATCGACTCACACCATCTCATGATCGTCGTCGACCACCACCACCTCATGGTCTACATCGACATCCTTCCACACATGATCTTCGACGACACCACTCAAGACATGGTGATGAGGCAAGAAGACGAGAGCCTCGACATGAAGACCTTCCTCATAAGGCGACTTCTACCTCTTGCGCCACCACCACAATGGCCCCTACCTCGTCATATGCCTATGGACTCCGATGCTACAAGTGCAAGCAACAAGGCCACCTTCCACGGGAATGTCCCAATCTCCTATGTGAGGTGTGCAAGGCCAAGGGTCACGTGGCATGGCAATGCACAACGCCAAGCGCCAAGAAGCTCTACTTCGACGAGCTCAACGCACAAGTCTCCAAGATGCCACCACTTGAGGACGACTTAGGAGGCGATGGGGTTGAGCATGGTGAGCATGGGATTCTCCCTTCACCCACGGAGGCGCATGGAGTTGAGATGGTTGAGCATGGGAAGTTCCCTTCAACCAAGGAGACGCATGGAGATGAGCAAGTCGAGCCTACTCCTATATGCTTGATTTATGAGTTGGTACCAATCCCATGTGAGCATGAGAGCCACTTAGCCCACTTGAGCGAGAGTGATAGTGAGTTGAGTGACTCCCACCCCATATGTGAGTTTGAGTGCTTCCATTTGGAGGACATGAGTGATACACAAAGTGAGTTGAGAGAGGTAGATGATAGGTCCATGGAGGACATCGCATTTGCTAACACATTAACCTCTCCCTCGTTTGTGTCTTCTTATGTTGCACTAGGTTTCACGGACGACGAGTTCCCGCTCATGGAGACGATGTACATGGTGCATGAAGATGATGATATCTCACCATGCTTGCTCCAAGATGGACATGTCGACCACATGGATCCTCCTACTTCCACAACACCTACTTCAAATGAGTCGGCCTACAAAGGTAACAACATAGGTGTTGATGATGCCATGATCCCACTAGTGGACATGATGACTTATGAGTGCATGCATGATCGTGATGATACATTTGCTACGTCACTTGATTCTTTCATATTCCCATGTGATGCTTTGCTTGCTAACATTGTTGATCATGTGGAGTTGATTGATTGTGATAACATGAACATGCCATGCTATGAGAGCTTCAATTTTTCTACCATTGCTTGCAACATGTCGACCACTTGCTCTCTACCATGTATTGCTTGCAATGATAATGACAAGGATGACATTAGCTTCCGCATGCTTTGCCCCACATGTTTGCACTATTCCATGATCCTTGCATCCAAGATTGCGAACAATTGCTCTTTCTTATGCTTGGTATGCAAGAATGCTTATTTTATTGTTCACGAGATGGCCCCCATAGCCTTCTCAATCTTTGATGATCATGAGTTACCACATGCCATGAATGCACATTCTTGCCATATGCACCATCGCCATGCATTTCATACTATATTGCTTGACACTAATGGTGATGTGCACAAGACATGGAACATCATGATGGATGATGTATTCATCTACCATGCACACACGCTTTTTGTCTTGTTTCTTCCATGTGTAGGTACACGGACGACCACTTCCACCGCTACGGAGCATGAGCTCACGAAACGCGCAATTGAGAGCTACCCCATCAAGGACCTAACCCGCGGGAATCACACCAAAGGGTATGTTTCCCAACGCCTTCGCCATCGTGCGTTTCCGCCATTTCTTGTCGAGCTTCCGGTTTGGTCCAATTCCTCGTCACCTCTTTTGCTTCTATGCAACATATCTTGACATATCTTGTTGGCACAATGGTTGTTGTATGTATTGATGATATCATCATACACTCCGAGAATCTCAAGGATCATGTCATACATGTGAGAGACACATTATGCACCTTGTGCCACATGTCACACCAAAAGTTGCTCTCCTTTGGATTTCTCATTTCATCTTTGGCAATTGCAATGGATTCTTTGACACTTGAGGATACCCATACTCGGCTCACGCCAACCATACTTTCCCAAGCTAGAAGTCTCCATAGCTTTGCCATTGCACATAACAATTTTGCCCCAAATTTTGCCCCAAATTTTGCCGCCGATACTTGCCTTTTGATTGTTCCATTTGTGTGGGACAATGCTACACACAACATTTTTGACACCTTCCAAAGCAAACTTTTACTTGCACAAATTTTTGTCCTCCCACATTTTGGATACATCGACACTCTTTTGATCACCATTTTTGCCCAATGCCTTTTGGAGAAACGACTTGATGCTTCGTATTTGATTGAGAGCCCCTTGTTCGCCGGTCACCAAATTGGCATCCACAAGCTTTCCTTTTGCAAGTTGTTTGTCCCCTTGTTCTTCTTCGACCGAGACTTGGCCCCTCCACCACTACATGGGAGACCCGTTATGGACTACAACAAAGACGCCTGCACTACGACGAGCTTCCCTAAGGACACAAGGGCACCTATACAAGTCCTTCCCGTCTACCTCATCGGTGAGGAGGAGCAAGAGTCGAGGACGACTCTTCCCCAAGGGGGGGGAGATGATGCGGGGTGGCTTTTGGACACCTCCGCTTCAAGACCGACAAGTGCGTCCCCGCCTATCGTCGACGCTACACCATGGCCAAGGAGTCCCCCAAGTGGACCAACAACACAAACCCCCACCATATATGTCAAGGTGAACTCCTTCCTCTCTATGGTCGATCTCAACACCAACTTGAATGGTATGCTACCTCATGCCTATCATCTTGATGTCTATAGGTGCCGACTTCGACAAGGACCAAGAGAGAAGGAACTCCCATGGTGCATGATGCAGCCCGACCTTCGGTCTACACCGCATCATATACTTCATCGCCAAGAGAGGATGCCATGGAGACCCGAGGACGCAAGGCCGATGTCACGGAAGCATGGAAGAGAAGGAGAAAGAGGAGCTGGACGCTCCAGGCCGGAACTTCCGCCCCGGATGGCCGGAACTTCCGCCCCCAAGGACCGGAACTTCCGCCCCCAAGGACCGGAACTTCCGCCCAGATGCCGCCAAGATGCCTTCCAGCGCCCAGAGAAATGGATCAGGCCGGAACTTCCGCCCCGAGGGACCGGAACTTCCGCCCACTCGGAACTTCCGGCCAAGTTCCGGCCAAGTTCCGAAATTACGCCGAAACGCCCCTGGATGTTACTGCAAGGAAATTGGCCATTTCCGGAACTTGGCGGAACTTGGCCGGAACTTCCGGCCCGGCCGGAACTTCCGCCCCAGGGACCGGAACTTCCGCCGGGGACCGGAACTTCCGCCCAAGACGGCCGGAACTTCCGCCCTACCGAACTTCAAGACAACAAAGACTTTTCAGCGTGTAACTTATCCCTTCGCCCCCACCTATAAATAGGCTAGTTGGCTCAGATCTGAGATTAGACAAGATTTAGGCTTAAACATGACTTTGAGCTTTGTCTCCCTAGGGTTTCGTCCCCTTTGTATCAAGGCACCCCATGTTGGATGATTGGATCTATGTGAGTGAGATTCTAGTGTAGCCCACTCTCTCTCCCTCACCTACCTCCATCCTCAACACCGATCTCTCGCTCCGGGATTCTACCTCGAGTCTCTCCCGTGGTGATTCTATTGGCGTGGTCCATCGAGCCACGAGGGTAAGTATCGATTGTATCGGGTTGGTGTGCGTTGTGTTCTTCGCGTTCTTCGTGTTCTTCCGCCTCTCCCTCTCTTTCCCCCTTTGATTCTTGGGTCATTCGCAAGATCGGGCCACACACGGGGTCTTAGACCTTAACAAAATTGGTCTGTGTTGGGTTGTGTGTGTGTTTTGATTTGTGTTTGTAATGTGGTCTGAGACCCCGATTGTGGCCCGATCTCGCGAATGACCCAAGGAATCAAGGGGGAAAGAGGGGGAGAGGCGGAAGAACACTAAGAACACGAAAAACACACGAAGATCCACGCACACCAACCCGATACAATCGATGCTTACCCTCACGGCTCGATGGACCGTGCCAATAGAATCCGCCCGGAAGAGACTCGAGGTAGAATTCCGAGAGGAGAGACCGGTGGGAAGGACGAATCAAGGAGTGGGAGAGAGAGTGTAAAAACACTAGAATCTCACACTACCAAATCCATACATCCACAAGGGTTGCCTTGATTACAGAGGGATGATACCCAAGGGAGACTAAGCTCAAAGTTAGGTTTGAGTTCTAAACAAGTCTAAACAGTAAAGGAGGGGTCCCAGCTACTTAAATAGGCAAGCACAGCCAGCAAGGGCGAACAGGTACGCGAATGGATAAGTCAAGGCAGTTTGGTGGGGTAATCCCGTCGGATCCGGTTGGGCGTCCGGTCAGACCGGGCCTGGGACCGGGCTGATGTGGCCTGAGGGCTAGGGTTTGCCCAGATCCCACGAATTTGACCAAGTGAGTGGATGGGGAGATGGGAAAGAGGAAGAACACACACAAGATCCAGATACAAACACACACAACCCAACACAAATCAATTTACTCCCTTGGTAGATTAGACCAAGCCAATAGAACCACTTCTTAGAGAGACCCTTGGGTAGAATCTAACAAGTGGGAGATTGGTGAGGAGATCTCAACTAGAACTTGGATGAGAGAGGTGATAGCCTTGAATCATCCATGAAGAGCAGAAATCCTTCAAGAGTGCCTT
This sequence comes from Lolium perenne, assembly GCF_019359855.2. Lineage (NCBI taxonomy): Eukaryota > Viridiplantae > Streptophyta > Magnoliopsida > Poales > Poaceae > Lolium > Lolium perenne. Next base: position 98,863,177 of record NC_067248.2, on the reverse strand, counting down.
GGTACAAAGGGGATGAAACCCTAGGGAGACAAAGCTCAAATATGTTTAAGCCTAAATCTTGTCTAACCCTAATCTGGAGGAAGGGAAGAGGTACTTATAGGCCCAGATCCGTCCAGGGGTAAAAGGGGCATTACAATAAAGTAGTTCTAGGCATAGATGATAAATAGACGGCTGAGATGAAGTTGACTTCGATGGGGCAGCGATCTTGCCGCGTGCTCGAAGCGGCGATGCCGGTTGGGCAGCGATCGGGCTTGCTTGGCGGCGGTCGCCATGGCAGCAATCTTAGGCTGTTAGGGGCGGCGGTGCCGGCTTTGTCTTTGTGGCCGGCGGCTGGAGCACTTCTTCTCTCCTTCTCTTTGGTCTTCCCTTCTTCTTCCTTCTTCCTTGCACCATGATGAATGGCTCCTCTTCCCTTCCCTCGCTTCCTTGCACCATGGGTGTTCCTCCTCTCCGGTTCCTCGATGATCGTTGTACCTAATGATATGTAGCACACAGATATGAGGTAGCATTCCATTCAAGGTATGGACGAGGTCGAGTATCGAGAGGAAGGAGTTCACCTTGTCGCGTGTAGCGTGGTTTAGGGTTGAAGGTCCACTTGGGGGACTCTTTGGCCATGGTGTAGCGTCGACGATAGGCGGGGTTGCACTTGATGGTCTTGGTGTAGCGACGTCGGTGACCGGGGCTACATCATCTCCCCCCCCCTTGGGGAAGAGTCGTCCTCGACTCTTGTTCCTTCTCATCGAAGAGGTAGTCCATGACGGTTGTCCCATGGAGAGTTGGGTAGTCGCGGTCGAAGAAGAACTTGGAGAAAAACCACTTGCGAAGGGAAAGCTCCAAGAGGCATTTGGCAAAAATGGGAACCAAAATAGTGTGGGTGTATCCAACATGTGGAAGGGCAAAAATTTGTGCATGTAAGAGTTGTATGGTGTCAAAAATGTGTGGTGTAGCCTTGTCCCAAGCAAATGGAACAAACAAAAGGCAAGTATCGGCGGCAAAATTTGGGGCAAAATTGTTATGTGCAATGGCAAAACGATGGAGACTTCGAACTTGGGAGAGTATGGTTGGCTTGAGCCGAGTATGAGTGTCCTCAAGTGTGAAAGAATCCATTGCAAATGCCAAAGATGAAATGAGAAATCCAAAGAAGAGCAACTTTATGAGTGACATGTGGCACAAGATGCATAAGGTGTCTCTCACATGTATGACATGGTCCTTGAGATTCTCGGAGTGTATGATGATAACATCAATACATACAACAACCATTGTGCCAACAAGATGTGTCAAGATATGTTGCATAAGAGGCAAAAGAGGTGATGAGGAGTTGGACCAAACCGGAAACTCGACAAGGCAAGTCGGGAACACATGAGGGTGAAGGTTTGTGGGAACATACTCTTTGGTGTGATTCCCACGGGTTAGGTCCTTGTTGGGGTAGCTCTCAATTGCGCGTTTCGTGAGCTCATGCTCCGTAGCGGTGGAGGTAGTCATTCGGGTACCTATACACACAAAATAGAAAACAAAAAGCGTGTGTGCATGGTAGAGGAACACATCATCCATCATGATGTTCCATGTCTTGTGCACATCACCATTAGTGTCAATCAAGATAGTATGAAATGCATGGCGATGATGCATATGGCAAGAAGGTGCGTTCATGGCATGTGGTAACTCATGATCATCAAAAATTGAGAAGGCTATGGGGGCCATCTCATGGACCATGAAATAAGCATTCTTGCATACCAAGCATAAGAAAGAGCAATTGTTCATAATCTTGGATGCAAGGAACATGGAATAGTGCAAACATTTTGGGCAAAACATTTTCAACATGTTATCATTGTTGTCGACAACCCTATGGAAAGAGCAAGTGTTCAACAAGGGTGTCACAACACAAGCATGATCATTATCATTGCAAGCAAGCGGAGCAAATATGAAACTTTCATAGCATGGCATGTTCATGGTATCACAATCAATCAACTCCACATGATCAACAATGTTAGAGAGCAAAGCATCACATGGGAATATGAAAGAAGCAAGTGACGTAGCAAATGTATCATCAAGATCATGCATGCATTCCAAAGGCATCATGTCCACTAGTGGGATCATGGCATCATCAACACCTATGTTGTTACCTTTGTAGGCCGACTCATGTGAAGTAGGTGTTGTGGAAGTAGGAGGATCCATGTGGTCGACATGTCCATCGCGGAGCAAGCATGGTGAGATATCGTCGTCTTCATGCACCATGTACATCTTCTCCATGAGCGGGAACTCGTCCTCCGTGGAACCTAGTGCAACATAAGAAGACACAAACGAGGGAGAGGTTAATGTGTTAGCAAATGCGGTGTCCTCCATGGACCTATCATCTACCTCTCTCCACTCACTTTGTGTATCACTCATGTCCTCCAAATGGAAGCACTCAAACTCACATATGGGGTGGAAGTCACTCAACTCACTATCACTCTCGCTCAAGTGGGCTAAGTGGCTCTCATGCTCACATGGGATTGGTACCAACTCATCAATCAAGCATATAGGAGTAGGCTCGACTTGCTCATCTCCATGCGCCTCCTTGGTTGAAGGGAACTTCCCATGCTCAACCATCTCAACTCCATGCGCCTCCGTAGGTGAAGGGAGAATCCCATGCTCACCATGCTCAACTCCATCGCCTCCTAAGTCGTCCTCAAGTGGTGGCATCTTGGAGACTTGTGCATTGAGCTCGTCGAAGTAGAGCTTCTTGGCGCTTGGCGTTGTGCATTGCCATGTCATGTGACCCTTGGCCTTGCACACCTCACATAGGAGATTGGGACATTCCCGTGGAAGGTGGCCTTGTTGCTTGCACTTGTAGCATCGGAGTCCATAGGCATATGACGAGGTAGGGGCCATTGTGGTGGTGGCGCAAGAGGTAGGAGTTGCCTTATGAGGAAGGTCTTCATGTCGAGGCTCTCGTCTTCTCGCCTCATCACCATGTCTTGAGTGGTGTCGACGAAGATCATGCGTGGGTGGATGTCGATGTAGACCATGGGGTGGTGGTGGCCGACGACGATCATGAGATGGTGTGAGTCGATGACGGTCCTTGCCATGCCGAGATGATGGCGCATGCGACTTGGCATGTTGCTTGTTGTGCCTTGTGGAGCTTGGAGAAGCGTGTCGATGGCGATCATGTTGGGGACGCTCTTGATGCTCCACATGATGTCCGTGATGTCGATGATCTTGTGCATAGACACTCTCATGATTGCGCCTTGTGGAGCTCGGAGAAGTGTGTCGAGGCCGAACATGTTGGGGACGCTCTTGATGATCCACATGATGATGCCATCGTGGAGGTCCTCTATCTTCATATGTAGCTCCATTGGCCAAGTAGGGGTATGTGGGAGCATCGGCGGTATGCATGGTGGGGTTGATGTCGTCCTCGTGGTGGTGCTCCACCATGTCGTCCATGCTTGTTGAGCAAGTGTCGATGTAGAGCTCGTCGATGTCGTCCTCAAGGTGGTGCTCCACCAAGTCGTCCATGTTGGCGATGCTCGCGGAGCCATAGTCGGTGTAGAGCTCCTCGATGTCGGTCATGTTGGCGATGCTTGCGGAGCCATAGTCGGTGTAGAGCTCCACATGTTCTTCCTCATCCGCGGTGCTTGCGGAGCCATAGTTGGTGTCGAGCTCCACATGCTCTTCCACATCCGCGGTGCTTGCGGAGGTATCCTCTTCGAAGTAGTCCATGTAGTCCTCCGTATCCTCTTCTTCACTATCCATGTTAGCACGACAAAAGCTATATGGTGGATGTTAGTGGAAGAAACTACCGTCAAGTCTCACCTTGAAGTGATAGAATTGGGTCAACTAACTAAACCAAGAGAATAAATCAATTTGTGTTGGGCACACACACGAAAACACACGCAAAAGCTAGCAAATATGGTGGTAGGTGAGGATGGTGGAAAGCCAAAAGTCAAAATCCGAAATCAAGTTTGTTGTTAAGAGTGGGTAAGCTCCAAAAATCAAATGTCCAAATGGTGATCACGGAAACACGAATGATGTGGAACTCACACATGAGATAAATGGGGTTAGTGCGACCAAGGAATGAGCGGAAAAGTGTATGAAGCCCGAAAGCAAGGTTGCTCGGTGTCACACTAACACAAGGAGAGGCAAAGCTTTGGTTGCAACATGAGAGACAACAAGATTCACACGCGGCCTCTCTTCTCTTTTCTCTCTTTTGCTTAAAAGCTTTTTCCTCTTTTTGTATTTGGTGGCACTTACACTCTTTGTGTCTTTGTATGTATGATGGTACTCGCACACTTTTGCTCTATGGTGCACTTGCACTCTTTTTGTGTTTTGGCGGCTTTTTTCTCGCACTATGTTAGCGTTAGCTCGCTTGTGCTATCTTGCCACACGAGTTTTGCTTAGAAGCTTGACTTCACACTACACACACACCTCACAATCGGGGCCACGTGCAATGTCTCGCAACACTTGATAAGCAATGCTCGATAGGATAGATCGCAAAAGGAAGAGGGGTTACAAAGTTGGGGGGGCAAGTTATACCTAGATGAATATGTTAGGCGGTGTCGGAACACACAACTTGCGGTGATGACGACGATGGTGTCGTAGTTGCGCCGGAGTCCGGGGTGCCGAAGGTGTCGTCGCGGTGTTGGTGTAGGCGCGGAAGCGGTTCTCACGGACCAAAGGCACTCCAAAACGGAAACCGGGCAAATTAAGTCAATGCCCGAAAAGTAGGGTCAAAATGAGCGGTCAAAAGTTGGGCTCCAAAAATCGTCAAAAATTAGACGTAGACTATGTAGAGTCGTTGGAGGGTGTTGTTAAAGTTTGGAGTCAAACGGGCGCCGGAAAGTTGTCAAAATTTGGAGCAAAAAGATGAATCAGAATTGGCCGAAACTTGAACAGCGATATGCACATGGGCCGGCAGTGCCGCTGTGGTATGGCCGGCAGTGCCGGGGTGGGCAGCACGGCAGTGCCGGGCGGATTGAGGCGGCAGTGCCGGCCTGTCCTTGTGAGCTCGCGCGTGGAAGAAATCGAGCGTGAGGTTTGGCTAGGCGCGCGGTTGTGCTGCAGCTTGCTGCGCGTGGGCGATGGAAGCGAGCTGGCGGCCTGGCTTGCTGCAGCGCTGGGCGGGTCGATTGGAGGCGACGAGTGCGGCGCGGGTCGGGGTGAGCTAGCGTGCGGGGCTGCTGCTGCTCCGGCTGGATGCGGGCGGGGCGTGGTGGTTAGGGGCGATTGCTGTGGAGCGGAGCGGGGCGGCTCGATGCTTGGCTTGCGCGCGCGAGCTTGGGGGCGGCCTGGCGCGTGTTGGTGTTGGCGGCGCAGGCGTACTAGTCGGAGGCGGAAGTGAGCGACCCTGGCGATTTGGAGGAAGATGGAGGCTGGCGGCAGTGCCGGCCAAGCCCCACCGGCAGTGCCGGTTGAGCGGCAGTGCCGGCCTGTCCTGCCCGGCAGTGCCGGCCGAGCAAGAACAGCTCGAGCTGTTCGTCCCAAAACGCGAAAATCGGACGGAAAAACGTCGATTCTGGGAGGAATAGAAGGAATTTGACAGTGAAATTTGGTGGAGATGTAGATCTACCATAGGAGCACGAAATCCATGGATCAAAACCACTAAAAACTCAACAAAATTGCAGATCTGACCAAAGGCAATTTTAGGGCTATTTTTTGGGAAATTTTTTGGAAAATTTTTTGGGGCGAAATTGGATGGGTGGGGGTCAAATCCGTGCTAACCAAGAGCTTCTGATACCATTTGATGAGGCTCTGATGCCATTTGATGTGGCCTGAGGGCTAGGGTTTGCCCAGATCCCACGAATTTGACCAAGTGAGTGGATGGGGAGATGGGAAAGAGGAAGAACACACACAAGATCCAGATACAAATACACACAACCCAACACAAATCAATTTACTCCCTTGGTAGATTAGACCAAGCCAATAGAACCACTTCTTAGAGAGACCCTTGGGTAGAATCTAACAAGTGGGAGATTGGTGAGGAGATCTCAACTAGAACTTGGATGAGAGAGGTGATAGCCTTGAATCATCCATGAAGAGCAGAAATCCTTCAAGAGTGCCTTGGTACAAAGGGGATGAAACCCTAGGGAGACAAAGCTCAAATATGTTTAAGCCTAAATCTTGTCTAACCCTAATCTGGAGGAAGGGAAGAGGTACTTATAGGCCCAGATCCGTCCAGGGGTAAAAGGGGCATTACAATAAAGTAGTTCTAGGCATAGATGATAAATAGACGGCTGAGATGAAGTTGACTTCGATGGGGCCGGCAGTGCCGGCGTGCTCGAAGGCGGCATGCCGGTTGGGCCGCAGTCTGGGAGCTTGCTTGGGCGGCAGTGCCGGCCATGGCAACGATCTTAGGCTTTGTTAGGGGCGGCAAGGCCGGCTTTGTCTTTGTGGCCGGCGGCTGGAGCACTTCTTCTCTCCTTCTCTTTGGTCTTCCCTTCTTCTTCCTTCTTCCTTGCACCATGATGAATGGCTCCTCTTCCCTTCCCTCGCTTCCTTGCACCATGGGTGTTCCTCCTCTCCGGTTCCTCGATGATCGTTGTACCTAATGATATGTAGCACACAGATATGAGGTAGCATTCCATTCAAGGTATGGACGAGGTCGAGTATCGAGAGGAAGGAGTTCACCTTGTCGCGTGTAGCGTGGTTTAGGGTTGAAGGTCCACTTGGGGGACTCTTTGGCCATGGTGTAGCGTCGACGATAGGCGGGGTTGCACTTGATGGTCTTGGTGTAGCGACGTCGGTGACCGGGGCTACATCACGGGCTGTCCGGTCAGGGGTCCGGTCGACCGGCCGCCAACCGGGATTCTGCGAAGAGTCCGGTCCTGGGTCCGGTCGTCGTCCGGTACGAGGGAGTTGGCCCGGTTTGCGCCCGGTTGACCGGGCCTGTGGCCGGGGCGTCCGGTCGTGGGTCCGGTCTGACCGGGCTCTGGACCGGCCAGCGTCCTTCTCTTCCTTGGCGCTCTTCGGGCGACGTCGGCTTCGGCTTCATGTTCATCTCCAGGTTCCTCTGCTCCTCTCCTTCGCTTGACCATGATGTCTCGTCCTCTCCGGGGTCTTGGTGCGCCTTGTACCTAATGACACATAGCACGTCGGCATGAGGTAGCAATCCATCCAAAGGGGTATCAAGGTCAAGGGTGGTGAGGAGCGAGTTCACCTTGTCATGTATCGCTTTGGCTCGAGCCCTTGTCATTGGTCCGCTTGGGGGACTTGTTGGTCTTGGTGAGGAGGTGTCCGAAGGCCACCCCGCATCATCTCCCCCCCTTGGGAGAGAGTCGTCCTCGACTCTTGTTCCTCCTCATCTCCATGATAGGGTGAAAGATCCGAGACGTTGAAGGTGTTGCTCACCAAGTACTTTGATGTTGGTATGTCGATGACGTAGGCGTTGTTGTTGATGCGCTTGAGGACCTTGAAAGGCCCATCTCCTCTTGGCTTGAGCTTGGAGTTGCGTTCTTGCGGGAACCTTTCTTTCCTTAGGTGGATCCAAACGAGGTCTCCTTCTTCAAAGACGCGTTCCTTTTTCTTGGCGTTGAGGCGGTTGGCTTGGCGAAGTACATGCTCTTGTATGGTTGCTCTTGTCTCTTCATGTAGTTTCTTCATGGCGGTGGTGCGCTCGTCGAAATCCATGTTCGTTCTTTCATGAAGAGGTAGTGGGAGGATGTCGAGTGCCGTTGGAGGTTCGAATCCGTAGACGATCATGAAGGGACTCCTTGAGGTTGTGGAGTGCTTGGCTCGATTGTAGGCGAACTCCGCATGGGGTAGGCAATCTTCCCATGACTTCAAATTTGTCTTCACAAGTGTGCGGAGAAGGGTGGAGAGGCTTCGATTGACCACTTCGGTTTGTCCATCGGTTTGAGGGTGCGAGGACGATGAGAACAAGAGCTTCACTCCAAACTTCGCCATGAGCGACTTCCATAGGTAACTCATGAACTTGACGTCTCGATCCGACACAATGCTTGCCGGTATCCCATGTAGGCGAACCACTTCCCTGAAAAACAATGAAGCAATGTGTGAAGCATCATCGCTCTTGTGACACGGTATGAAATGAGCCATTTTAGAGAACCTATCCACTACCACAAATATTGAGTCATGACCATGTTTGGTGCGTGGTAAGCCAAGTACAAAGTCCATGCTTATATCCGACCAAGGTGCATATGGAATGGGTAAAGGTATGTAAAGACCATGGGGGTTGGATGTTGACTTAGCTTGTAAGCACGTTGTGCAACGGTTGCAAAGGCGCTCCACGTCTCTCTTCATGCGTGGCCAATAGTAGTGTGTGGATAGCATCGAAAGAGTCTTGTCGCGTCCAAAATGACCCATGAGGCCACCTCCATGTGACTCTTGCAAAAGCAACTTACGAAGAGAAGACTCGGGTATGCAAACTTTGTTAGCTTTAAACAAGTAGCCATCATGCAAGTAGAAATCATCAAAACCTCGGTCAATGGAACACTTTTCAAAGATTGGTCCAAAGAAAGAATCGGAAGGGTAAAGTTCTTTGATCTCCTCAAGACCCAAAATGTGAAACTCCAAGCGGGTGAGTAGAAGAGTAATCTTGCGGGAAAGTGCATCCGCAACCACATTTTCCTTGCCCTTTTTGTATTTGATTACATAAGGGAAGGACTCTATGAACTCAACCCACTTAGCATGTCTCTTGTTCAAATGTTGTTGACTTTTCAAATACTTCAAGGACTCATGATCCGAATGGATAACAAACTCTTTTGGCCAAAGGTAGTGTTGCCAAACTTCAAGAACACGAACCAAAGCATAAAGCTCCTTGTCATATATAGGATAGTTGAGGCGTGCGCCATCCAACTTCTCGCTATAGTATGCCACGGGTTTTCCATTTTGCATGAGGACACCACCGATTCCAAGGCCACTCGCATCGCATTCGATCTCAAATGTTTTGGCAAAATCGGGAAGAGCAAGTAATGGTGCCTCGGTGAGTCTCTTTTTCAATTCATCAAAAGCTTTTTGTTGTGCTTTGCCCCAAACGAACGGAACATTCTTTTTTGTAAGCTCGTTTAAAGGGCAAGCAATGGTGCTGAAATCTTTCACAAAACGGCGGTAAAATCCGGCAAGTCCATGGAAGCTTCTCACTTGACCAACATTTGTGGGAGTGGGCCAATTGTGGATGGCCTCAACTTTGGAAGAATCAACTTCAATCCCGTTGGCGGAAACCACAAAACCAAGAAAAACCAATTTGTTTTGAGCGAAATGGCATTTTGGAAGGTTGGCAAAGAGCTTCTCGTGGCGCAAGATGCATAAGACTTCTCTCACATGTTGAACATGGTCCTCGAGATTTTTGCTATAGATGAGGATATCATCAAAATAGACAACCACGCTCTTGCCAATGAGAGGTCTCAAAATGTGATTCATAAGACGCATGAAAGTGGAAGGAGCATTGGAAAGACCGAACGGCATGACGAGCCATTCATAGAGACCAAGCTTGGTCTTGAATGCCGTCTTCCATTCATCACCAATTGCCATGCGAATTTGGTGGTAGCCACTACGCAAATCAATCTTAGAGAAAATGGTGGCACCACTCAATTCATCAAGCATGTCATCTAAACGCGGAATGGGATGTCGATAACGGACGGTAATGGCATTGATAGGGCGGCAATCCATACACATCCGTTGCGTCTCATCCGGTTTAGGCACAAGAATGACGGGAACGGCACAAGGGCTAAGGCTTTCTCGGACATACCCTTTAGCGAGGAGGTCTTGTATTTGTCATTGTATCTCCTTGGTGTCTTCGGGGTTGGTGCGGTAGGCGGCGCGGTTTGGTAGTGGAGCGCCGGGAATGAGGTCGATGCGATGCTCGATGCCCCGAAGCGGTGGTAGTCCATGCGGTAGCTCGTCGGGGAAGACGTCTTGGAACTCCTTCAAAAGAGACAACAAAGACGAAGGAATGTTGGTTAAGTCGTTAGTCTCCGACGAGAGGCCCTTGCAAAGGAGCACGAAGTGTATGGTGGTGGATGGGTTGTCTTTCACTTCTCTCCACTCGCTTTTGGTGGTTAGGAGGGCACTCTTTCTCTCACTCATATGTGGGTGGTGGCGCTCACTCTCTTTTTGGTGGGTAGCTCCCTCTCCTCTCAACTCACTATGGTGGATGTGGTGTTGTGCCCTTGCTAAAGCCTTCGCATTGTCGGCGATGATTTGGCTAGGAGTCATTGGGCGAAGCTCGAACTTCTTGTCCTTGACCTTGAAGGTGTATGCATTGGAGAAACCATCATGTATGGCCTTCTTGTCAAATTGCCATGGGCGGCCAAGCAACATGTGGCACACGGTCATAGGCACCACATCACACTCGACGGTGTCTTCATAGGTGATGCGGGCTAAGCCCGAGGGTGTGCCCAATCTTCACGGTTTGACCCGGGTGAGTGTGATTGCGGAGGGGGATTCGCGGGGAAGTGGATGAACGCGAAGAACTCGATACAAACACACGCACACAACACAATCGGTTACTCTCGTCGGCCCGAAACACCAACTCGATAGAAGTTGCGGGAAAAGACCTTTCGGTAGAAGTCCCGCAACAAGATCGACAAATCGAAGATCCTATGAATCTAGAAGGGTGAAAAGACCCAAACTCAATAGAAGTGCAAGCAAAAGACCAAATAGGTAGAAGTGCAAGCAAAAGACTAAGATTGGTAGAAGTCACCAAAGAGATACAATAGGATTCGATAAGGAGCCCGGGTGGTACAATAGGAATTAACCTAAGGTGGGGGTTACCCAAATCCACTAAGGGATAGTAGAGGCATAAGCCAATTCATCTAAATATCATCTCTCCCTCATGAAGGTGGGGGTGGAGGTCTATTTATAGGGAACCACTAAGGAGGGGTAGTTTGGGGAAACTAAGATACAAGCACAGCCATACATGTGGCAGATTAGGGTTTAGATTGTGAGTGGTCACGACAGCGGCAGCGATGCAGCGTGGGAAGCCGGCGATCTTCAGTGCGGCGTGATGCCGGCCAGGATGCAGCGGCAGTGCCGGCCTGGAGTGTCCAGCTCCTCTTCTTGCTTCTTCTCTTCCATGCTTCCGTGACATCAGCCTTGCGTCCTCGGGTCTCCGTGGCGTCCTCTCTTCCCTCCGTACTTGTCGTCGAGTTCCTATCATCAAGGTATGACGGAGTATGAAGTAGTATATCATTCCAAGTAGGCGATTCGAGGCACGCGTAAAGGAGAAGATTCACCTTAGCGTGCCGTCTTGGCGATGAAGCACATGATGCGGTGAAGACCGAAGGTCGGGCTGCATCATCTCCCCCCACTTGAAAAAGAGTCGTCCTCGACGATAACTCTTCATGAACGTGTATAGGAGGTAGATGACAACCACGCTTGAATGTCCCGTCACTTGTCAAGAGCCCTATCAATAGCACAAGAGAAGCAAGAGAACACTCAAAGCGTAGCCAATGTTCAACGGATTTAGCAATATGTCCCAAGTATAAGGAGGTCACCTTAGCATAATGTCGGTGTGCTCTCATTGAGAGATCTTGTGTAGTAGATGTATGGGGTTGAACCGATTCGTTGACGCTCATCCACAAGTCACTTGTACCTTCACATAACAAAGACCAAGAAAAGTATGTGTGTGCGTGATAGAGGAGCATATCATCAACGACATGTCCATTCATGTTCACAACACCATTAGCACAACACAAATTTATCAAGAATAATGCATGTGCAAGGTCAATGTGTAAGAACTCCGTATGAACATCTTCCAAATGTGGAAACACAAAAACTCCAAATTGTGAGACGACTATGATGTCCATCTCATGTAGAAACTCATGTGCATTATTGCACTCAAGGCATCGGAAAGAGAAATTGTTCAACATCCTTGAAGCAACAAGTGGAGAATTTGGCCAAAACGCATAAGAGGAAGTGTCCAAAATATCATCAACATGTGTGCACACAAACCATTGGAAAGAGAAATTGGTCCTCATATTTTGTGCAACACACAACATATCATCCAAAAAGTTCATCAAGAAGACATTTGCACAACCGGGTGTCCCAACAAACCAAATGAAAGAGAAATTGGTCAACTTGTTTGAGGCAACACCAACGGTAAGAATCACATCATCATGCTTGCCAAAGAACCATAAGAAAGAGAAATTGTTCGGCATGTTCAATGCAAAGCATGGGAAAGGTATTAGAGCCGGGTTCGATATTGTACTCACTTGTATTATGCTCTCAAGAGCTCTTTTTGTCAACTCGTGCTCAATCGAGGTTGACATTGGCATTCTTGTACCTACACACGCAATAGGCAAAGCAAAGAACGTGTGTGCATGGTATATGAACACATCATCCATCATGATGGTCCATCTCTTTTGCACATCACCATTAGCGTTAAGCAAAGCATCATAATAGATATGGTGAATATGCGGGGTAAACACATGAACATGCTCATCATGGATATATGCGAAGTCTCCAAAATTTGAGAGAGCTATGGGGGCAATCTCATTTACAAGCATATTAACATCATTGCAAACCAAGCATTGGAAAGAGCGAGTATTCAACATTTTGGTTGCATTAATGGGAGAGTATTGCAAACATTTAGAGCAAAACATGTTCAACATGGTATCATTGTTGTCGACAAACCTATGGAAAGAGCAATTGTTCGGCAAGGTTGTCACAACACAAGTATTATCATCATCATCATTGCAAGCAACACATAGGAAAGAGCAATTGTTCGACATATTGCAAGCAAGAGGAAGTAACTCGAAAGACTCATAGCATGGCATGGAAATATCATCATAAGCAACTAATTCCGCATGATCAACAATAGGTGTATCACAAGTATCACATGGGAATGTGAAAGAAGCATATGACATAGCAATATGATCATCCAACTCATGCAAGCACTCACAAATCATCATGTCCACTAGTGGGATCATGGCATCATCAACACCTATATTGTTACCTTTGTAGTCCGACTCATTTGAGGTAGGTGTTGTGGAAGTGGTAGGCTCGATGTGGCCTCCATGTTCATCTTCAAGCAAGCATGGTGTGATATCATCATCTTCATGCACCATGTACATCTTCTCCATGATCGGCGTCTCGTCATCCATGAAACCTAATGAGACATAAGAGAACACACTAGAGGTAGAGGGTAAGTTGTTAGAATTCGAAATGGCCTCACATGACCTATCAACTACCACTCTCATCTCACATGGTGTATCACTCATGCTCTCGAAGTGTATGTACTCAAGCTCACATATAGTGGATGCACTCATCTCACATATAGTGGAATCGCTCATCTCACCTATAGTGGAGTCGCTCATCTCACATATAGTGGAGTCGCTCATCTCACATATAGTGGAGTCCCTCATCTCCATGGCAATGGCGTCGTCGATGTCCGAGCAACCTAGCAAAGAGGAAGACAACACAAGAGGAGTAGAGGTTAATGTGTTAGAAATCAAAGCGTCCTCACTCAACTCATGTGGTGTGTCACTCTTGCTCTCAAGGTGTTTGAAGTAGGATTTGCACTCGGTTTTATCTTGGGTGGTCATCTTGGCTATTTGATCATCTAAGTTGGCAAAGTAGGCTCTCATCTCGGCTTGTTCTTGTGGTGTCATTTTGGGTGGCTCTCAAGGTGTATGTATGGTGGAAGGAGAACTACTAAAAGGTCAAAACTCGCAAACCAAAATCGAGAAAATGTTTCAAGTTAGAGAATAACCGATATGTACTCACACACACACTCAAAGCACACGCAAAAGGCTAAGAACTCTATATGGTGGTAGGTGAGGAAGTGGATAGCAAACGAAAAGAACCAAAGAAAATGTCTATTGTCAAATGTGGGTAAGATCCAAAGTCAAATGTCAAAAGCGGTGATCTATGTCAAGGAAACACGGAAACACACACAAGGAAGATCAATGGGGTTAGCGCGACCAAGGAAGTGAGCAAGTAACAAGATGGTCCTAACGAAGACTATTAGCTCGGTGTCGCGCCAACACAAGAGAGACCGTAGCTTGGTTGCATATGAGAGAAGCAACAAGATTTGCACAAATGCCACTCTTCTCTTATCTCTCCTAGTGCTTACAAGTTTTGCACTCCTTTGTATCGGTGGACACACACTCTTTTTGTATTTCCTTTTCCTTTTCTCTTTTTTTTTCACTTTTTTTTTCTATGCTTAGAAGCTTTATTTTTCTCTATGTCACACTTTTTCTTCTTTTGTGTATCTTTCTCACCGAGCTTGCTTCGGAGCTTTGCTCAACACAACGCACACACACCCTCTCACGGTCGTGACACTTGTGCAATGCTTCGCAACACTCGAAAAGCCACTCTCAATGGGATAGGTACACAAAGAAAGAAACGGGGCTACAAGGGGAGGCAAGTTATACCTATTGATGTTAGGCGGTGTCAAGCACACGAACTTGCGATGGCGAAGTGGTGGTGTCGATGACGATGGCGAAGTTGCGCCGGAATCCGGGGTGCCAACGGTGTCGTTGCGGTGTTGATGTAGGCGCGGAAGCGGAATAGACAACCGATGCACTCCAAATCGGAAACCGAGCAAATTAAGTCAATGCCCGAAAAGTAGGGTCAAAACGAGCGGTCAAAAAATATGTTCCAAAAATCGTCAAAAATTAGACGTAGACTATGTAGAGTCGTTGGAGGATGTTGTTAAAGTTTGGAGTCAAACGGGCGCCAGAAAGTTGTCAAAATTTGGGGCAAAAAGATGGGTCGGAATTACACGAAACTTGAACAGGAATTTCAACAGCGCTATTGGAGGCCGGCAATGCCGGTTAGGATCGGGCGGCACTGCCGGGGTGCGCACAGCGGCGCTGCCGGTGGACTTTGGGCGGCACTGCCGGGCCTGGCTGATTTGTTGCACGAGCGGAAGGATTGGCGCGCGCGGTAGATGGCCGTGATGCGGCTTGGCTTGAGCGTGCTCGTGGAGGCGTGCGGTAGCGGGCGGCCAACCTGGGGCGGGTGTAGCGGCGGGCGGCCTTCCGCGAGCGGCTCGGTAGACTGGCGACGGGAGCGAGGCCAGGCGGGTGCGGCCTGGGCCGTCCAAGGTGAGGCGGAGGCGCGCGGCCTGGTGGCGGAGGAGCTGGGCGTGCGCTGCGGCCTGGTTGTGTGCGTGCGGGCGGATGGTGACTTGGGCAGCCAGCGCGTGGGAGGTGGCGCAGCGGAGGTGAGGAGAGGTGGGCTGTGCAGCGGATCAAGGTGAGGAAGATGATGCGAGGCCGGCAGTGCCGGTGGGAATCGGCCGGCAGTGCCGGTGAGCACGAACAGGACGAACTGTTCTTCGTGAGCAGCGTAAAATTGGCCAGAAAATCGTCGATTCACGAAGATATACAAGGAATTTGACCACGAAATTTTGCAGGGATGTAGATCAGCCACTAAGACAACAGATCTGTGGATCAAAACCACAAAAAACTCAACAAATTCAGAGATCCAAATTCGAGCTATTTTTTGGGGAAAAAATTTTGGGGAAATTTTTGGGCGAAATTGGTGGAATTGGAGGGTCAAATCCGTGGCAACCTTTGCTCAGATACCATATGATGCGGGCTAAGCCCGAGGGTGTGCCCAATCTTCACGGTTTGACCCGGGTGAGTGTGATTGCGGAGGGGGATTCGCGGGGAAGTGGATGAACGCGAAGAACTCGATACAAACACACGCACACAACACAATCGGTTACTCTCGTCGGCCCGAAACACCAACTCGATAGAAATTGCGGGAAAAGACCTTTCGGTAGAAGTCCCGCAACAAGATCGACAAATCGAAGATCCTATGAATCTAGAAGGGTGAAAAGACCCAAACTCAATAGAAGTGCAAGCAAAAGACCAAATAGGTAGAAGTGCAAGCAAAAGACTAAGATTGGTAGAAGTCACCAAAGAGATACAATAGGATTCGATAAGGAGCCCGGGTGGTACAATAGGAATTAACCTAAGGTGGGGGTTACCCAAATCCACTAAGGGATAGTAGAGGCATAAGCCAATTCATCTAAATATCATCTCTCCCTCATGAAGGTGGGGGTGGAGGTCTATTTATAGGGAACCACTAAGAAGGGGTAGTTTGGGGAAACTAAGATACAAGCACAGCCATACATGTGGCAGATTAGGGTTTAGATTGTGAGTGGTCACGACAGCGGCGGCAGTGCCGGCGTGGGGAGGCAGCGATCGGTGCGGCGCGGTGCGGCCAGATGCAGCGATGCGGCACCGAGTGTCCAGCTCCTCTTCTTCCTTCTTCTCTTCCATGCTTCCGTGACATCAGCCTTGCGTCCTCGGGTCTCCGTGGCGTCCTCTCTTCCCTCCGTACTTGTCGTCGAGTTCCTATCATCAAGGTATGATGGAGTATGAAGTAGTATATCATTCCAAGTAGGCGATTCGAGGCACGCGTAAAGGAGAAGATTCACCTTAGCGTGCCGTCTTGGCGATGAAGCACATGATGCGGTGAAGACCGAAGGTCGGGCTGCATCAATAGGGTCCTATCTTGAAGTTGACGGTGACGGTGTGTTGAATCTTGACATTGCCCTTGTCGCTCAACCATTGGACATGGTATGGATGAGGATGCTTGCGAAGCGTGAGGTTGAGCTTCTCACATAGCTCGGTGCTTGCCAAGTTGTGGCAACTCCCACCGTCGATGATGACCTTGATTGACTTGCCACCAATGCCGGCACGCGTTTGGAAGATGTTGCATCTTTGGTCTTCCATAGCTTGGGGTTGAGTGGTGAGCACTCGAGTGACCACAAGAGAAGGGCTTGGATCATGTGTGCATAAGAGAGGGTCTTCTCCACTTTCTTCATCATAGTCTTCCTCATTAGCAACGGCGGCTTGCACTAGGGCTTCATATTCACCTTCACTTAGAGTCTCTATGTCACCATTCTCCATAGTGATCATGACCTTGGTGTTCTTGCACTCAAAGGATTTGTGGCCTTGGGTGCCACACTTGAAGCAAGTGACATTGGAGGGTCCCGTATAGGCCTTAGAGGAGGCGGTGGAGGATACCGTTTGCTTCATGCGACTTTGTATGGAAGGTTGCTTGGAAGGTGTAGAGGATGCGGTTGGCTTGACACTTGTTGTAGGAGTTGATGTGGCAAGCTTGGAGGCGAAGTATTGCTTGGACTTCGAGTACTTGATGTCCTCATTCACTTGACGCTCGGCCTTGGAAGCTTGGTGAACCAACTCAACCATGTTGGAGTATTGTTGGAACTCCACAATTCTCTTGATGGGGTAGTTGAGGCCATTGAAGAACCTAGCGATGGTTTGGTTCTCGGACTCTTGGATGTTTGCTCACATCATGGTTAACTCCATCTCCTTGAAGAATTCCTCAACGGTCTTGGTGCCTTGCTTCAACTTTTGTAGCTTGTTGAAAAGATCGGTCTTGTAGTGTTTAGGGACAAAGCGAGCTTCCATCTCCTCCTTCATGTCTTCCCAAGTATCAATTGGAGGATCACCCTTTTCTTCCCTAAGAGTGACAACTTGTTCCCACCAAGTGTTGGCATAATCTTCAAACTCGAGGGAGGCCATGGCTACTTTCTTGGCACCGGAGTAGTTGTGTATGCGGAAGATCTTGTCAACCTTGAGTGCCCATGAGAGGTAGGCCTCGGCATCGTCTTCACCCTTGAACTTGGGCATGTTGAACTTGAGCTTTCCATACATATTCTCTTCATCTTCCATGTTCCTTCGGCGAGGACGGATGCCTTCATCTCTTGCGACTTGAGGTGGTAGAGGAGGTCTTCCACGACCAACCATAGCATTGGGTTGGCGTTGGAGGTGAACACTAGCTTCACTTGGCTCATGTTGAGGATGTTGTTGCGGGTCTTGGCGAGGTTGTTGGCGTTGCCCAATTATGGCCCTCTCATCTTGATCATGTTGTGGTTGCCCTCGGCCCCTTTGGTCATGGCGAGGATGGTTCCGGAGGTCACGCCTTGGTGGATCTTGATGACCTTGGTCTTGAGCATCCACATGGGCTTGACGATGAGGTGCCGGGTCCATGTTGTGGAGGACGTTGTCTTGGGGTTGGTCGTCATGCCCATGGTGGGCATGGCGAGCCGCTTGATGACGATCTTGGTGAAGAGCTTGTTCTTGTTGCGGACGTTCATGAGGACGAGCATGGCGATGGAACTCTCCGCGCCTTGAGTTGGAGCGAGAATCATCATGACGAGCGTGCGGTCGACGAAAGCGATGATGATCTCCATGCCTTGAGTCGGAGCTTGAGGACGAATGGTGATCATGGGAGTAGTCATCATGTGAGGTAGTCGATGACGATGAGGAAGTAGAGCGATGTCGATGTCGGCGTCCCAAGTTGTTGATGGCGCGCTCGAGGCTATCCATGCGCCGCTCCATGTTTGCATCATTGGCCGTCACTTGGTCATGCAAGTTGTCCGTAGCTTCACGAAGAAGATTCATATCTTGGTTCACTTGGCCGAAGTTGTGAGCCACTTCTTCATATTGTTGGTCGATGCGTGTCTCGAACAAATTGAGTTGGTCCTTGAACTCTTGGCGTTGCACCCATAGGTTGTGTTGGGTGGCCAACCTCTCGGAGGGGTGTAGGACCTCATCCTCCTTTGCTTGGTCTCCGTGCCTATCCATGATCACAAGACAAGAACTATGTTGTGGATGTTAGTGGAAGGAGACTACCTCTCACTCTTACCGTGGCAAGATAGTATTGAGGCAATCAACCAAGCCGAAAGTAAGACCAATTGTATCGGGACACACACAAAGGCACACGCAAAAGCTAGCAAATATGGTGTTAGGAATGGATGGTGGAAAGCCAAAAGACGAAATCCAAAATCGAGTATGTTGTTAAGAGTGGGTAAGGTCCAAAAATCCAAGTGTCAAAGTGGCGATCACTATAAACACGGAAAAATGTGGAACTCACACACGGGATGAGCGGGGTTAGTGCAACCAAGGAACGAGCGGAAAAAGGAAAAACCCAAAACAAGGGTGCTCAATGTCACACTAACGCAAGAAGAGATCGAAGCTAGGTTGCATAGATTAGAAACACCAAGATTCGCACGAGGTCTCTCTTCTCTATCTCTCTTGCTTGCTTAAAAGCTTTTCACTCTTTTTGTATCGGTGGCACTTTGCACTTTGCTTTTCTCTTTTTTTTTTCACTAGCACACTATGCTCTTACTCTTTTGCTGGCCACTCACGAGCTCCGCGTATGAGCTTTACTCACACAACGCACACCCTCACGGTCGGGACCTCGTGCGATGTTTCGCAACACTCGGAAGCTTCGCTCGTGGGATAGATCGCAAAAGAAGAGGGCTACAAGGGTTACTGCAAGTTATACCTGCGATGGTGGAGATGGTGGTGGTGGTGGTGGTCGGCGGTGGTGTTAGACGATGTCGAAGACGAGGAGCCCGGTCGGTGGTCCGGTCGGACCGGGTGCTGCGCCGGCTGCTCCGGTCTGGGGTCCGGTTGACCGGCTTCTGGACCGGCTGCTCCGGTTTGCGGCCGGTTGACCGGGTTCTGCGCCGGACGGTCCGGTCTGGGGGCCGGTTGACCGGGTTCGAAACCGGGTTCGTCGATTTGGAGCTTTCTCTCTCCTGTTCTTCCCCAAACCAAAACCAAATCGGCCAAAACGAAGGGAAACGATGGAATTGGAGGCTAAAAGTTGGGGAAATAGTAGATCAAGCACAACAACACCAGATCCACGGAGCAAAACCACTCAAAACTCAACCAAATCACAGATCCGTCCAAAGGCAAGTTAGGGCTATTTTTTGGAAAATTTTCTAGAAACGAAATTGGGTGGGTGGAGGGTCAAATCCGCGGAAACCAAAGGCTGCTGATACCATATGATGTGGTCTGAGACCCCGATTGTGGCCCGATCTCGCGAATGACCCAAGGAATCAAGGGGGAAAGAGGGGGAGAGGCGGAAGAACACTAAGAACACGAAAAACACACGAAGATCCACGCACACCAACCCGATACAATCGATGCTTACCCTCACGGCTCGATGGACCGTGCTAATAGAATCCGCCCGGAAGAGACTCGAGGTAGAATTCCGAGAGGAGAGACCGGTGGGAAGGACGAATCAAGGAGTGGGAGAGAGAGTGTAAAAACACTAGAATCTCACACTACCAAATCCATACATCCACAAGGGTTGCCTTGATTACAGAGGGATGATACCCAAGGGAGACTAAGCTCAAAGTTAGGTTTGAGTTCTAAACAAGTCTAAACAGTAAAGGAGGGGTCCCAGCTACTTAAATAGGCAAGCACAGCCAGCAAGGGCGAACAGGTACGCGAATGGATAAGTCAAGGCAGTTTGGTGGGGTAATCCCGTCGGATCCGGTTGGGCGTCCGGTCGAGCCGGGCCTGGGACCGGGCTGTCGATCGAGTCGGTCGGCCGACCGGCCGCCAACCGGGGATTCTGCGAAGAGTCCGGTCTGGTCCAGTCGTCGTCCCGTACGAGGGAGTTGGCCCGGTTTGCGCCCGGTTGACCGGGCCTGTGGCCGGGGCGTCCGGTCGTGGGTCCGGTCTGACCGGGCTCTGGACCGGCCAGCGTCCTTCTCTTCCTTGGCGCTCTTCGGGCGACGTCGGCTTCGGCTTCATGTTCATCTCCAGGTTCCTCTGCTCCTCTCCTTCTGATGCGGGGTGGCCTTCGGACACCTCCTCACCAAGACCAACAAGTCCCCCAAGTGGACCCATGACTCGGGCTCGAGCCAAAGCAATACATGACAAGGTGAACTCGCTCCTCACTTCCCTCGACCTAGATACCCCATTGGATGGAATGCTACCTCATGCCGAAACCCTTTGTGTCATTAGGTACGTGGAGCATCAAGATCACGGAGAGGACGTTACGCCATGGTCAAGGGAAGGAGAGGAGCAGCTGATCGAGAAGATGTACACGGAGCTGGACCCGAAGTCGCCCCAAGAATGCAAGGAAGAGACGGGGAGCGACCAGTCCAGAACCCGGTCTGACCGGGATCCTGACCGGGCCACCCGGCTCAGAATCCGGTCGACCGGCCTCTGGCCAGGGCCACCGGGTCGCAACCGGGCTACCAACCGGTGCCATCCGGACAACATGCCGGGGCCTCGGGCCCGCGTCCGGGCGGGGGCCGGTCCCTGGCCCGGTGGGGACCGGACCGCCCGGTCACACGAGCAGTCCGACCGGATCCACGACCGGCCTGCACGACTTAAGTTATAATTTCGGCCCAAACTTACCTTTTCGGCCTGTGTCGCCTTGTAAGACTATATAAGCACCCCAAGCACCCCTTTAGCTCTTTAGACTTGTTTAGAACTCAAACCTACCTTTGAGCTTAGTCTCCCTTGGGTATCATCCCTCTGTAATCAAGGCACCTTGGTTGTTGACTTTGAACTTGTTGAGTGAGATTCAAGTACTTGTTACTCTCTCTCCCTCACCAAGCTCATCCTCTCCAATCCCAATCTCTCTCCGGGAATTCTGCCTCGTGCCTCTTCCACGGAGATTCTATTGGCGTGGTCCATCGAGCCACGGAGGTAAGCATCGGGTGTATCGGGTTGGTGTGCGTGCGTGAGTATCGGAGTTCATCGTGTTCTTCGTCCCCCTCGCGTTTTCCCATCTCTCCCGCTAGGTTTCGAAGTCAATCCGCAAGATCGGGCCACACACGGGGTCTTAGACATCATCATATGGTATCAGCAGCCTTTGGTTCCCGCGGATTTGACCCTCCACCCACCCGATTTCGTTTCTAGAAAATTTTCCAAAAAATAGCCCTAAATTGCCTTTTGACCGATCTGTGATTTGGTTGAGTTTTGAGTGGTTTTGGTCCGTGGATCTGGTGTTGTTGTGCTTGATCTACTATTTTCCCAACTTTTAGCCTCCAATTCCATCGTTTCCCTTCGATTTGGTCGATTTGGCTTGGTTTTCGTGAAGAACAGGAGAGAGAAAGCTCAATCCCGAGCAATCCGGTTGAGCGGCCGGTCAACCGGACTCTGACCGGCCGGGCCGGTCGAGACGCTTGATCAACCGGCCACACAACCGGCCGAGCCGGTCCAGGAGCCGGTCCAACCGGGCCCCCGACCGGGTGACGCGACGCCTCCTTCGACCTCGACATCCGGCGATCTCCACCACCACCACCACCACCACCACCACCACCATCGCAGGTATAACTTGCAGGTTTCCCCTTGTAACCCCTCTTCCTTTTGCGATCTACCCCATCGAGCATTGCTTGTCTAGTGTTGCGAGACATTGCACGTGGCCCCGCATTGTGAGGTGTGTGTGTCGCGTTGAGTAAGGCACCCAAGCAAACACTCGTGTGGCAAGATAGCAAAAGCGAGGCTAACGCTAACATAGTGCGTGAAAAAGCCCCAAAAACACAAAAAGAGTGCAAGTAGCACCATACATCCATACGCCCATACATACAAAAGTGTCCACAAAAGCCACCAAAGATAAAAACGAGTGCAAGTGCCACCATATACAAGAGAGAAAAAGCTTTTAAGCAAAGAGAGATAGGAGAAGAGAGGCCGCGTGTGAATCTTGTTGTCTCTTCCTTTGCAACCAAAGCTTTGGCTCTCCTTGTGTTAGTGTGACACCGAGCAACTATACATACACTTTTCCGCTCACTTTTGGTTGCACTAACCCCGCTTATCTCGTGTGTGAGTTCCACATTTTTCCGTGTTTATAGTGATCGCACTTTGACATTTGGATTTTTGGACCTCATCCACTTTTAACAACATACTTGATCTTGGATTTGTCTTTTGGCTTTCCACAACACTCGCCTAACACCATATTTGCTAGCTTTTGCGTGTGGATTTGCGTGTGTCCCCGATACACTTGATCTTACTTTCGGCTTGGTTGATTGCCTCAATACTATCTTACCTTGGTAAGAGTGCGAGGTAGTCTCCTTCCACTAACATACACAACATAGTTCTTGTTCTTCCATCATGGATAGGAGCGGAGATGAAACAAGGGATGGAGAAGTCCTTCGGAACACCGGGAGGTTGGCTACTCAACACAACCTATGGACTCAACGCCAAGAGTTCAAGGAGCAACTATCACTCTTCGAGACTCGCATCGATGAACAATATGAAGAAGTGGCTCACAACTTCTCCACGGTGAACCAAGACTTGGCTCTCCTCCGTGAAGCTACGGACAACTTGAATGGTCAAATGGCGGCCAATGATGCGAACATGGAGCGACGCATGGATAACCTCGAGCGCGCCATCACCAACTTGGGTCGTCATCGCCGACACCGCTCTACTTCATCATCATCAAGCTCGTCACAAGATTACTATTCTCATGGCCACCGTTTGTCATCAAGCTCCTCCTCAAGGCATGAAGACCATCCTCGTCCTCATCGACCACATGCTCGTCAAGAAGACTCTCGCTCTAACTCAAGGAGAGGTGAATTCCATCGCCATGCTCGTCCTCATGAACGACCTCCACAAGAACAAGCTCCTCACCAAGATCGTCATCAAGCGGCTCGCCATGCCCACCATGGGTATGACGACCATCCCCAAGACAACGTCCACCACAACATGGCGCCACATGGTGATGCTCCCGCCCAAGGTCGTCAAGAGCAACCAAGGCGTGATCTCCGGAATCATCCTCGCCATGACCAAAGGGGCCGAGGGCAACCACATCATGATCAAGATGAGAGGGCCATAATTGGGCAACGCCAACAACCTCGCCAAGACCCGCAACAACATCCTCAACATGAGCCAAGTGAAGCTAGCGTTCACCTCCAACGCCAACCCAATGCTATGGTTGGTCGTGGAAGACCTCCTCCACCACCTCAAGTCGCAAGAGATGAAGGCATCCGTCCTCGCCGCCGCAACATGGAAGATGAAGAGAATATGTATGGAAAGCTCAAGTTCAACATGCCCAAATTCAAGGGTGAAGACGACGCCGAGGCCTACCTCTCATGGGCACTCAAGGTTGACAAGATCTTCCGCATCCATAACTACTCCGGTGCCAAGAAAGTAGCCATGGCCTCCCTCGAGTTTGAAGATTATGCCAACACTTGGTGGGAACAAGTTGTCACTCTTAGGGAAGAAAAGGGTGATCCTCCAATTGATACGTGGGAAGACATGAAGGAGGAGATGCAAGCCCGCTTTGTCCCTACACACTACAAGACCGATCTCTTCAACAAGCTACAAAAGTTGAAGCAAGGCACCAAGACCGTTGAGGAATTCTTCAAGGAGATGGAGTTAACCATGATGAGAGCAAACATCCAAGAGTCCGAGAACCAAACCATCGCTAGGTTCTTCAATGGCCTCAACTACCCCATCAAGAAGATTGTGGAGTTCCAACAATACTCCAACATGGTTGAGTTGGTTCACCAAGCTTCCAAGGCCGAGCGTCAAGTGAATGAGGACATCAAGTACTGCAAGTCCAAGCAATACTTCGCCTCCAAGCTTGCTACATCAACTCCTACAACAAGTGTCAAGCCATCCGCATCCTCTACACCTTCCAAGCAACCTTCCATACAAAGTCGCATGAAGCAAACGGTATCCTCCACCGCCTCCTCTAAGGCCTCTACGGGACCCTCCAACGTCACTTGCTTCAAGTGTGGCACCCAAGGCCACAAATCCTTTGAGTGCAAGAACACCAAGGTCATGATCACTATGGAGAATGGTGACATAGAGACTCTAAGTGAAGGTGAATATGAAGCCCTAGTGCAAGCCGCCGTTGCTAATGAGGAAGACTATGATGAAGAAAGTGGAGAAGATCCTCTCTTATGCACACATGATCCAAGCCCTTCTCTTGTGGTCACCTTTCAGTGCTCACTACTCAACCCCAAGCTATGGAAGACCAAAGATGCAACATCTTCCAAACGCGTGCCGGCATTGGTGGCAAGTCTATCAAGGTCATCATCGATGGTGGGAGTTGCCACAACTTGGCAAGCACCGAGCTATGTGAGAAGCTCAACCTCACGCTTCGCAAGCATCCTCATCCATACCATGTCCAATGGTTGAGTGACAAGGGCAATGTCAAGATTCAACACACCGTCACCGTCAACTTCAAGATAGGACCCTATGAAGACACCGTCGAGTGTGACGTGGTGCCTATGACCGTGTGCCACATGTTGCTTGGCCGCCCATGGCAATTTGACAAGAAGGCCATACATGATGGTTTCTCCAATGCATACACCTTCAAGGTCAAGGACAAGAAGTTCGAGCTTCGCCCAATGACTCCTAGCCAAATCATCGCCGACAATGCGAAGGCTTTAGCGAGGGCACAACACCACATCCACCATAGTGAGTTGAGAGGAGAGTGAGCGACCCACCAAAAAGAGAGTGAGCGCCACCACCCACATATGAGTGAGAGAAAGAGTGTCCTCCTAACCACCAAAAGCGAGTGGAGAGAAGTGAAAGACAACCCATCCACCACCATACACTACGTGCTCATTTGCAAGGGCCTCTCGGCGGAGACTAATGACTTAACCAACATTCCTTCGTCTTTGTTGTCTCTTTTGAAGGAGTTCCAAGACGTCTTCCCCGACGAGCTACCCCATGGACTACCACCGCTTCGGGGCATCGAGCATCGCATCGACCTCATACCCGGCGCTCCACTACCAAACCGCGCCGCTTACCGCACCAACCCCGAGGATACCAAGGAGATCCAACGACAAATTCAAGACCTCCTCGCTAAAGGGTATGTCCGAGAAAGCCTTAGCCCTTGTGCCGTTCCCGTCATTCTTGTGCCTAAACCGGATGAGACGCAACGGATGTGTATGGATTGCCGCCCTATCAATGCCATTACCGTCCGTTATCGACATCCCATTCCGCGTTTAGATGATATGTTGGATGAATTGAGTGGTGCCACGATTTTCTCTAAGATTGATTTGCGTAGTGGCTACCACCAAATTCGCATGGCAATTGGTGATGAATGGAAGACGGCATTCAAGACCAAGCTTGGTCTCTATGAATGGCTCGTCATGCCGTTTGGTCTTTCCAATGCTCCTTCCACTTTCATGCGTCTTATGAATCACATTTTGCGACCTCTCATTGGCAAGAGTGTGGTTGTCTATTTTGATGATATCCTCATCTATAGCAAAAATCTCGAGGACCATGTTCAACATGTGAGAGAAGTCTTATGCATCTTGCGCCACGAGAAGCTCTTTGCCAACCTTCCAAAATGCCATTTCGCTCAAAACAAATTGGTTTTTCTTGGTTTTGTGGTTTCCGCCAACGGGATTGAAGTTGATTCTTCCAAAGTTGAGGCCATCCACAATTGGCCCACTCCCACAAATGTTGGTCAAGTAAGAAGCTTCCATGGACTTGCCGGATTTTACCGCCGTTTTGTGAAAGATTTCAGCACCATTGCTTGCCCTTTAAACGAACTTACAAAAAAGAATGTTCCGTTCGTTTGGGGCAAAGCACAACAAAAAGCTTTTGATGAATTGAAAAAGAGACTCACCGAGGCACCATTACTTGCTCTTCCCGACTTTTCCAAAACATTTGAGATCGAATGCGATGCGAGTGGCCTTGGAATCGGTGGTGTTCTCATGCAAAATGGAAAACCCGTGGCATACTATAGTGAGAAGTTGGATGGCGCACGCCTCAACTATCCTATATATGACAAGGAGCTTTATGCTTTGGTTCGTGTTCTTGAAGTTTGGCAACACTACCTTTGGCCAAAAGAGTTTGTTATCCATTCGGATCATGAGTCCTTGAAGTATTTGAAAAGTCAACACAATTTAAACAAGAGACATGCTAAGTGGGTTGAGTTCATAGAGTCCTTCCCTTATGTAATCAAATACAAAAAGGGCAAGGAAAATGTGGTTGCGGATGCACTTTCCCGCAAGATTACTCTTCTACTCACCCGCTTGGAGTTTCACATTTTGGGTCTTGAGGAGATCAAGGAACTTTACCCTTCCGACGCTTTCTTTGGTCCAATCTTTGCCAAGTGTTCCGTTGACCACGGATTTGATGATTTCTATTTGTATGATGGCTACTTGTTTAAAGCCAACAAGATTTGCATTCCCGAGTCTTCTCTTCGTAAGTTGCTTTTGCAAGAGTCACATGGAGGTGGTCTCATGGGTCACTTTGGACGAGAGAAGACATATGCCATGCTATCAACCCACTACTATTGGCCAAGAATGTACCGCGACGTGGAACGCCTTTGCCGCCGGTGTACAACATGCTTACAAGCTAAGTCTACTTCCAATCCCTATGGTCTTTACATGCCTTTGCCCATTCCATATGCACCTTGGTCGGACATAAGCATGGACTTTGTACTTGGCTTACCACGCACCAAACATGGTCATGACTCAATATTTGTGGTAGTGGATAGGTTCTCTAAAATGGCACATTTCATACCATGTCATAAGAGCGATGATGCTTCACACATTGCTTCGTTGTTTTTCAGGGAAGTGGTTCGCCTACATGGGATACCGGCAATGATGTGGTCTAAGACCCCGTGTGTGGCCCGATCTTGCGGATTGACTTCGAAACCAAGCGGTTGAGATGGGAAAACGCGAGGGGATGAAGAACACGATGAACTCCGAGACTCACGCACGCACACCAACCCGATACACCCGATGCTTACCTCCGTGGCTCGATGGACCACGCCAATAGAATCTCCGTGGAAGAGGCACGAGGCAGAATTCCCGGAGAGAGATTGGGATTGGAGAGGATGAACTTGGGGAGGGAGAGAGAGTAGCAAGTACTAGAATCTCACTCCACAAATTCAAAGTCAACAACCAAGGTGCCTTGATTACAGAGGGATGATACCCAAGGGAGACTAAGCTCAAAGGTAGGTTTGAGTTCTAAACAAGTCTGAAGAGCTAAAGGGGTGCTTGAGGTGCTTATATAGTCTTACAAGGCGACACAGGCCGAAAAGGTAAGTTTGGGCCGAAATGATAACTTAAGTCGTGCAGGCCGGTCAGGGATCCGGTCAGACCGGGTCTGTGACCGGGCGGCCGGTCGAGATCCGGTCGAGACCGGGTCTGTGACTGGCGGTCGGTCCGGCCCGGACCTGTGACCGGGCGCCACCGGACGAGGTCCCGAGGCCCCGGGATGTTGTCCGGATGGCACCGGTTGGTAGCCCGGTTGTGATCCGGGCGGCCCGGTCAGGCGGCCGGTCGACCGGATTCTGAGCCGGGTGGCCCGGTCAGGAGCCCGGTCAGACCAGGTTCTGGACCGGCCGTCCGTCTTCTCTTCCTTGCGCTCTTCGGGCGACTTCGGGTCCAGCTCCGTGTACATCTTCTTGCTCAGCTGCTCCTCTCCTTCCCTTGACCATGGCGTAACGTCCTCTCCGTGATCTTGATGCTCCACGTACCTAATGACACAAAGGGTTTCGGCATGAGGTAGCATTCCATCCAATGGGGTGTCTAGGTCGAGGGAAGTGAGGAGCGAGTTCACCTTGTCGTGTAGAGCTTTAACTCGAGCCCTTGTCATTGGTCCACTTGGGGGACTTGTTGGCCTTGATGTAGAGTCGTTGGTGAGCGGGCTACATCATCTCCCCCTTGGGAGAGAGTCGTCCTCGACTCTTGTTCCTCCTCATCTCCATGATGTGGGGAGAGGTCCGAGATGTTGAAAGTATTGCTCACCAAGTACTTGGATGTTGGTATGTCGATGACGTAGGCGTTGTTGTTGATGCGCTTGAGTACCTTGAAAGGCCCATCTCCTCTTGGCTTGAGCTTGGAGTTGCGTTCTTGAGGGAACCTTTCTTTCCTTAGGTGAACCCAAACTAGGTCTCCTTCTTCAAACACTCGTTCTTTCTTCTTGGCGTTGAGGCGGTTAGCTTGGCGAAGAACATGGTCTTGTATGGTTGCTCTTGTTTCTTCATGTAGTTTCTTCATGGCGGTGGTGCGCTCGTCGAAGTCCATGTTGGTCCGTTGGTGAAGAGGGAGTGGAAGGATGTCGAGTGCCGTTGGAGGTTCGAATCCATAGACGACCATGAAGGGACTCCGTAATGTTGTGGAGTGTTTTGCTCGATTGTAGGCGAACTCCGCGTGGGGGATGCAATCTTCCCATGACTTCAAGTTTTTCTTCACAAGTGTGCGGAGGAGTGTGGAGAGGCTTCGATTGACCACTTCGGTTTGTCCATCGGTTTGAGGGTGCGAGGATGATGAGAACAAAAGCTTGACTCCAAACTTGGCCATGAGCGACTTCCAAAGATAACTCATGAACTTGACGTCTCGATCCGACACAATGCTTGCCGGTATCCCATGTAGGCGAACCACTTCTGAAAAACAACGAAGCAATGTGTGAAGCATCATCGCTCTTATGACATGGAATGAAATGTGCCATTTTTGAGAACCTATCCACTACGACAAATATTGAGTCATGACCATGTTTTGTGCGTGGTAAGCCAAGTACAAAGTCCATGCTTATATCCGACCAAGGTGCATATGGAATGGGTAAAGGCATATAAAGACCATGGGGGTTGGATGTTGACTTAGCTTGTAAACAAGTGGTGCAACGGTTGCAAAGGTGCTCCACGTCTCGCTTCATGCGTGGCCAATAGTAGTGTGTGGATAGCATCGAAAGAGTCTTGTCGCGTCCAAAATGACCCATGAGGCCACCTCCATGTGACTCTTGCAAAAGCAACTTACGAAGAGAAGACTCGGGTATGCAAACTTTGTTAGCTTTAAACAACTAGCCATCATGCAAGTAGAAATCATCAAAACCTCGGTCAATGGAACACTTTTCAAAGATTGGTCCAAAGAAAGCATCGGAAGGGTAAAGTTCCTTGATCTCCTCAAGACCCAAAACGTGAAACTCCAAGCGGGTGAGTAGAAGAGTAATCTTGCGGGAAAGTGCATCCGCAACCACATTTTCCTTGCCCTTTTTGTATTTGATTACATAAGGGAAGGACTCTATGAACTCAACCCACTTAGCATGTCGCTTGTTCAAATTGTGTTGACTTTTCAAATACTTCAAGGACTCATGATCCGAGTGGATAACAAACTCTTTTGGCCAAAGGTAGTGTTGCCAAACTTCAAGAACACGAACCAAAGCGTAAAGCTCCTTGTCATATATAGGATAGTTGAGGCGTGCGCCATCCAACTTCTCGCTATAGTATGCCACGGGTTTTCCATTTTGCATGAGAACACCACCGATTCCAAGGCCACTCGCATCGCATTCGATTTCAAATGTTTTGGAAAAGTCGGGAAGAGCAAGTAATGGTGCCTCGGTGAGTCTCTTTTTCAATTCATCAAAAGCTTTTTGTTGTGCTTTGCCCCAAACGAACGGAACATTCTTTTTGGTAAGTTCGTTTAAAGGGCAAGCAATGGTGCTGAAATCTTTCACAAAACGGCGGTGAAATCCGGCAAGACCATGGAAGCTTCTCACTTGGCCAACATTTGTGGGAGTGGGCCAATTGTGGATGGCCTCAACTTTGGAAGAATCAACTTCTATCCCGTTGGCGGAAACCACAAAACCAAGAAAAACCAATTTGTTTTGAGCGAAATGGCATTTTGGAAGGTTGGCAAAGAGCTTCTCGTGGCGCAAGATGCATAAGACTTCTCTCACATGTTGAACATGGTCCTCGAGATTTTTGCTATAGATGAGAATATCATCAAAGTAGACAACCACGCTCTTTCCAATAAGAGGTCGCAAGATGTGATTCATAAGACGCATGAAAGTGGAAGGAGCATTTGAAAGACCAAAAGGCATGACGAGCCATTCATAGAGACCAAGTTTGGTCTTGAATGCCGTCTTCCATTCATCACCAATTGCCATGCGGATTTGGTGGTAGCCACTACGCAAATCAATCTTAGAGAAAATCGTGGCACCACTCAATTCATCCAACATATCATCTAAACGCGGAATGGGATGTCGATAACGGACGGTAATGGCATTGATAGGGCGGCAATCCATACACATCCGTTGCGTCTCATCTGGTTTAGGCACAAGAATGACGGGAACGGCGCAAGGGCTAAGGCTTTCACGGACATACCCTTTAGCGAGGTGGTCTTGAATTTGGCGTTGGATCTCCTTGGTGTCCTCGGGGTTGGTTCGGTAGGCGGCGCGGTTTGGTAGTGGAGCGGGTATGAGGTCGATGCGATGCTCGATGCCCCGAAGCGGTGGTAGTCCATGTGGTAGCTCGTCGGGGAAGACGTCTTGGAACTCCTTCAAAAGAGACAACAAAGACGAAGGAATGTTGGTTAAGTCATTAGTCTCCGCCGAGAGGCCCTTGCAAATGAGCACGTAGTGTATGGTGGTGGATGGGTTGTCTTTCACTTCTCTCCACTCGCTTTTGGTGGTTAGGAGGACACTCTTTCTCTCACTCATATGTGGGTGGTGGCGCTCACTCTCTTTTTGGTGGGTCGCTCCCTCTCCTCTCAACTCACTATGGTGGATGTGGTGTTGTGCCCTTGCTAAAGCCTTCGCATTGTCGGCGATGATTTGGCTAGGAGTCATTGGGCGAAGCTCGAACTTCTTGTCCTTGACCTTGAAGGTGTATGCATTGGAGAAACCATCATGTATGGCCTTCTTGTCAAATTGCCATGGGCGGCCAAGCAACATGTGGCACACGGTCATAGGCACCACGTCACACTCGACGGTGTCTTCATAGGGTCCTATCTTGAAGTTGACGGTGACGGTGTGTTGAATCTTGACATTGCCCTTGTCACTCAACCATTGGACATGGTATGGATGAGGATGTTTGCGAAGCGTGAGGTTGAGCTTCTCACATAGCTCGGTGCTTGCCAAGTTGTGGCAACTCCCACCATCGATGATGACCTTGATAGACTTGCCACCAATGCCGGCACGCGTTTGGAAGATGTTGCATCTTTGGTCTTCCATAGCTTGGGGTTGAGTGGTGAGCACTCGAGTGACCACAAGAGAAGGGCTTGGATCATGTGTGCATAAGAGAGGGTCTTCTCCACTTTCTTCATCATAGTCTTCCTCATTAGCAACCGCGGCTTGCACTAGGGCTTCATATTCACCTTCACTTAGAGTCTCTATGTCACCATTCTCCATAGTGATCATGACCTTGGTGTTCTTGCACTCAAAGGATTTGTGGCCTTGAGTACCACACTTGAAGCAAGTGACATTGGAGGGTCCCGTAGAGGCCTTAGAGGAGGCGGTGGAGGATACCGTTTGCTTCATGCGACTTTGTATGGAAGGTTGCTTGGAAGGTGTAGAGGATGCGGATGGCTTGACACTTGTTGTAGAAGTTGATGTAGCAAGCTTGGAGGCGAAGTATTGCTTGGACTTGGAGTACTTGATGTCTTCATTCACTTGACGCTCGGCCTTGGAAGCTTGGTGAACCAACTCAACCATGTTGGAGTATGGTTGGAACTCCACAATCTTCTTGATAGGGTAGTTGAGGCCATTGAAGAACCTAGCGATGGTTTGGTTCTCGGACTCTTGGATGTTTGCTCTCATCATGGTTAACTCCATCTCCTTGAAGAATTCCTCAACGGTCTTGGTGCCTTGCTTCAACTTTTGTAGCTTGTTGAAGAGATCGGTCTTGTAGTGTGTAGGGACAAAGCGGGCTTGCATCTCCTCCTTCATGTCTTCCCAAGTATCAATTGGAGGATCACCCTTTTCTTCCCTAAGAGTGACAACTTGTTCCCACCAAGTGTTGGCATAATCTTCAAACTCGAGGGAGGCCATGGCTACTTTCTTGGCACCGGAGTAGTTATGGATGCGGAAGATCTTGTCAACCTTGAGTGCCCATGAGAGATAGGCCTCGGCATCGTCTTCACCCTTGAACTTGGGCATATTGAACTTGAGCTTTCCATACATATTCTCTTCATCTTCCATGTTGCGGCGGCGAGGACGGATGCCTTCATCTCTTGCGACTTGAGGAGGAGGAGGAGGTCTTCCACGACCAACCATAGCATTGGGTTGGCGTTGTAGGTGAACACTAGCTTCACTTGGCTCATGTTGAGGATGTTGTTGCGGGTCTTGGCGAGGTTGTTGGCGTTGCCCAATTATGGCCCTCTCATCTTGATCATGTTGTGGTTGCCCTCGGCCCCTTTGATCATGGCGAGGATGATTCCGGAGATCACGCCTTGGTTGCTCTTGACGACCTTGGGCGGGAGCATCACCATGTGGCGCCATGTTGTGGTGGACGTTGTCTTGGGGATGGTCGTCATACCCATGGTGGGCATGGCGAGCCGCTTGATGACGATCTTGGTGAGGAGCTTGTTCTTGTGGAGGTCGTTCATGAGGACGAGCATGGCGATGGAATTCACCTCTCCTTGAGTTAGAGCGAGAGTCTTCTTGGCGAGCATGTGGTCGATGAGGACGATGATGGTCTTCATGCCTTGAGGAGGAGCTTGATGATGAACGGTGGCCATGAGAATAGTAATCTTGTGACGAGCTTGATGATGATGAAGTAGAGCGGTGTCGGCGATGACGACCCAAGTTGGTGATGGCGCGCTCGAGGTTGTCCATGCGTCGCTCCATGTTCGCATCATTGGCCGCCATTTGGCCATTCAAGTTGTCCGTAGCTTCACGGAGGAGAGCCAAATCTTGGTTCACCGTGGAGAAGTTGTGAGCCACTTCTTCATATTGTTCATCGATGCGAGTCTCGAAGAGTGATAGTTGCTCCTTGAACTCTTGGCGTTGAATCCATAGGTTGTGTTGAGTCGCCAACCTCTCGGTGCTCCGAAGGACTTCTCCATCCCTTGTTTCATCTCCACTCCTATCCATGATGGAAGAACAAGAACTATGTTGTATGTGTTAGTGGAAGGAGACTACCTCGCACTCTTACCAAGGTAAGATAGTATTGAGGCAATCAACCAAGCCGAAAGTAAGATCAAGTGTATCGGGAACACACGCAAAACCACACGCAAAAGCTAGCAAATATGGTGTTAGGCGAGTGTTGTGGAAAGCCAAAAGACAAATCCAAGATCAAGTATGTTGTTAAAAGTGAATGAGGTCCAAAAATCCAAATGTCAAAGTGCGATCACTATAAACACGGAAAAATGTGGAACTCACACACGAGATAAGCGGGGTTAGTGCAACCAAGGAACGAGCGGAAAAGTGTATGTATAGTTGCTCGGTGTCACACTAACACAAGGAGAGGCAAAGCTTTGGTTGCAAAGGAAAAGACAACAAGATTCACACGCGGCCTCTCTTCTCCTATCTCTCTTTGCTTAGAAGCTTTTCTCTCTTGTATATGTTGGCACTTGCACTCGTTTTTATCTTTGGTGGCTTTTGTGGACACTTTGGTATGTATGGGCGTATGGTGCTACTTGCACTCTTTTTGTGTTTTTGTGGGCTTTTTCACGCACTATGTTAGCGTTAGCCTCGCTTTGCTATCTTGCCACACGAGTGTTTGCTTGGGTGCCTTACTCAACGCGACACACACACCTCACAATGCGGGGCCACGTGCAATGTCTCGCAACACTAGACAAGCAATGCTCGATAGGGTAGATCGCAAAAGGAAGAGGGGTTACAAGGGTAAACCTGCAAGTTATACCTGCGATGGTGGTGGTGGTGGTGGTGGTGGTGGTGGTGGAGATCGCCGGATGTCGAGGTCGAAGGAGGCGCTGCGTCACCCGGTCGGAGGCCCGGTTGGACCGGATCCTGGACCGGCTCGGCGGTTGTGCGGCAGTTGACCGGCGTCTGGACCGGATCGGCCGGTCGTGCGGCCGGTTGACCGAGAATGCAGACCGGACTGCTCGGGATTGCACTTTCTCTCTCTGTTCTTCACGAAAACCAAGCCAAATCGACCAAATCGAAGGGAAACGATGGAATTGGAGGCTAAAAGTTGGGGAAATAGTAGATCAAGCACAACAACACCAGATCCACGGACCAAAACCACTCAAAACTCAACCAAATCACAGATCGGTCAAAAGGCACTTTAGGGCTATTTTTTGGAAAATTTTCTAGAAACGAAATCGGGTGGGTGGAGGGTCAAATCCGCGGGAACCAAAGGCTGCTGATACCATATGATGTGGTCTAAGACCCCGTGTGTGGCCCGATCTTGCGGATTGACTTCGAAACCAAGCGGTTGAGATGGGAAAACGCGAGGGGATGAAGAACACGATGAACTCCGAGACTCACGCACGCACACCAACCCGATACACCCGATGCTTACCTCCGTGGCTCGATGGACCACGCCAATAGAATCTCCGTGGAAGAGGCACGAGGCAGAATTCCCGGAGAGAGATTGGGATTGGAGAGGATGAACTTGGGGAGGGAGAGAGAGTAGCAAGTACTAGAATCTCACTCCACAAATTCAAAGTCAACAACCAAGGTGCCTTGATTACAGAGGGATGATACCCAAGGGAGACTAAGCTCAAAGGTAGGTTTGAGTTCTAAACAAGTCTGAAGAGCTAAAGGGGTGCTTGAGGTGCTTATATAGTCTTACAAGGCGACACAGGCCGAAAAGGTAAGTTTGGGCCGAAATGATAACTTAAGTCGTGCGAGCCGGTCGGGGATCCGGTCGAGCCGGTCTGTGACCGGGCGGCGGTCGAGATCCGGTCGATCGAGCAGATGCATGGCCGGCGGTCAGTCGGACCGGACTGTGACCGAGCGCCCGACCGGACGAGGTCCCGAGGCCCCGGGATGTTGTCCGGATGGCACCGGTTGGTAGCCCGGTTGTGATCGGGCGGCGGTGATCGGCGGCAGTCGATCGGATCGAGCCGGGTGGCCGGTCGAGCCGGTCAGACCGGGTTCTGGACCGGCCGTCCGTCTTCTCTTCCTTGCGCTCTTCGGGCGACTTCGGGTCCAGCTCCGTGTACATCTTCTTGCTCAGCTGCTCCTCTCCTTCCCTTGACCATGGCGTAACGTCCTCTCCGTGATCTTGATGCTCCACGTACCTAATGACACAAAGGGTTTCGGCATGAGGTAGCATTCCATCCAATGGGGTGTCTAGGTCGAGGGAAGTGAGGAGCGAGTTCACCTTGTCGTGTAGAGCTTTAACTCGAGCCCTTGTCATTGGTCCACTTGGGGGACTTGTTGGCCTTGATGTAGAGTCGTTGGTGAGCGGGGCTACATCAGGCAAGCATTGTGTCGGATCGAGACGTCAAGTTCATGAGTTACCTATGGAAGTCGCTCATGGCGAAGTTTGGAGTGAAGCTCTTGTTCTCATCATCCTCGCACCCTCAAACCGATGGACAAACCGAAGTGGTCAATCGAAGCCTCTCCACACTCCTCCGCACACTTGTGAAGACAAATTTGAAGTCATGGGAAGATTGCCTACCCCACGTGGAGTTCGCCTACAATCGAGCCAAGCACTCCACAACCGCAAGGAGTCCCTTCATGGTCGTCTACGGATTCGAACCTCCAACGGCACTCGACATCCTTCCACTACCTCTTCATGAAAGAACGAACATGGACTTCGACGAGCGCACCACCGCCATGAAGAAACTACATGAAGAGACAAGAGCAACCATACAAGAGCATGTACTTCGCCAAGCTACCCGCCTCAACGCCAAGAAAAAGGAACGCGTGTTTGAAGAAGGAGACCTCGTGTGGATCCACCTAAGGAAAGAAAGGTTCCCGCAAGAACGCAACTCCAAGCTCAAGCCAAGAGGAGATGGGCCTTTCAAGGTCCTCAAGCGCATCAACAACAACGCCTACGTCATCGACATACCAACATCAAAGTACTTGGTGAGCAACACCTTCAACGTCTCGGATCTTTCACCCTATCATGGAGATGAGGAGGAACAAGAGTCGAGGACGACTCTCTCCCAAGGGGGGGGAGATGATGCGGGGTGGCCTTCGGACACCTCCTCACCAAGACCAACAAGTCCCCCAAGTGGACCCATGACTCGGGCTCGAGCCAAAGCAATACATGACAAGGTGAACTCGCTCCTCACTTCCCTCGACCTAGATACCCCATTGGATGGAATGCTACCTCATGCCGAAACCCTTTGTGTCATTAGGTACGTGGAGCATCAAGATCACGGAGAGGACGTTACGCCATGGTCAAGGGAAGGAGAGGAGCAGCTGATCGAGAAGATGTACACGGAGCTGGACCCGAAGTCGCCCCAAGAACGCAAGGAAGAGACGGGGAGCGACCAGTCCAGAACCCGGTCTGACCGGGATCCTGACCGGGCCACCGGCTCGGGAATCCGGTCGACCGGCCTCTGACCAGGGCCACCGGGTCGCAGCCGGGCTACCAACCGGTGCCATCCGGACAACATCCCGGGGCCTCGGGACCTCGTCCGGTCGGCGCCCGGTCACAGGCCCGGTCGGGACCGGACCGCCCGGTCACAGGCCCGGTCTGACCGGATCCCTGACCGGCCTGCACGACTTAAGATATAATTTCGGCCCAAACTTACCTTTTCGGCCTGTGTCGCCTTGTAAGACTATATAAGCACCCCAAGCACCCCTTTAGCTCTTTAGACTTGTTTAGAACTCAAACCTACCTTTGAGCTTAGTCTCCCTTGGGTATCATCCCTCTGTAATCAAGGCACCTTGGTTGTTGACTTTGAACTTGTTGAGTGAGATTCAAGTACTTGTTACTCTCTCTCCCTCACCAAGCTCATCCTCTCCAATCCCAATCTCTCTCCGGGAATTCTGCCTCGTGCCTCTTCCACGGAGATTCTATTGGCGTGGTCCATCGAGCCACGGAGGTAAGCATCGGGTGTATCGGGTTGGTGTGCGTGCGTGAGTATCGGAGTTCATCGTGTTCTTCGTCCCCCTCGCGTTTTCCCATCTCTCCCGCTAGGTTTCGAAGTCAATCCGCAAGATCGGGCCACACACGGGGTCTTAGACCTCATCACCTTCCCTTGACCATGATGTCTCGTCCTCTCCGGGGTCTTGGTGCGCCTTGTACCTAATGACACATAGCACGTCGGCATGAGGTAGCAATCCATCCAAAGGGGTATCAAGGTCAAGGGTGGTGAGGAGCGAGTTCACCTTGTCATGTATCGCTTTGGCTCGAGCCCTTGTCATTGGTCCGCTTGGGGGACTTGTTGGTCTTGGTGAGGAGGTGTCCGAAGGCCACCCCGCATCAGTTTGTGTGAGTTCTTCCTCTTTCCCATCTCTCCCCATCCACTCACTTGGTCAAATTCGTGGGATCTGGGCAAACCCTAGCCCTCAGGCCTTATCAAATGGTATCAGAAGCTCTTGGTTAGCACGGATTTGACCCCCACCCATCCAATTTCGCCCCAAAAAATTTCCAAAAAATTTCCCAAAAAATAGCCCTAAAATTGCCTTTGGTCAGATCTGCAATTTTGTTGAGTTTTTAGTGGTTTTGATCCATGGATTTGATGTTCCTATGGTAGATCTACATCTCCACCAAATTTCATTGCCAAATTCCTTCTATTTCTCCGCGAATCGAAGATTTTCTGAGCCAATTTCCGCTTGATTCGTCGAAATTTGTTCATCGGGCTCGTGCTCGGCCGGCACTGTCGGGCAGTGCACAGCGGCACTGCCGCTCGACCGGCACTGCCGGTGGGATTCGGCCGGCACTGCCGCCACCCATCCTCTTCCGCTCGCCCAGCACGCCCCGCCTCCACCACGCGCCCTGCTGCCAGCCCGCGTCCACCACGCGCCGCCGCCGGGATCCGCCACGGCCTGAAATCGCCCCACGCCGCCCAACCTCCGCGCCAAGCAGCGCCCGCCCACCGCCCCGCTCAGCTCGGCCGCGCCCCGAGGCCAACTCCACCACGGGCCCGCGCCGCCACCGGCCTCTGCCCACACCAGCTCAAGCCGCCGCCGCACGCCTTGCCCACCAGCGCCAAGCACGCCCGGCTCCTCGCTCGCGCGCCACGCCCTGCTCCTGGTCCACCGGCGGTGCCGCCTCGCACGCCCCGGCAGTGCCGCCGAGCCCGGCAGTGCCGGCCCAGCCATACCGGCAGTGCCGCCCGACGCACTCCGGCAGTGCCGCTCGTCTCAACCCGGCAGTGCCGGCCCTGACTGTCCACGCTGTTTCAGTTTCGCTCCATTCTGACTCACATTTTTGCTCCAAATTTTGACAACTTTCCGGCGCCCGTTTGACTCCAAACTTTAACAACATCCGCCAAGGACTCTACATAGTCTACGTCTAATTTTTGACGATTTTTGGAGCCCAACTTTTGACCGCTCGTTTTGACCAAACTTTTCGGGCATTGACTTATTTTGCTCGGTTTCCGTTTTGGAGTGCAAGGATTGTCTTTTGAGCTTCCGCGTCTACATCAACACCGCGGCGACACCTTCGGCACCCCGGACTCCGGCGCAACTACGACACCATCGTCGCCATCATCGCAAGTTGTGTGTTCCGACACCGCCTAACATTTTCATCTAGGTATAACTTGCTCCCCACCTTGTAGCCCCTCTTCCTTTGCGATCTATCCTATCGAGCATTGCTTGTCTAGTGTTGCGAGACATTGCACGTGGCCCCGCATTGTGAGGTGTGTGTGTCGCGTTGAGTAAGGCATCCAAGCAAACACTCGTGTGGCAAGATAGCAAAAGCGAAGCTAACGCTAACATAGTGCGAGAAAAAGCGAGAAAAATACAAAAAAAAAGAGTGCAAGTGCCACCATAGATACACAAGTGTGCAAATGTCACCATAGATACAAACGAGTGCAAGTGCCACCATAGATACAAAAGAGTGCAAGTGCCACCATATACAAAAGAGTAAAAAGCTTTTAAGCAAAAGAGAGAAGAGAAGAGAGGCCGCGTGTGAATCTTGTTGTCTCTTACTTTGCAACCAAAGCTTTGATCTCTTCTTGTGTTAGTGTGACATTGAGCACCACCTTGCATATAGGTTCTTGTTTTTCCGCTCGTTCCTTGGTCGCACTAACCCCATTTATCTCGTGTGTGAGTTCCACATCATTCGTGTTTCCGTGATCACCATTTGGACATTTGATTTTTGGAGCTTACCCACTCTTAACAACAAGCTTGATTTCGGATTTTGACTTTTGGCTTTCCACCATCCTCACCTACCACCATATTTGCTAGCTTTTGCGTGTGTTTTCGTGTGTGTACCCAACACAAATTGATTTATCTCTTGGTTTAGTTAGTTGACCCAATTCTATCACTTCAAGGTGAGACTTGACGGTAGTTTCTTCCACTAACATCCACCATATAGCTTTTGTCGTGCTAACATGGATAGTGAAGAAGAGGATATGGAAGACTACATGGACTACTTCGAGGAGGATACTGATACGCGTAGATGCACACGTCCGTTGGGAACCCCAAGTGGAAGGTATGATGCGTATAGAAGCAAGTTTCCCTCAGTATGAAACCAAGGTTTAATCGAACCAGTAGGAGCCAAGAAGCACGTTGAAGGTTGATGGTCGCGAAATGTGATGCGGCGCAACACCAGGGATTCCGGCGCCAACTAGGAACCTGCACAACACAACCAAAGTACTTTGCCCCAACGAAACAGTGAGGTTGTCAATCTCACCGGCTTGCTGTAACAAAGGATTAAACGTATCGAGTGGAAGATGTTTGCAAAGAAAACAGTAAAACAAGTAGATTGTATGCTATGGAAAGAATAGGACCGGGGTCCACAGTTCACTAGAGGTGTCTCTCCCATAAGATAAAAGCATGTTGGGTGAACAAATTACAGTCGGGCAATTGACAAATAGAGAAAGGCATAACAATGCATATACATGACATGATAAATATAGTGAGATTTAATTGGGCATTACGACAAAGTACATAGACCGCCATCCAACTGCATCTATGCCTAAAAAGTCCACCTTCAGGTTATCGTCCGAACCCCCTCCAGTATTAAGTTGCAAAGCAACAGACAATTGCATTAAGTATTGTGCGTAATGTAATCAATAACTACATCCTTAGACATAGCATCAATGTTTTATCCCTAGTGGCAACGACACATCACAACCTTAGAACTTTACATCCTTTGTCCCAGGTATCAATGAAGGCATGAACCCACTATCGAGCATAATTACTCCCTCTTGGAGTTAAGAGTAAAAACTTGGCCAGAGCCTCTACTAATAACGGAGAGCATGCAAGATCATAAACAACACATGAACAATAGATTGATAATCACCATAATCATAGTACTCTCTATCCATCGGATCCCGACAAACACAACATATAGAATTACATATAGATGATCTTGATCATGTTAGGCAGCTCACAAGATCTAACAATGAAGCACAACAAGGAGAAGACGACCATCTAGCTACTGCTATGGACCCATGGTCCAGGGGTGAACTACTCACTCATCACTCCGGAGGCGATCATGGCGATGAAGAGTCCTCCGGAGATGAATCCCCTCTCCGGCAGGGTGCCGGAGGCGATCTCCGAATCCCGAGATGGGATTCGCGGCGGCGGCGTCTCTGTAAGGTTTTCCGTATCGTGGCTCTCGGTCTTGGGGGGTTTCGCGACGGGAGCTTTAAGTAGGCGGAAGGTCAACGCGAGGGGCCACACGAGGGGCCCGGGGGGGCAGGTCGGCGCGGCCAGGGCCTGGGCCGCGCCGGCCTAGCCTCTGGCCACCTCGTGGCCCCACTTCGTTAGGTCTTCGGTCTTCTGGAAGCTTCGTGCAAAAATAGGACCCTGGGCGAAAGTTTCGTCCAATTCCGAGAATATTTCTTTACTAGGATTTCTGAAACCAAAAACAGCAGAAAACAGCAACTGGCTCTTCGGCATCTTGTTAATAGGTTAGTTCCAGAAAATGCATAAATATGACATATAATGTGCATAAAACATGTAGGTATCATCAATAAAGTAGCATGGAACATAAGAAATTATCGATACGTTGGAGACGTATCGGCATCCCCAAGCTTAGTTACGCTCGTCCCAGCGAGGTAAAACGATAACAAAGATAATTTCTGAAGTGACATGCCATCATAATCTTGATCATACTATTTGTAAACATATGTAATGAATGCAGCGATCAAAGCAAAGGTAATGACATGAGTAAACAACTGAATCATATAGCAAAGACTTTTCATGAATAGTGCTTCAAGACAATCATCAATAAGTCTTGCATAAGAGTTAACTCGTAAAGCAATAAATCAAAGTAAAGGTGTTGAAGCAACACATAAGAAGATTAAGTTTCAGCGGTTGCTTTCAACTTGTAACATGTATATCTCATGGATATTGTCAACATAAAGTAATATAACAAGTGCAATATGCAAGTATGTAGGAATCAATGCACAGTTCACACAAGTGTTTGCTTCTTAAGGTGGAAGGAGATAGGTAAACTGACTCAACAATAAAAGTAAAAGAATGGTCCTTCGCAGAGGAAAGCATCGATTGCTGTATTTGTGCTAGAGCTTTTATTTTGAAAACATGAAACAATTTTGTCAACGGTAGTAATAAAGCATATGAGTTATGTAAATTATATCTTACAAGTTGCAAGCCTCACGCATAGTATACTAATAGTGCCCGCACCTTGTCCTACTTAACTTGGACTACCGGATCTTTGCATGCCATGTTTCAACCAAGTGTCACAAAGGGGTACCTCCATGCCGCTTTGTACAAAGGTCCAAGGAGAATGCTCGCATTTCGGATTTCTCGCTTTTGATTATTCTCAACTTAGACATCCATACCGGGACAACATGGACAACAGATAATGGACTCCTCTTTAATGCATAAGCATGTAGCAAAGTTATTATTCTCATATGAGATTGAGGATATATGTCCAAAACTGAAACTTCCACCATGATTCATGGCTTTAGTTAGCGGCCCAATGTTCTTCTCTAACAATTTTGCATGCTCCAACCACTAAAATGATAGACCTTCAGACAAGACGGACATGCATAGCAACTCACATGATATTCAACAATAGTTGATGGCGTTCCCCAGAAACATGGTTATCGCACAACAAGCAACTTAATAAAATATAAAGTGCATAAGTACATATTCAATACTACGATAGTTTTTAAGGCTATTTTGTCCCATGAGCTATATATTGCAAAGGTGAATGATGGAATTTTAAAGGTAGCACTCAAGCAATTTACTTTGGAATGACGGGTAAATACCATGTAGTAGGTAGGTATGGTGGACACAAATGGCATAGTGGTTGGCTCAAGGATTTTGGATGCATGAGAAGTATTCCCTCTCGATACAAGGTTTAGGCTAGCAAGGTTATTTGAAGCAAACTCAAGGATGAACAAGTGCAGCAAGACTCACATAAAAGACATATTGTAAACATTATAAGACTCTACACTGTCTTCCTTGTTGTTCAAAACTCAATACTAGATATTATCTAGACCTTAGAGAAACCAAATATGCAAATCAAATTTTAGCAAGCTCTATGTATTTCTTCATTAATGGGTGCAAAGCATATGATGCAAGAGCTTAAACATGAGCACAACAATTGCCAAGTATCACATTATCCAAGACATTTTTAGAATTACTACATGTAGCATTTTCCAATTCCAACCATATAACAAATTAACGAAGAAGAAACTTCGCCTTGAACATTATGAGTAAAGCCTAAGGACACATGTGTCCATATGCAACAGCGGAGCGTGTCTCTCTCCCACAAAGTGAATGCTAGGATCCATCTTATTCAAACAAAAACAAAAACGAAAACAAACCGACGCTCCAAGTAAAGAACACCAGATGTGACTGAATAAAAATATAGTTTCAGGGGAGGAACCTGATGATGTTGTCGATGAAGAAGGGGATGCCTTGGGCATCCCCAAGCTTAGACGCTTGAGTCTTCTTAAAATATGCAGGGATGAACCACGGGGGCATCCCCAAGCTTAGAGCTTTCACTCCTCTTGATCTTAGTATATCATTCTCCTCTCTTGACCCTTGAAAACTTCCTTCACACCAAACTTCAAGCAAACTCATTAGAGGGTTAGTGCATCATTAATAATTCACACATTCAGAGGTGACACAATCATTCTTTTCACTTCTGGACCTTGCATAATGCTACTGGACATTAATGGATCAAAGAAATAAATCCAACATAGCAAAAGAGGCAATGCGAAATAAAAGGCAGAATCTGTCAAAAACAGAACAGTCCGTAAAGACGAATTTATAAATGGCACCAGACTTACTCAAATGGAAAAACTCAAAACTAATGAAAGTTGCGTATATATCTGAGGATCACGCTCGTAAATTGGCAGATTTTTTCGAATTTTCTACAGGGAATTGTGCCCAGATTCGTGACAGACAGCAATGCTGTTTCTGCGCAGCAATCCCAAATATAACATCAACTTTGACATAGAAACTTTACTTGGCACAAAAACATGATAAGGAGAGGTTGCTACAGTAGTAAACAACTTCCAAGACTCAATAAAACAAAAAATTGCTGTAGGTAAAAACATGGGTTGTCTCCCATAAGCGCTTTTCTTTAACGCCTTTCAGCTAGGCGCAGAAAGTGCAAATCAAGTATTATCGAGAGATGGTGTGTCAACCTTACCTTGGGCTTCATCTTTACCTTTCTTAATGTTTTTCTTTCCTTTTGGTTTAGGAAATATATGATTCCCCCCTGGTATAGAGGTGAATTTCAGAGTGCCTTCTCCCACATCAATGACTGCTCCCAATAATTTCAGCAAGGATCTTCCGAATATGATTTTTCCTGTTTCAATAATAAGATAATCAATGGATACTGTTCTTCCACGAATGGTTGTATGCACACCTGCAGCTATTCCCTTAGGAATTATGATAGAGTTATCAATAAGAGCTATTTCTTCTCCCCCTTTATCGACTCCCCAAAGTTTCAAAGATTTATAAATGTTTTCAGGCATAAGGCAAAATTCATACATAATATCACAATAGGCATGAAGAGTTCGATCACCGATGACAATTTTAACAGAAGGGTCCCATGATGAAGGTTTAGGATTCTCTAAGACTTGTTCAAGACGATTACGAACACAGTGATAATTATCATTTAAGCGAGATGTACTTATCTCGAGATTGTTCAATCTATTATGAATGCTAATAAGGGCTGAATCAAAGTTATTAGCTGAATCATGTGATGCAACCAATTTCTTTATGGCATTAAAAGCTTGATCCCCATTACAATGAAGGAAATCTCCTCCTACTAAAGTGTCCAAAGCATATCTATAGCGAACCATAAGACCAAAATAAAAATTACTAAGGAGCAAACTTAGAGTCATTTGAGGTTCAGTTTTGCGATAAGAAGTAAAAATTCTAGACCAAGCATCCTTAAAACTCTCCTCATCCCCTTGCTTGAAAGTGAAAACTAAGTCTTCAGGTGAAGAAGTAACAGGTTCAGAGCTAGACATGGTAATAAAAGTAACTAAAAAAAAATTTTGTATTTTAAATATAGAGTGCAGGACAATAAAGCAAACTAGATAG
The DNA here is from genome assembly GCF_019359855.2 of Lolium perenne. Lineage (NCBI taxonomy): Eukaryota > Viridiplantae > Streptophyta > Magnoliopsida > Poales > Poaceae > Lolium > Lolium perenne. Next base: position 98,818,244 of record NC_067248.2, on the reverse strand, counting down.
AGTAAATGCAAGTAACTAATTTTTTTTTGTATTTTCGATATAGAGAGCAAGACAGTAAATAAAGTAAAACTAGCAACTAATTTTTTTGTGTTTTGATTTAGTGCAGCAAACAAAGTAGTAAATAAAATAAAGCAAGACAAAAACAAAGTAAAGAGATTGAGAAGTGGAGACTCCCCTTGCAAGACAAAAACATAAGAAATTATCGATACGTTGGAGACGTATCAGATACCTCCGCAAGCACCGCGGATGTGGAAGAGCATGTGGAGCTCGACACCAACTATGGCTTCGCAAGCACCGCGGATGTAGAAGAGCATGTGGAGCTCGACACCAACTATGGCTCCGCAAGCATCGCGGACATGGACGACATCGACGAGCTCTACATCGACACTTGCTCAGCAAGCATGGACGACATGGTGGATCACCACCTTGAGGACGACATCGACGAGCTCTACATCGACAATGGCTCATCAAGCATGGACGTCATGGTGGAGCACCGCCACGACTACGACATCGACACCATGGCGGAACCTCACCTCGACTCCACCTTGAACAACGCCGAGGCGCCCACATACCCATACTTGGCCAATGGAGCTACATATGAAGATAGAGGACCTCCCCGATGGCATCATCATATGGATCATCAAGAGCGTCCCCAACATGATCGTCTTCGACACACTTCTCCGAGCTCGACAAGGCGCCACCATGAGAGTGCCTATGCACAAGATCAAGGACATCATATGGAGCATCAAGAGCGTCCCCAACATGATCGCCATCGACACGCTTCTCCAAGCCCCTCTAGGCGCCGCAAGCAACATGCCAAGTCGCATGAGCCATTATCTAGACATGGCAAGGACCGTCATCGACTCACACCATCTCATGATCGTTGTCGTCCACCACCATCTCATGGTCTACATCGACATCCGCCCACATATGATCTTCGACGACACCACTCAAGACATGGTGATGAGGCACGAAGACGAGAGCCTCAATGATGCGGGGTGGCCTTCGGACACCTCCTCACCAAGACCAACAAGTCCCCCAAGCGGACCAATGACAAGGGCTCGAGCCAAAGCGATACATGACAAGGTGAACTCGCTCCTCACCACCCTTGACCTTGATACCCCTTTGGATGGATTGCTACCTCATGCCGACGTGCTATGTGTCATTAGGTACAAGGCGCACCAAGACCCCGGAGATGACGAGACATCATGGTCAAGGGAAGGAGAGGAGCAGAGGAACCTGGAGATGAACATGAAGCCGAAGCCGACGTCGCCCGAAGAGCGCCAAGGAAGAGAAGGACGCTGGCCGGTCCAGAGCCCGGTCAGACCGGACCCACGACCGGACGCCCCGGCCACAGGCCCGGTCAACCGGGCGCAAACCGGGCCAACTCCCTCGTACCGGACGACGACCGGACCCAGGACCGGACTCTTCGCGAGAATCCGGTTGGCGGCGGTCGACCGGACCCATGACCGGACAGCCCGGTCACAGGCCGGTCGAGCCGGACCCTGACCGGACAGCCCGGTCCCAGGCCCGGTCTGACCGGACGCCCAACCGGATCCGACGGGATTACCCCACCAAACTGCCTTGACTTATCCATTCGCGTACCTGTTCGCCCTTGCTGGCTGTGCTTGCCTATTTAAGTAGCTGGGACCCCTCCTTTACTGTTTAGACTTGTTTAGAACTCAAACCTAACTTTGAGCTTAGTCTCCCTTGGGTATCATCCCTCTGTAATCAAGGCAACCCTTGTGGATGTATGGATTTGGTAGTGTGAGATTCTAGTGTTTTTACACTCTCTCTCCCACTCCTTGATTCGTCCTTCCCACCGGTCTCTCCTCTCGGAATTCTACCTCGAGTCTCTTCCGGGCGGATTCTATTGGCACGGTCCATCGAGCCGTGAGGGTAAGCATCGATTGTATCGGGTTGGTGTGCGTGGATCTTCGTGTGTTTTTCGTGTTCTTAGTGTTCTTCCGCCTCTCCCCCTCTTTCCCCCTTGATTCCTTGGGTCATTCGCGAGATCGGGCCACAATCGGGGTCTCAGACCACATCATATGGTATCAGCAGCCTTTGGTTTCCGCGGATTTGACCCTCCACCCACCCAATTTCGTTTCTAGAAAATTTTCCAAAAAATAGCCCTAACTTGCCTTTGGACGGATCTGTGATTTGGTTGAGTTTTGAGTGGTTTTGCTCCGTGGATCTGGTGTTGTTGTGCTTGATCTACTATTTCCCCAACTTTTAGCATCCAATTCCATCGTTTCCCTTCGTTTTGGCCGATTTGGTTTTGGTTTGGGGAAGAACAGGAGAGAGAAAGCTCCAAATCGACGAACCCGGTTTCGAACCCGGTCAGCCGGCCCCCAGACCGGACCGTCCGGCGCAGAACCCGGTCAACCGGCCGCAAACCGGAGCAGCCGGGCCAGAAGCAGTCAACCGGACCCGCACCGGAGCAGCCGGCGCAGCACCCGGTCCGACCGGACCACCGACCGGGCTCCTCGTCTTCGACATCGTCTAACACCACCGCCGACCACCACCACCACCACCATCTCCACCATCGCAGGTATAACTTGCAGTAACCCTTGTAGCCCTCTTCTTTTGCGATCTATCCCACGAGCGAAGCTTCCGAGTGTTGCGAAACATCGCACGAGGTCCCGACCGTGAGGGTGTGCGTTGTGTGAGTAAAGCTCATACGCGGAGCTCGTGAGTGGCCAGCAAAAGAGTAAGAGCATAGTGTGCTAGTGAAAAAAAAAAGAGAAAAGCAAAGTGCAAAGTGCCACCGATACAAAAAGAGTGAAAAGCTTTTAAGCAAGCAAGAGAGATAGAGAAGAGAGACCTCGTGCAAATCTTGGTGTTTCTAATCTATGCAACCTAGCTTCGATCTCTTCTTGCGTTAGTGTGACATTGAGCACCCTTGTTTTGGGTTTTTCCTTTTTCCGCTCGTTCCTTGGTTGCACTAACCCCGCTCATCCCGTGTGTGAGTTCCACATTTTTCCGTGTTTATAGTGATCGCCACTTTGACACTTGGATTTTTGGACCTTACCCACTCTTAACAACATACTCGATTTTGGATTTCGTCTTTTGGCTTTCCACCATCCATTCCTAACACCATATTTGCTAGCTTTTGCGTGTGCCTTTGTGTGTGTCCCGATACAATTGGTCTTACTTTCGGCTTGGTTGATTGCCTCAATACTATCTTGCCACGGTAAGAGTGAGAGGTAGTCTCCTTCCACTAACATCCACAACATAGTTCTTGTCTTGTGATCATGGATAGGCACGGAGACCAAGCAAAGGAGGATGAGGTCCTACACCCCTCCGAGAGGTTGGCCACCGAACACAACCTATGGGTGCAACGCCAAGAGTTCAAGGACCAACTCAATTTGTTCGAGACACGCATCGACCAACAATATGAAGAAGTGGCTCACAACTTCGGCCAAGTGAACCAAGATATGAATCTTCTTCGTGAAGCTACGGACAACTTGCATGACCAAGTGACGGCCAATGATGCAAACATGGAGCGGCGCATGGATAGCCTCGAGCGCGCCATCAACAACTTGGGACGCCGACATCGACATCGCTCTACTTCCTCATCGTCATCGACTACCTCACATGATGACTACTCCCATGATCACCATTCGTCCTCAAGCTCCGACTCAAGGCATGGAGATCATCATCGCTTTCGTCGACCGCACGCTCGTCATGATGATTCTCGCTCCAACTCAAGGCGCGGAGAGTTCCATCGCCATGCTCGTCCTCATGAACGTCCGCAACAAGAACAAGCTCTTCACCAAGATCGTCATCAAGCGGCTCGCCATGCCCACCATGGGCATGACGACCAACCCCAAGACAACGTCCTCCACAACATGGACCCGGCACCTCATCGTCAAGCCCATGTGGATGCTCAAGACCAAGGTCATCAAGATCCACCAAGGCGTGACCTCCGGAACCATCCTCGCCATGACCAAAGGGGCCGAGGGCAACCACAACATGATCAAGATGAGAGGGCCATAATTGGGCAACGCCAACAACCTCGCCAAGACCCGCAACAACATCCTCAACATGAGCCAAGTGAAGCTAGTGTTCACCTCCAACGCCAACCCAATGCTATGGTTGGTCGTGGAAGACCTCCTCTACCACCTCAAGTCGCAAGAGATGAAGGCATCCGTCCTCGCCGAAGGAACATGGAAGATGAAGAGAATATGTATGGAAAGCTCAAGTTCAACATGCCCAAGTTCAAGGGTGAAGACGATGCCGAGGCCTACCTCTCATGGGCACTCAAGGTTGACAAGATCTTCCGCATACACAACTACTCCGGTGCCAAGAAAGTAGCCATGGCCTCCCTCGAGTTTGAAGATTATGCCAACACTTGGTGGGAACAAGTTGTCACTCTTAGGGAAGAAAAGGGTGATCCTCCTATTGATACTTGGGAAGACATGAAGGAGGAGATGGAAGCTCGCTTTGTTCCTAAACACTACAAGACCGATCTCTTCAACAAGCTACAAAAGTTGAAGCAAGGCACCAAGACCGTTGAGGAATTCTTCAAGGAGATGGAGTTAACCATGATGCGAGCAAACATCCAAGAGTCCGAGAACCAAACCATCGCTAGGTTCTTCAATGGCCTCAACTACCCCATCAAGAGGATTGTGGAGTTCCAACAATACTCCAACATGGTTGAGTTGGTTCACCAAGCTTCTAAGGCCGAGCGTCAAGTGAATGAGGACATCAAGTACTCGAAGTCCAAGCAATACTTCGCCTCCAAGCTTGCCACATCAACTCCTACAACAAGTGTCAAGCCAACCGCATCCTCCACACCTTCCAAGCAACCTTCCATACAAAGTCGCATGAAGCAAACGGTATCCTCCACCGCCTCCTCTAAGGCCTCTACGGGACCATCCAATGTCACTTGCTTCAAGTGTGGCACCCAAGGCCACAAATCCTTTGAGTGCAAGAACACCAAGGTCATGATCACTATGGAGAATGGTGACATAGAGACTCTAAGTGAAGGTGAATATGAAGCCCTAGTGCAAGCCGCCGTTGCTAATGAGGAAGACTATGATGAAGAAAGTGAAGAAGACCCTCTCTTATGCACACATGATCCAAGCCCTTCTCTTGTGGTCACTCGAGTGCTCACCACTCAACCCCAAGCTATGGAAGACCAAAGATGCAACATCTTCCAAACGCGTGCCGGCATTGGTGGCAAGTCAATCAAGGTCATCATCGACGGTGGGAGTTGCCACAACTTGGCAAGCACCGAGCTATGTGAGAAGCTCAACCTCACGCTTCGCAAGCATCCTCATCCATACCATGTCCAATGGTTGAGCGACAAGGGCAATGTCAAGATTCAACACACCGTCACCGTCAACTTCAAGATAGGACCCTATGAAGACACCGTCGAGTGTGACGTGGTGCCTATGACCGTGTGCCACATGTTGCTTGGCCGCCCATGGCAATTTGACAAGAAGGCCATACATGATGGTTTCTCCAATGCATACACCTTCAAGGTCAAGGACAAGAAGTTCGAGCTTCGCCCAATGACTCCTAGCCAAATCATCGCCGACAATGCGAAGGCTTTAGCGAGGGCACAACACCACATCCACCATAGTGAGATGAGAGGAGAGGGAGCTACCCACCAAAAAGAGAGTGAGCGCCACCACCCACATATGAGTGAGAGAAAGAGTGTCCTCCTAACCACCAAAAGCGAGTGGAGAGAAGTGAAAGACAACCCATCCACCACCATACACTACGTGCTCATTTGCAAGGGCCTCTCGTCGGAGACTAATGACTTAACCAACATTCCTTCGTCTTTGTTGTCTCTTTTGAAGGAGTTCCAAGACGTCTTCCCCGACGAGCTACCACATGGACTACCACCGCTTCGGGGCATCGAGCATCGCATCGACCTCATACCCGGCGCTCCCCTACCAAACCGCGCCGCCTACCGCACCAACCCCGAAGATACCAAGGAGATCCAACGACAAATACAAGACCTCCTCGCTAAAGGGTACGTCCGAGAAAGCCTTAGCCCTTGTGCCGTTCCCGTCATTCTTGTGCCTAAACCGGATGAGACGCAACGGATGTGTATGGATTGCCGCCCTATCAATGCCATTACCGTCCGTTATCGACATCCCATTCCGCGTTTAGATGACATGCTTGATGAATTGAGTGGTGCCACCATTTTCTCTAAGATTGATTTGCGTATTGGCTACCACCAAATTCGCATGGCAATTGGTGATGAATGGAAGACGGCATTCAAGACCAAGCTTGGTCTCTATGAATGGCTCGTCATGCCGTTCGGTCTTTCCAATGCTCCTTCCACTTTCATGCGTCTTATGAATCACATTTTGAGACCTCTCATTGGCAAGAGCGTGGTTGTCTATTTTGATGATATCCTCATCTATAGCAAAAATCTCGAGGACCATGTTCAACATGTGAGAGAAGTCTTATGCATCTTGCGCCACGAGAAGCTCTTTGCCAACCTTCCAAAATGCCATTTCGCTCAAAACAAATTGGTTTTTCTTGGTTTTGTGGTTTCCGCCAACGGGATTGAAGTTGATTCTTCCAAAGTTGAGGCCATCCACAATTGGCCCACTCCCACAAATGTTGGTCAAGTGAGAAGCTTCCATGGACTTGCCGGATTTTACCGCCGTTTTGTGAAAGATTTCAGCACCATTGCTTGCCCTTTAAACGAGCTTACAAAAAAGAATGTTCCGTTCGTTTGGGGCAAAGCACAACAAAAAGCTTTTGATGAATTGAAAAAGAGACTCACCGAGGCACCATTACTTGCTCTTCCCGATTTTGCCAAAACATTTGAGATCGAATGCGATGCGAGTGGCCTTGGAATCGGTGGTGTCCTCATGCAAAATGGAAAACCCGTGGCATACTATAGCGAGAAGTTGGATGGCGCACGCCTCAACTATCCTATATATGACAAGGAGCTTTATGCTTTGGTTCGTGTTCTTGAAGTTTGGCAACACTACCTTTGGCCAAAAGAGTTTGTTATCCATTCGGATCATGAGTCCTTGAAGTATTTGAAAAGTCAACAACATTTGAACAAGAGACATGCTAAGTGGGTTGAGTTCATAGAGTCCTTCCCTTATGTAATCAAATACAAAAAGGGCAAGGAAAATGTGGTTGCGGATGCACTTTCCCGCAAGATTACTCTTCTACTCACCCGCTTGGAGTTTCACATTTTGGGTCTTGAGGAGATCAAAGAACTTTACCCTTCCGATTCTTTCTTTGGACCAATCTTTGAAAAGTGTTCCATTGACCGAGGTTTTGATGATTTCTACTTGCATGATGGCTACTTGTTTAAAGCTAACAAAGTTTGCATACCCGAGTCTTCTCTTCGTAAGTTGCTTTTGCAAGAGTCACATGGAGGTGGCCTCATGGGTCATTTTGGACGCGACAAGACTCTTTCGATGCTATCCACACACTACTATTGGCCACGCATGAAGAGAGACGTGGAGCGCCTTTGCAACCGTTGCACAACGTGCTTACAAGCTAAGTCAACATCCAACCCCCATGGTCTTTACATACCTTTACCCATTCCATATGCACCTTGGTCGGATATAAGCATGGACTTTGTACTTGGCTTACCACGCACCAAACATGGTCATGACTCAATATTTGTGGTAGTGGATAGGTTCTCTAAAATGGCTCATTTCATACCGTGTCACAAGAGCGATGATGCTTCACACATTGCTTCATTGTTTTTCAGGGAAGTGGTTCGCCTACATGGGATACCGGCAAGCATTGTGTCGGATCGAGACGTCAAGTTCATGAGTTACCTATGGAAGTCGCTCATGGCGAAGTTTGGAGTGAAGCTCTTGTTCTCATCGTCCTCGCACCCTCAAACCGATGGACAAACCGAAGTGGTCAATCGAAGCCTCTCCACCCTTCTCCGCACACTTGTGAAGACAAATTTGAAGTCATGGGAAGATTGCCTACCCCATGCGGAGTTCGCCTACAATCGAGCCAAGCACTCCACAACCTCAAGGAGTCCCTTCATGATCGTCTACGGATTCGAACCTCCAACGGCACTCGACATCCTCCCACTACCTCTTCATGAAAGAAAGAACATGGATTTCGACGAGCGCACCACCGCCATGAAGAAACTACATGAAGAGACAAGAGCAACCATACAAGAGCATGTACTTCGCCAAGCCAACCGCCTCAACGCCAAGAAAAAGGAACGCGTCTTTGAAGAAGGAGACCTCGTTTGGATCCACCTAAGGAAAGAAAGGTTCCCGCAAGAACGCAACTCCAAGCTCAAGCCAAGAGGAGATGGGCCTTTCAAGGTCCTCAAGCGCATCAACAACAACGCCTACGTCATCGACATACCAACATCAAAGTACTTGGTGAGCAACACCTTCAACGTCTCGGATCTTTCACCCTATCATGGAGATGAGGAGGAACAAGAGTCGAGGACGACTCTCTCCCAAGGGGGGGGAGATGATGCGGGGTGGCCTTTCGTACACCTCCTCACCAAGACCAACAAGTCCCCCAAGCGGACCAATGACAAGGGCTCGAGCCAAAGCGATACATGACAAGGTGAACTCGCTCCTCACCACCCTTGACCTTGATACCCCTTTGGATGGATTGCTACCTCATGCCGACGTGCTATGTGTCATTAGGTACAAGGCGCACCAAGACCCCGGAGAGGACGAGACATCATGGTCAAGCGAAGGAGAGGAGCAGAGGAACCTGGAGATGAACATGAAGCCGAAGCCGACGTCGCCCGAAGAGCGCCAAGGAAGAGAAGGACGCTGGCTGGTCCAGAGCCCGGTCAGACCGGACCCACGACCGGACGCCCCGGCCACAGGCCCGGTCAACCGGGCGCAAACCGGGCCAACTCCTCGCATGCGGACGACGACCGGACCAGGACCGGACTCTTCGCGAGAATCCCGGTTGGCGGCGGTCGACCGGACCCATGACCGGACAGCCGGTCACGAGCCCGATCGAGCCGGACCTCGACCGGACAGCCCGGTCCCAGGCCCGGTCTGACCGGACGCCCAACCGGATCCGACGGGATTACCCCACCAAACTGCCTTGACTTATCCATTCGCGTACCTGTTCGCCCTTGCTGGCTGTGCTTGCCTATTTAAGTAGCTGGGACCCCTCCTTTACTGTTTAGACTTGTTTAGAACTCAAACCTAACTTTGAGCTTAGTCTCCCTTGGGTATCATCCCTCTGTAATCAAGGCAACCCTTGTGGATGTATGGATTTGGTAGTGTGAGATTCTAGTGTTTTTACACTCTCTCTCCCACTCCTTGATTCGTCCTTCCCACCGGTCTCTCCTCTCGGAATTCTACCTCGAGTCTCTTCCGGGCGGATTCTATTGGCACGGTCCATCGAGCCGTGAGGGTAAGCATCGATTGTATCGGGTTGGTGTGCGTGGATCTTCGTGTGTTTTTCGTGTTCTTAGTGTTCTTCCGCCTCTCCCCCTCTTTCCCCCTTGATTCCTTGGGTCATTCGCGAGATCGGGCCACAATCGGGGTCTCAGACCACATCACTCAACATGAAGACCTTCCTCATAAGGCGACTTCTATCTCTTATGCCATCACCACAATGGCCCCTACCTCGTCATATGCCTATGGACTCCGATGCTACAAGTGCAAGCAACAAGGCCACCCTCCACGGGAATGTCCCAATCTCCTATGTGAGGTGTGCAAGGGCAAGGGTCACGTGGCATGGCAATGCACAACGCCAAGCGCCAAAAAGCTCTACTTCGACGAGCTCAATACACAAGTCTCCAAGATGCCACCACTTGAGGACGACTTAGGAGGCGATGGAGTTGAGCATGGTGAGCATGGGATTCTCCCTTCACCTACGGAGGCGCATGGAGTTGAGATGGTTGAGCATGGGAAGTTCCCTTCAACCACGGAGACGCATGGAGATGAGAAAGTCGAGCCTACTCCTATATGCTTGATTGATGAGTTGGTACCAATCCCATGTGAGCATGAGAGCCACTTAGCCCACTTGAGCGAGAGTGATAGTGAGTTGAGTGACTTCCACCCCATATGTGAGTTTGAGTGCTTCCATTTGGAGGACATGAGTGATACACAAAGTGAGTTGAGAGAGGTAGATGATAGGTCCATGGAGGACATCGCATTTGCTAACACATTAACCTCTCCCTCGTTTGTGTCTTCTTATGTTGCACTAGGTTCCACGGAGGACGAGTTCCCGCTCATGGAGAAGATGTACATGGTGCATGAAGATGATGATATCTCACCATGCTTGCTCCAAGATGGACATGTCGACCACATGGATCCTCCTACTTCCACAACACCTACATCACATGAGTCGGCCTTCAAAGGTAACAACATAGGTGTTGATGATGCCATGATCCCACTAGTGGACATGATGACTTATGAGCGCATGCATGATCTTGATGATACATTTGCTACATCATTTGATTCTTTCATATTCTCATGTGATGCTTTGCTTCCTAACATTGTTGATCATGTGGAGTTGATTGATTGTGATACCATGAACATGCCATGCTATGAAAGTTTCATATTTGCTCCGCTTGCTTGCAATGATAATGATTATGCTCATGCTTGTGTTGTGCCTCCCTTGATGACTACTCGCTCTTTGACATGTCTTGTTGACAATGATGACATTAGTTTCCGCATGCTTTGCCCCACATGTTTGCACTATTCCATGATCCTTGTATCCAAGATTGCGAACAATTGCTCTTTCTTATGCTTGGTATGCAAGAATGCTTATTTCATTGTCCATGAGATGGCCCCCATAGCCTTCTCTATTTTTGATGATCATGAGTTACCACATGCCATGAATGCACCTTCTTGCCATATGCACCATCGCCATGCATTTCATACTATCTTGCTTGACACTAATGGTGATGTGCACAAGACATGGAACATCATGATGGATGATGTATTCATCTACCATGCACACACGCTTTTTATCTTGTTTCTTCCATGTGTAGGTACACGGACGACCACTTCCACCGCTACGGAGCATGAGCTCACGAAACGCGCAATTGAGAGCTACCCCATCAAGGACCTAACCCGCGGGACTCACACCAAAGGGTATGTTCCCACAAACCTTCACCCTCATGTGTTTCCGACTTGCCTTGTCGAGTTTCCGGTTTGGTCCAAATCCTCGTCACCTCTTTTGTTTCTTATGCAACATATCTTGACACATCTTGTTGGCACAATGGTTGTTGTATGTATTGATGTTATCATCATACACTCCGAGAATCTCAAGGACCATGTCATACATGTGAGAGACACCTTATGCATCTTGTGCCACATGTCACTCATAAATTTGCTCTTCTTTGGATTTCTCATTTCATCTTTGGCATTTGCAATGGATTCTTTCACACTTGAGGACACTCATACTCGGCTCAAGCCAACCATACTCTCCCAAGTTCGAAGTCTCCATCGCTTTGCCATTGCACATAACAATTTTGCCCCAAATTTTGCCGCCAATACTTGCCTTTTGATTGTTCCATTTGTGTGGGACAATGCTACACACAACATTTTTGACACCTTCTGATAAGGGCTAAGCCCAGGGATGTGCCCGATCTTCACGGATTTGAATGGATACGTGGGGGTAGGTGGATGAACGCGATGAACACGTGGGGGAAACGCGGGGATACAACACACACACGCACACAATTCGAGTTTTCCCTCGTTGGCTCGAAACACCAACTCGATAGAGATTGCAGGAAAAGACCTTCCGGTAGAAGTCCCGCAAAGAGATCGACAAATCAAAGCTCGGGAGATCTAGAAGGGCGAAAAGACCGGAAGGCTTGATAGAAGTGCAAGCAAAAGACCAAATAAGGTAGAAGTGCAAGCAAAAGATCAAACAATCGGTAGAAGTCGCCAAAGAGATCTTCACGAGTTGATAAGGAGCCCGGGTGGGGATACAAGATCATAGATCTAGGTAGGGTTCCCACAAGGGTGAGCTAAGCTCAGGTTTTCTTTCAAATCAAGTCTAATCTCAGATCTGAGCCAACTAGGCTATTTATAGGTAGGGGGCGAAGAGTTAAGTTACACGCTGAAAAGTAGTGCTGTGCTGAAGTTCGCGGTGGCGGAAGTTCCGGTCATCTTGGGCGGAAGTTCCGGTCAGGGGCGGAAGTTCCGGTCCTGGGGGCCGGAAGTTCCGGCCAAGTTCCGGCCAAGTTCCGAAATTAGCCCGTTTCCTTGCAGTAACATCCAGGGGCGTTTTGACGGACTTTCGGAACTTGGGCGGAACTTGGGCGGAAGTTCCGACCGGGCGGAAGTTCCGGTCCCTCGGGGCGGAAGTTCCGGTCCGATGCTTTTTCTGCTTGCGCCGGAGGGCATCTTGGGGGCATCTTGGAGGAATCGCCGGAAGTTCCGGTCTGGGGGCGGAAGTTCCGGCACTGGGCGCTGTAGCTCCATCTTCATCGTTTCCAGCTCTCTCTCCAACGTCTTGGTCTCCATGGCTTGTGTCTTGGTCGATGTACCTGATTGAACATAGGGTATTTGCATGAAGTAGCAAGCCATCCAAGGGGGTGTCAAAGTCATAGGTAGAGAGGAGCGAATTCACCTCTTGGCGTAGTGCTTGGGCTCGAGCTCGTGTCATTGGACCACGAGGAGGGCTTGTCGGTCTTGATGTAGTGTCGACCTTGGGTGGGGCTGCATCATCTCCCCCCCCTTGGGAAAGAGTCGTCCTCGACTCGATGTTCTCCTCATCTCCATGGTATGGTGAGAGGTCGGACACATTGAACGTGTTGCTCACCAAGTACTTGGATGTTGGTATGTCGACGATGTAGGCGTTGTCGTTGATGCGCTTGAGGACCTTGAAGGGACCATCACCTCGGGGCTTGAGCTTGGAGTTTCTTTCTTGAGGGAAGCGGTCCTTGCGAAGGTGTAACCACACTAGGTCGCCTTCATTGAAGATCCTTGCTTTTTTCTTCAAGTTTAGTCTTGTGGCTTGACGAAGAACTTGTTGCTCGATCGTTGCCCTTGTGTCTTCATGGAGTTTCTTCATGTATTGTGCTCGCTTGTCGATGTCCATGTTCACTTGCTCGTGTAGCGGAAGAGGTAGGAGGTCAATCGCCGTAGGTGGTTCAAACCCGTAGACGACCATGAATGGGCTTCTCATTGTTGTGGAGTGCTTGGCGCGGTTGTAGGCAAACTCCGCATGTCGGATGCAATCTTCCCATGCTTTCAAATTCTTCTTGACAAGGACTCGTAGTAGTGTGGAGAGGCTTCGATTCACCACTTCGGTTTGCCCATCGGTTTGGGGGTGCGAGGATGATGAGAACAAAATCTTGACGTTGAACTTGGCCATTAGTGTCTTCCAAAGATAACTCATGAACTTGACATCTCGGTCGGAGACAATGCTTCTTGGTACACCGTGGAGTCTCACAATTTCCCTAAAAAACAAGGAGGCAATGTGTGAAGCATCATCCGTTCGGGAACATGGTATAAAATGAGCCATTTTTGAGAATCTATCCACTACCACAAAGATGGAATCATGACCATATTTAGTTCGAGGTAATCCTAGTACAAAATCCATGCTTATATCGGACCAAGGAGCATAAGGAATACGCAACGGTGTATAAAGACCATAAGAATTGGAGGTGGACTTAGCGTGTAAACATGTCGTGCAACGGTTGCATAGGCGCTCCACATCGCGCTTCATTCGTGGCCAATAGTAATGGGTGGAGAGCATAGAGAGCGTCTTGTCACGTCCAAAGTGACCCATGAGACCACCACCATGCGATTCTTGTAAGAGCAAAAGGCGAAGCGAGGACATTGGGACACAAAGTTTGTTGCCCTTAAACAAGAATCCTTGGTGCAAATAGAAATCATCGATGCCCTTTTCAATGGAACACTTTGCTAAAATTGGGCCAAAGAAAGTATCGGAGGCATATTGTTCTTTGATTTCATCAAGACAAAACACATGGAAATCCAAACGAGTGAGTAAAAGGGTGAGTTTGCGGGAAAGGGCATCCGCAACGACATTGTCCTTGCCCTTCTTGTATTTGATTACATATGGAAAGGACTCAATGAACTCAACCCATTTTGCATGTCTTTTGTTCAAAGTGTGTTGGCTTTTCAAATACTTCAAAGATTCATGATCGGAGTGAATAATGAACTCTCTTGGCCAAAGATAATGTTGCCAAACTTCAAGAACACGAACCAAAGCGTAAAGTTCCTTGTCATAAATGGGATAGTTGAGGCGTGCGCCGTCCAACTTCTCACTATAATATGCCACGGGTTTTCCATTTTGCATGAGGACACCACCGATTCCAAGGCCACTCGCGTCACATTCTATCTCAAATGTTTTAGCAAAATCGGGAAGAACAAGTAGTGGTGCCTCGGTGAGTCTCTTTTTCAATTCATCAAAAGCTTTTTGTTGTGCTTTGCCCCAAACAAACGGAACATTCTTTTTAGTAAGCTCGTTTAAAGGGCACGCGATGGTGCTAAAATCTTTCACAAAGCGGCGGTAAAATCCGGCGAGTCCATGGAAGCTTCGAACTTGACCAACATTTGTGGGAGTGGGCCAATTGTGGATGGCCTCAACTTTGGAAGAATCAACTTCAATCCCGTTGGCGGAAACCACAAAACCAAGAAAAACCAATTTGTTTTGAGCAAAGGTGCATTTTGGGAGGTTGGCATAGAGCTTCTCGTGGCGCAATATGCATAAGACTTCTCTCACATGTTGAACATGGTCCTCGAGATTTTTGCTATAGACGAGAATGTCATCAAAGTAAACAACCACGCTCTTGCCAATGAGTGGTCTCAAAATGTGATTCATAAGACGCATGAAGGTCGAAGGAGCATTAGAAAGACCAAATGGCATGACAAGCCATTCATATAGACCAAGCTTGGTCTTGAATGCCGTCTTCCATTCATCACCAATTGCCATGCGAATTTGGTGGTAGCCACTACGCAAATCAATCTTAGAGAAAATGGTGGCACCACTCAATTCATCAAGCATGTCATCTAAACGCGGAATGGGATGGCGATAACGGACGGTAATGGCATTGATGGGGCGGCAATCCATACACATCCGTTGCGTCTCATCCGGTTTAGGCACAAGAATCACGGGAACGGCGCAAGGGCTAAGGCTTTCTCGAACGTACCCTTTGGCGAGGAGGTCTTGTATTTGTCGTTGAATCTCCTTTGTGTCTTCGGGGTTGGTGCGGTAGGCGGCTCGGTTTGGAAGGGGAGCGCCGGGTATGAGGTCGATGCGGTGCTCGATGCCCCGAAGCGGTGGTAGTCCATGAGGTAGCTCGTCGGGGAAGACGTCTTGGAATTCCTTCAAAAGAGACAACAAAGACGAAGGGATGTTGGTTAAGTCGTTAGTCTCCTCCGAGGGGCCCTTGCAAATGAGCACGTAGTGTAGGGTGGTGGATGGGTTGTGGTGCACTTCTCTCATCTCACTCTTGGTAGCTAGGAGGACACTCTTCATCTCACTCACATATGGTTTGTGGCGCTCACTCTCTTTTTGGTGGATCACTCTCTCACCTCTCAACTCACTAGTGATAGTGGCTTCCTTAGCCCTCGCTAAAGCCTTTGCATTGTCCGCAATTACTTGGCTAGGAGTCATTGGGCGTAGGATGTAGGTCTTGTCGTTGACCTTGAAGCTATAGGCATTTGTGTAGCCATCATGGTTGGCTTTCTTGTCATATTGCCAAGGGCGACCAAGTAACATGTGGCACACCGTCATAGGCACGACGTCACAATCAATGGTGTCTTCATAAGCGCCAATCTTGAAGGATATCGTGACGGTGTGTTGGATCTTCACATTTCCATTGTCGCTTAGCCATTGCACATGGTAGGGATGGGGGTGTTTCCGGAGCGGGAGGTTGAGCTTGGTGCATAGTTCGGTGCTTGCAAGATTGTGGCAACTCCCTCCATCGATGATAACCTTTATTGACTTGCCATTGATTCCGGCTCTTGTTTGGAAGATATTGCACATTTGGTCTTCATTTGGAAGTGCATGGGTTGTCAACACTTTGGTCACCACAAGAGAAGGGCTTGCATCATGTACACATAGGACTTGCTCTTGGTCTTCCAAGTCATCTTCTTCATGAGAGGTTGCGGCTTGTACCAAGGCTTCATATTCACCTTCACTCAAGTACTCCACATCTCCATCATCTCGAGTGATCATAACTCTTGTGTTCTTGCATTCAAAGGATTTATGTCCTTGAGCACCACACTTGAAGCAAGTGATGTTACTAGATCCGGTGGAAGCTTTGGAGGACATGGTTGATTGCTCCGGCTTGAAGCTTGTTGTCTTGATGGTACTTCTTGCTTGCTTTGGAGGATCCTTGGAGGCAAGTGTACTAGTGTTCTTGATGCTTGAGGAGGCATTCATAGCATTTCTTGCGGCGAAGAAGGTCTTTGTCTTTGCACTTGCTAGGTCTTCTCGCACTTGGCGCTCGGCCCTTGTTGCTTTGTGGAGTAACTCAACCATGTTTTTGTAGGGCAAGAATTCCACTATCCTCTTGACGGGGATGTTCAAGCCATTCAAGAATCTTGCCATAGTTTGCTCTTCTCGCTCATCCACATTTGCACTCATCATGGTCATGTGCATCTCCTTGTAATATTCCTCAACGGACTTGTAGCTTTGCTTGAGTTGAGTGAGCTTGTTGAAGAGGTCACGCTTGTGGTGAGTTGGGACAAAGCGGGTGTGCATGACTTCTTGCATCTCTTCCCATGTGTCAATGGGTGCTAAGTCTTCCTTCTCACGCTTCTTGTTTACCTCTTCCCACCAAACATTTGCATATCCTTCAAACTCAAGTGATGCCATGGCAACTTTCTTTGCTTCGGAGAAGTTGTGGATGCGGAATATCTTATCAACCTTGAGGACCCAAGACAAGTATGCGTCGGGATCTTCCTCTCCTTGGAACTTGGGCATGGTGAATTTGAGCTTCCCAAAGATTTCTTCGTCATTGCGGTCATTGCGTCTAGGAGGTGGTCTTTCTTCACCATGAGCTTGACGTTGTTGAGGTTGAGGTTGTGGACCTTGAGCATCTTCATTGTTGTTTCTTTGTTGTTGAGGAGGAGGTGGTCTTCCATGACCTTCATCTTGATCATCATTGTTGTGGCGTTGATGAGGCCTCACACTTTCTTCACTTGATGCTTGGTGATGATTTGAGTCTTCTTCCATCTCAACATCTCGTGCTTGATGAGGTGGTCTTCTACCATGAGGGCGATCATCATGATGACGATGGTTGTCTTGACCTTGACGGCGTGGTGCCCTATCATGAGGAGGTTGATCAACATTGATGATGCGGCGGTCTTGGTTCACTTCTTGTTCGGCATTATGGTGGTGCCTTTGAGCATTGGCCACTTGAGATGGGCGAGGTTGCCCTTGATGTTGACGTGCCTCTTGCTCTTGGCGGAGCCTTTCTTGCTCACGTGCATGAAGGAGATCTTGATCATGACGAAGACGTTGTTGTTCCTCTTGGAATTGAGCATGGAGATGTTCTTGTTGAAGACGTTCTTCTTCAAGGCGTAGACGTTCTTGGACAAGTCGAAGTCGTGCTTGCTCCGCTTCTTGAGCTTGTTGTTGAAGCACTTGAGCATCCACATTATGGTGGCGTGGGTCTTGATTGGAATCATGATGCGACGATGTAGGAGCTCGTGACCTTGAGCTATGAGAGCGCGAAGACCTTGAATGGTGTCTTCTATCTTCTTGACGGTTGAGTGTATGGAGGATGTTGTCCAACGCCGTCTTCATTTCTCTTGTTTCTTGACCTTGTATGGCGAGTGTTGCCTTCAACTCATTGCCTTGAGTTTCAATCTTCTCATTGAGTTCTTGAACTTGATTGTTGAGGTCAATCCTTTGCACTTGAGCTCTTTCTTCATAGCGGACGTTGGTATCCTTGAGCATGGCTTCAAATTGATTGAGCTTGGCGTGGACGGCTTGAGTAGCTATCCAATGTTGGTGCCGCGTCATCGGTAGTTGGTTCCCTTCTCCACTAGACATGGTTACAACTAAAACAAGAACTATGTGGTGGGTGGTTAGGAAAGACTATCAAAAGTGTCAAAACTTGCAAACCAAAATCGAAAAGGTGTTTCAAGTCGAGGAACAACCGATATGTATGCACACACACAAAACAAAACTCTATATGGTGTTAGGTATGGATGTGGAAAGCCA